>NC_064560.1:5415833-5722500 GCF_937001465.1 Orcinus orca | reverse complement strand
ATAAAAGAACAAACATACTGAGCACCTATTCTGAGCCATAAAAACTGTGCTAGGAGACATGCCACCACTACCATAAGGCAGACGTGAATTTTACCCTTACGATTTACATTGTCTAGGCGGACCACTAAACGAAAATCACACACTTGGTTAATTTTAATTTCATTAACTACATTGAATTTAAAGGAAAAGTACAAGGGTATTAACCTCATCTTAAAGTCATGGAAGACCTCACTTAAAAGACACTGAGTTTTAGGCTGAGAACTAAGGGAAGGCAGGCAGACACAACCAATGACCAAGAACAGCGACGGAAAGCTATGACCAAGCACACAAGAACTCAGGGCGCACATGCCATCAGCCCTTTCAGATCAAAGTTGCTTGCTAACAGGACCCAGCCAGTAATAAATTAATAAAAGTGAAAACTTTAGGACTTAGCCATAAAAAAGAACAAAATAATGCCATGTGCAGTGACATGGATGGACCTAGAAGACTGTCATACTGAGTGAAGGAAGTCAGACAAAGACAAGTATCATATGAGATCACTTATACATAGAATCTAAAAAAAAGCTACAAATGAACTTATCTACAAAACAGAAATAGAGTCACAGATGTAGAAAACAAACTTATGGTTACCAAAGGGGAAACATGGGGTGAGGGAAGGGATAAATCAGAAGCTTGGGATTAACATATACACACTACTATACATAAAATAGGTAACTAATAAGGACCTACTGTATAGCACAGGGAACTCTACTCAATACTCTGTAGTGGGAAAAGAATCTAAAAGAGAGTGGATACATGTATGTGTACAACTGAATCACTGTGGTGTACACCTGAAACTAATACAACATTGTATATCAACTAAACTCCCATAAAAATTAATAATAATAAAAAAACTAGGGAGCCATGGTGGAAGAATTAACCATGAGAATTGAATCTATTTAGATAAAGAACTAAGAATATATATAGTGGGGATTATGGCTACAGGCCAGAACAAAAATTTTATAAACCGTGACAACATAAAAAATACGAATATAACCACAAAAATAGGAAGAGGAGTGAGAAATCACAGGAGAAAGTATAAGTGCTAATTTCCTCATCTTTTGTAGGAAGGAGTCAGGAGATTCTGTTAAAATCAAAATATGTTGTTTAAATAATTATAACAAGTTGCTTGTTTTCTTGAGTTTTGAGTTGTCTTTCTAGATCCTGGACAAAAGTCCTTTATCAGATATGTGCTTTGCAAATACCTTCTCCTCATCTGTAGCTTTTCTTTTCAGTCTCTTAACATGTCTTTTGAAGAGCAGAAGTTTTACATTGTGATGAAGTCCAATTTATCTTTGTAATAGCCTCAAGTTGGAAACAACCTTACTGCCTATCACAGGCAGTGATAAACAAACTGCAGTATGTACGTACGATGGAATAGTAGGCAGTAATAAAAAGTAATATACTACCGATGCACACAGCAACACAGAAGAATCTCAAAATAATTATGCAGAGTGAAAGAAGCCAGACAAAATCAGAATACATACTGTATGATTCCACTTACATAACACTCTGGAAAACTCAAACTGTGGCAGAAAGCACATCGTTTTGACTGGGTAAGGAAGTCAGAGAGAGGCAAAAGGAAGGGGCGTGCAAAGGGGCGTGATGAAACTCTTGGGGGTGAAGAACATCTTCACTATCATGAGTGTGGTCATGGTTTGATGGGTGTGCAAACAGGCAAAACTTACCAAATGGTACCTTTTAAGTATGTGCGGTTTCTCATCTGTCAATTATACCTCAATAGAGCTGTTTCAAAGCAGCACGATTCTATTGCTATTTTGTGCTTTTATTAACTTTAGAAAGGTTTTCTAGGAAGTAATATTCCTTATGGGGAAGAAGCCTGTATCTGAAGTTTTGCTCTGCTTTCAGCTTCCTTTTTATGTTTTTAGAAATTCAAATAAATGTAAAAGTCTCAACTTAAAATACTACGGATAATATAATGCCATTTTAATAAAGTTTTAAGACTCTATGCTGTCATTCATGTAAAAAAATACACGAAGTACATTTTATTTGTGTGTATGTATGTATATGTATGATATAATATTATAGCATATATTATAATATATAATATAATTATAATACATTATATATTACATAATTATATATATTTGCAAAAATTGTGTTCCATTAGCAAATATATATATAATTATATATATAATTATATATTATATATATTATATAATATATAAAATATATTATATATTATATAATTATATAATTATATATAATATAATTATATAATATATATTATATATTATAATATATAATATATTATAATATAATATAATTATTATATAATTATATGTTGTAATATATAATATAATTATTATATATTATAATATATAATATAATTATAATAATATAATGTATTATGTTATATATAATACATATTATGTGTATATGATACATGTTTTATAACATAATTACATATTATAACATACCTATTATACACATGTATGTGTATATATGAACATATATAGAGACGTATAAAATATGTATTTGTATATATGTGTATATATATAAACAAGGTTTTCAATAATGTTAAAAGTGAGTAGGTTAGTGGTAGGTTAATTTTTTAAATTATATTTTGAACTTCTCTGTATTGCTTGAGTTTATTTCAAGCATGTACGCTTTTTTGTAAAGACACAGAGTTATTATGAAGATGAAGGAGGGTGAGGAGAAGGGTAGGAGGAGGGCCAACTGGATGGAGGTGGGGAGAAACTCTGACACACAGTGGAGAATTCCAGGGAACAGCCTGCAGTAGGAAGGGCTTAGCCTGGAAAGAAAGAAAGAAACAAACAAAAACAATGGGACATGAGGGAGTAGCCAGAGATGAGCTGAGGACCAGAGATCATGATTATATAGGACACTGCCGGCCGCTTTAAGGTTGAGCACTTTATCCAAGTTTGAAGCAGAGAAATACAATGAGATTTCTATAATAAAAAGATCACTCCTCGAAAAGTAAAAAAATTAAAAATAAAATTAAAAGGGAGGACAGAGTTTAAAAAAAAATCACTCCTTTAAAAATTGACCCCGGTTGGCTGCTGTGTTACAGAGGCTTAGTGATAGGAATATAATCATTGTGAGTAAACTTAATTTAAAAGATAAGTCACAACAAAACCAAAAAGACTACTATATATAAAATAGATAACTAATAAGGACCTAGTGTAGAGCACAGGCAACTCTACTCAATACTCTGTAATGGCCTGTACGGGAGAAGAATCTAAAAAAGAGTGAATATAGGTATAACTGATTCACTCTGCTGTGCAGCAGAAGCTAACACAACACTGTAAATTGACTATATTACTCCAATAAAAAAACCAAAAACCCAAAAAGAACATATCAGCGCTTTCATCTGCAACAAGGTGAATTTCTGCCCCTCCCCCTACTTGATTCATCTATGCAGTCGGCATTTCCGCCCGTTGGAAATCGGGCTTTGGTTAGTTATAAAAGATGAGTTCTTCCTTTTAGACAGGCAGAGAGAGAGAGGCAGCGAGGGAGGGAGTGGGGAAGGAAGGAAGGAGCAGAAGACAGAAAGGGAGAGAAAGAGGAAGAAAGACCTGCAAAAGTAAGCAGAGCTGAAGGAAGCACATATGGAGCTGAAGCCGGAAGAAAAGAGAGAGAAAGAGGAAAAAGAAAGAAGAAAAGGGAAGAAGGAAGGGAGGGAGGGTGGGGAAAGACAAGAAACAAAACAAGATGAAAAGGATCAATACCAGCAGACAGGCGTGGATCCCTTCAGGCCTCGCCGGCTGTAATTATTTAGCTCAATGGGCTGAGGCACCAGGTGATGGCCCCCGAAGGGCTTGGATTAGACCCGTCACTGTGGCCAATTAGCTTCACCCCCTTTTCTGCTCTGCCTCAGCCACTTTTCACCACCTCAGGTCATGTACTTCAGTTTTTCAGCTTTTCACACCTCAGATAATTCTTCTATAAAATGGGAGCAGCAATATTTTTTTTTCTGCCTTGAAGATTGCTTAAAAAAATTTGCATAACTTACTTGATGGAAGCCAGAATGTCAATATTTAAAATAGAATTCTCAATTCAGAGCTAACGTTTTTGCTTTTCCCACTTTGTCAATAAACAAAGGTTCACTAAGGGTCTACTTTTGTGTTCAAAATGCTCTATTCAAAGTTCAAAGTGGTGAAGGAGAACAAGCAGGTATTAAAAAGAGTCCCTTTTCATCAAAATTCACAACTTCTGGTCTTCAAATGACAATGTTAAGAAAATGAAAAGGCAAGCCACAGACTGGAGAAAATATCTATATCTAAAAATATAAAGTATAAAAATACTAAATATAAAAAACTTTTACAAGATGAACAACCCCATTTTAAAAAATAAGCTAAAGATATGAATAGACACTTCACAAGTGGAGATATATGCATGGCCAGTAAGCATATGAAATGATGCTCAACATCATTAGTCATCACCCACAATGAGATTTCACTACATACCCATTAGAATGACCAAAATTAAACAGACTTGACAATACCAAGTGTTGGCAAATATATAGAACAACTGGTGGTGGGAGTATAAAATTGTTCAACCCCTTTTGAAAACAGTTTGACAGTTTCTTATAAAGTTAAATATACACCTACTAGGCATGCAGCACATACTACTACTGCATATTTACCCAAGAGAAATAAAAATATATGTTCACACAAAGACTTATTCATGAACGTATAAAGCAGCTTCATTTATCATAGCCAAAAAGTGGAAACAAACCAAATGTCCATCATCAAGTGTATGGAGAATGGATACACACATATGCTAACTTCATAGACTAGAATAATAACAAGCCAAAAAAAAATGAATGGATTAATGATATATGCAACAATGTAGACGAATTTCAAGAGCATTATGCTGAAAGAAGTCAGACTCAGAATACCATACTCTATAAGATTTGATTTATATGAAATTCTAGAAAACACAAATCCAGTCTATAGTGACAGAAAATAGTTTAGCAGTTGCCTAGGGCTGAGGAGGAGTGCGGGATGACTGGAAAGAGATAACAGAGAATTTTTAGGGCGATGAAAATGTCTCAGACCTTGATGAGACAGTATACGTTTGTCAAAACTTATTGAAATGTATTCTTAAAATGGGTGCATTTTATTATATATAAAGCACACCTCTAAAAATTGATTTAACTTTCTAAAAAATAAAAAATAAAGTAAGAATCTCTATATCAAAGGGCTTGCAGTCTAAGAAGCATTGCGTTGGGCTTCCCTGGAGGCAAAGTGGTTAAGAATCTGCCTGCCAATGCAGGGGACACAGGTTCGAGCCCTGGTCCGGGAAGATCCCACATGCCACAGAGCAACTAAGCCCGCGCGCCACAGCTACTGAGCCTGCGCTCTAGAGCCCGCAAGCCACAACTACTGAGCCCACGTGCCACAACTACTGAAGCCCGCATGCCTAGAGCCCGTGCTCCGCAACAAGAGAAGCCACCGCAGTGAGAAGCCCACGCACCGCAACAAAGAGGAGCCCCCGCTCGCTGCAACTAGAGAAAGTCCGCACGCAGCAACGACGACCCAAGGCAGTCAAAAATAAATAAATTTACTAAAATAAAAAAAGAAGCATTGCATCCTTAGGGTACTTTATTCCAAATTATATCAATTTGAGGAGGGGGAGAATTTTCTAGTAGGGGATCTTAAAGCCTGTTCTAATATTAACATACTTTCTATATTAATGTAACCATCAATCATATCTCAATCTATAAAGTGACAAAGATGCTAAAGTAAATCAAGCAGGATACCAACCCCTCTACTGACATCTTGACTATCCTTTATAATGTCATCTGCCTTCAAACAAATCAAATTTTGTCCTAAGAGGTACCATTCATAATATTTGCGCTACCAGTTTTACATTTACTGTGCGTACTGGTTAATAGCAAGGTTTTTGAAGCTTCAGACACTTAAGTGACATTTGAAAAATATCTGAGATGAAAAATATAGTAGATGAATAATTTCCTTAATCAGTATAATCTCCAAGAAACTGATTATCATGGTTTATAACTGGTTCATGGGAATATCTTTAAAGTCTTAGACTACTGTCAAAATAAATGTGTTACAAATGATCATTTATATTATAAAAAGAGAATTAATAATAAAAAGCTACTTTTTCATCTCCCTTCTACTCAAATTATTTCCAATTACTGTCACTCATTCTTTTGTGGAATTTCTTACCATTACCTTTTCATGACAAGTTTGAGCTCTAGTGTATCCACAGGGAACAAGAATTGTTTCGCTACTGCAGAGTGTGTTGGTTACAGCAAAATAACAGACTTCAGTTAGCCAAGAATGACGACATTCCCTTGCTGCCTTAATCCTTGTGGAATGTTCCTGGTCTGGCTCATCCTAAACGTGCTGATTATAAATAACCCTGTCAACCAACATGTGGTGGAAAGATTCCCTTTGGACCCAAGATACAACAGGTTGCAGTCCTGAGGACCTCCTTTTCCCTTTTGTTTTTATTTGCAGCAATTAGGGAAACTCAATGATAAGGATGAATTGAAATTCTTCTAGAATTAACGATGGCCGAGACCCCACTTGATGTAGAAAGCAGGATTTCTGTTCTGGCATTTACCTCCTGGCATTTCTCCTCGGATCATATTCAGTAAAAGACTTCATTCTTACTTGATTCACATCCATCCCTTCCTTAAAAATGAACCAACATGGGGCTTCCCTGGTGCTGCAGTGGTTGAGAGTCCGCCTGCCGGTGCAGGGGACACGGGTTCGTGCCCCGGTCCGGGAAGATCCCACATGCCGCGGAGTGGCTGGGCCCGTGAGCCATGGCCGCTGAGCCTGCACGTCCGGAGCCTGTGCTCCACAACGGGAGAGGCCACGACAGTGAGACGCCCGCGTACCGCAACAACAACGAAAAGAATCAACAAGTACTAGGCACTGTAGAAAGAGCTTTAACTTATAGTCTCTATTGTTATTTTTCCATTTTGCAGAAAAGAAAACTGAGACTCAGCGCAGTTATGTAATTTCCCCAAGGACACACAACTAACAATCAGAAGAGGTAGGAATCAAGTGTAATCTGACTCCAAAGTCACCAAGGCATTCTGCTTTCTTACTGGGAAACTCAGCGCCTGCTTAATGAGACATCAATAGCTTATTGAGACATCAAGGATGGTCTCACAGCATTCAACAGGAGAGAGATTCTGTACAGAGAATAAGCAATAGGCTCTTACTAAACCTAAAAGTTATTCTGGGGGACTTCCCTGGCGGTCCAGTGGTTAAGACTGCACTCCCAATGCAGGGGACGCGGGTTCAATCCCTGGTCAGGGAACTAAGATTTCACATGCAGTGTGGCCAAAAAATAAAAAAATTAAAATAAAAAAACAAAAGTCAATCTGGTATATAATTTTGACCTTGCAATATATTGCAAAGCTATTGACATAAGAATATCGGTGATATATGTTCATCCTCTACCAAAACTCTACTAATTTTTAATAAGGTTGACCAATAAATTCATTTCTAAGAGCCAATTAGCAAATATTTTGGAGGGGAGATCGGCAGCATCTAATAAAGTTTGGATTGCGCATAGTTTGGACCCAGCATTTCCACTTTCAGGATCCGTCTTGCAGTAAACTTGCACAAGTATCAAAACACAAATAGTCAAAAACATTCTTTGCAAACATTCTTACAGGAGCAAAATTTGAAACAACCCAAGGAGCATCACTGACGAATGGTTTAAAAAGTTTTGCTACATTTTAAAAATAACCTTACTACGTAGATTTCAAAGAAAGAGGGAGATTTACATGATATGGGAAGTCATCCAAAAAATATTTGGTGGAAACATAGGCTGCACAACAATATGTGTATTATTGTTTGCAAAAAGAAAAAGATGTATGAATAGAAAAATCTGGAAGGATACATGTTAACTGTTAACAGTGGTTATCCCTGTGGTAAAATACTGATGAGATAAGGAGGAGAGGAAACTTTTGCCATCTTAGGTACTCCTAGATGTTTGCAATGAGAATGTGTCTCTGTGTTTAAATAAAAGCAAAGTATTTGCATTCCCATTGCTCTTTACTTTTTACAATATATTCATATAGATGTATACATATTCATTAAAAAATACATGTAAATACATCAAAATGTAACAATGATTATCTCTGGATGGTGGGACTAAGATTTCTTTTTAGCTTTCTGTTGCATAGATCTTTACATTTTATAACTTTCCTTAATGAATATGTATTACTTTTGTAATCATCACAAATTATGTGACTCCCTGGAGAAACAGCCTTCTCTCTGGAATTTGGCTCTATTTAGCCATCCCCAAAGGGACAGACTGTAGGAATAGGATGTTCTTTTAACTCATTAGGCAAAACAACACATTCTCAACCTAAAACATTTGGCTTGACCAAACACAATGGAGTGTTTGGTTTTCTGAATATACACAGGCATATTCTTATGTCTCAGATGACTCGGGCGTATTTGTTTGGGAATGTGCTCATCCAATCAGTCAACACAGACTTCGTGGGCTTTTGTTTTGCTCAGTAGGCAAGGTGCTGTGGGGAGAATACAAGAACGAGACACGGTCCTCTCCTTCAGGGTGAAGGTTAGGATCTAACTGAGCAGAGAAATATACATTCATGGAACATGAGACAACACCCATCGTGACATCTGAAGGGTTAAAGTATTTGTTACCAATGAAAGAGCATTATAGGCACTAAGCAGAGTCAGAAGAAAGAAGAGGGTTGGACAGAGTTCATGGCATCGTGGCCCTCTTGCCTCATCTGAAACAGGAGATGCACCAGCCTTAGGGGGATAATTGAAGCTACTCAGCAGAGCTGGGATTAACTCCTGTTTCTTGTACCCATTCTACTAGGCTAGATTTTCTTAATTTCGGCCCTACTGATACTTTGTCGTGAAAGGCTGTCCCAACCATTGCAGAACAGTTAGCAGCATCCCTGGTCCCTACCTGCTACATGCCAAGTAATACTCCCCTGCCCGGCTGTAACAATCAAAAATGTCACTGCCAAGAATCACCTTCAGTTGAGAACACTGTACTAGACCAGGCTGACTTTTGATAGATTATGAGAAAAGAGGGAAGAATTAAGATGGTAAAGGAGGTAAAACACACTATCCACATGGCGGCACGGGGAGGAAACCAGCCAGTCTGAGGGAACCAATGTTTATTAGTGAATGGTGGAAAATACAGTCACATAGGCAAAGTAGGACAAGACTCTAGAAATACAGATGTACTGAGACATAAAAGGAAATATGAGGCCATTGTGAGGTCTGAATAAGGAAATGTCATGATGAAATAATGTTTTAGGGAGACTGGCTTTGTGCAACATAAGGAAACGTTTTATGGGGGTCTGACTGGATTCAGGGAAACAAGTTGGGAAGAAATATCAATAACAGACTCATGGGCAGCTAAGAGAGTGGAAGGGGTGGTGACAATGGGAACAGAAAGAAGTGATAACAGATTAGATATACTTTATAGGGAACATGGACTGGACGGGGCTTGATATGGGAGGGGAAGGAGAAAAATGAACGAAAGAAGACAGTCTCAGATCCTGGGTGCCCACAAGGATGGGGTAAAAAAACTGACAGGAGTGGAAATGTCAAGAAAGGAAGCCAATTTTCATTCATAGGTGATCATGGGTTTCTTCATATACACGTTGAATTTGAGGTCACAATGAGATACCCAAAGAGTAATGACCACCAGGCAATTAGAGCTAAAGACCAGAGTGGTTTAAGAGAATCATTCCACATTTACCAGTCCCAGGAGTAGAGATATGACCTCAAAATGGTGAGATCAAGTTTGTGGATGGCTTTTGAGTTTGCGAATCTCTCTTCCCCTTTACAAACACAGCTTGTATAAAGAATTTGACCTAACAAACTTAAAAACAAAAACAAAACACCTACGTGGTCCAGACCACAGGTACAAAGTGTCTCCAGTTCTATTAATTTCTTATTGAGCCATTCCCTCCTGAAAAGCATATAAGATACAGGTTGAGAAGATTATTTCTCTGAGGAGTTCATTTTATGTTTTCAGATATCATCACCATCCAGGGGAATTTATTTATTGCCAAATTAAACTCGAGCTCTATCAGGTACCACACAAAGATAACAGCACAGATGTAGTCCCTGACTTCTGGATTCATACTTATACAAACAGGTAAAGCATTTACAGATAGAATAAAAAATTCTAAACAGTGCACATCATGTACAAGTTGCGAGTATGGGGGAAGAAAGTCGTACTGGGGAGACAATTCCCTAATCACACAAAATGGCACTGAGGGCAAAGCAATGTGAAAATGAGGGAGGGGGTCAAGGGATCCCCCTCCCCCGCACTGAATCACTGAATGATCTTTAGCAAATCAGTTCAGTTCGTGGGGTTTGCGTCTCTCCATCTGTTAAATGCCACTGATATTATCTGTTTGAGGATACACTCATCTATTTACTTATTCAACAAACACTGACTTTTACCTCCATATGCTGGTCTCTGTGGGTGGATGGAGAAATGTAAAACTGAGAGCACCATAACCCTTACCTTTGGAGGAAGTTGGCAAAAAAACAAAACAAAATACAACCTTAATTGGAGGGAACTGTATCTGCTAGGATGCTCTTGATTATAAGTAACAAAAGATCCAACAAAATGTGGCTTACATAATAAAGATATTATGATCTCACATCAAAAAAAGTCTTAGGATAGAAGATCCTAGGGTTGATTAATTCAGTGGCCCCATGTTGCCATGAAAGACCCAGGTATTTTCTGTCTTTCTGACATCCTCAGTTTGTTGGCTTCATGGATATAGATGGCTGCCATAGCTCCAGCTATCACATCCTGAGGCAACCACAGGTTGAGACTGTGAGGATTAAGAGAAGTAATGCATATATAAAGCATAGGTCCTGGCACATAGAAATGGCTCAACGGATATTAGTTTTTATTACTTTGTGACATTATGTGATACTATTTTGCTCCAGAGAAACTGTTTGTATTAGTTTGCTAGAGCTTCTATAACAAAGTATCACACACTGGGTGGCTTAAACAACAGAAATGCATTGTGTCACAGTTCTGAAGGCTAGCAGTCCAAAATCAAGGTGTCAGCAGGACTGGTTCCTTCTGAGGGCTGTGAAGTAAGGATCTGTTCTAACCTCTCTTCTTGGCTTGCAGATGGCTGTCTTCTCCTTCTGTTTCTTCACATTATCTTCTCTCTCCTTATCGTTTTCTCTTCAGTGGTGTTCTTTTTATAAGGACACCAGTCATAGTGGATTAGGGGCTCATTCTATTCCAGTATGACCTCTTCTTAACTAATTGTATCTATAATGACCCTATTTCCAAACAAGTTCACATTCTGAGGTGGTGGAGGTTAGGACTTCAACATACAAATTTTGGGGTGGAGACAAATTTCAACCCATAACATTGCTCATCAGTGTGCTTTAGTGCGAACATCTTTATTTTAACAATGCTTTTTAAAGGACCTATCCAGAGATAGAAAATAGGCGGGGAAATAAGACCTTGGCCAAGTGTTCGTGTACTAGATCTCCCTTCTAGGTTGCAAATTCCGTTTTTCTGACTGTGGGCTGATTTATGATGCACTTGGCGGTGAAAGCCTTCGTGGGGAATTTTGCATATACTGAGCTCTTTATGTAATGGTGTTGCCTTCTCCAGGCTTTATTTCCTTTACTCTTTCCACCTCCAACTTCATCTCATTTGTTTCCTTGCTCTTTTTAAGAAAAGCCAAAAGTTCCTATTGTATTCATTTGCATTTCTTCCCAATATGGGGGAGAAAACCAATGGCCAAGAGTCTACCAGAATATATTCTTATTTGCTGCCATCCTTCTCCTCTGGTAGAGACTGTACCTGGAATTTGGCCATGGTTTATGTAGACCACAGAATGAAACAAAGCATAATACTTTTTTACCAAGTTACATGTTCTCCTGGGTGCAGGAAGAGTTTGTAAGCTACTAAAAGTTGAGTGAGCGCCCTGGGCTGCTCAAGGGAAACACCAAGACCATCTGGACAGTCGCCCTTCTTTCACCTGGGGCCACAGTCACTCTGTCCTGGGCCTGGAGGGAAGTTGGATGGAGGAGAGTGCTGGGTTTCATTTCTGGAAAGAGAGGGAAGCTGAGAGGGGACCTAGTAGGGACTCTCCCTCCTGTTCCTCAGCAGGACTGTAGGCTTCTTCGTTATGACAAGCTGAGAAGCAGTCTGCCATCAGTGCCCTCACCCAGCTCCTGTCTCCCTCCCACTTCCCTCATCTTTCCTTTCCACTGGATCTACTAGTGTTGGGGAACTAGAGCTTTTTAATTTTGCAAACCTGGACCTTCCATCCCAGAGCTGCTGCCACTACTGCACCCTGGCACGTTCCCTGCACCCACTCGGTGAGATGGAGACATGGCATGTGCCCTGCCATTCAATTAAAATGATCAGGTTTGTTCACTGTGATTACTCGCAGATGTCTTATTCAGCTGTAGGTACGATTTTTAATTTCAAGTCAAGCTTTCTGAAAAACCAAATTAAAGACTCTTCCTTTCTCTTTTTAATGCTTACCATTAATATTTTTTTAAGGAGAAATGAAAAAAGTTTTAGCATCTCCAACAGTGTGTTCCATGAGTTTCCTGGTGGGAGGTGATAAAGGCATTTTTTTAACTGACTAAAAATGGTTAGCCACAACACCATGAAAATATCTCAGAATGTTTTAAAATGAAAAAAAAATTTTCTGTGACATGGAAATAGCAATTTAGAGGGGGGTCCAGGGGTTACCAGCAGTTCTGAATGGCTGATTTTAGCTGTCTCTGGACCTCCCTCATGATTTCCACACCAATTTCCATCTACTTCAAAAAAGGAAGCCACCTGAGATACAGAGGGGGGAAAGTATGGGATCATTTGTTATTTTGGACACAGATGATTCCAACGGAGGGAGGACATTAAAATGTTTCAAGAAACACAGCCTTTGAAATACAGCAACAGATTCACATCTATAACAGACTCTTCCGTAATATAAACACCTCCATCGAGCACAGAACCCTTTTGTGACTCTGTAGGCTTCAGATCCCACCCCCTAGGAACCTTTTTAACTCGTGGAATTTAGCTATAGCCTCTACTGATGCTTAACAACTACTTGCGCCATATACAGATCTAAGCATAAAATTATGATGGACAACACCACCCTAAAAACTTCCACCATTTTAAACTTTGCTGTCAAAAAGAGGATAGAAGTACACTGCAGTGCTACATACTCCTGGAGGAGGACTAATACCATGCTTATAAAGTGCCGTGTGTCCCTTAACCAGAGGATTTCAGTTGAGATGGCTGGAAACTGACACTAATTTACCCTTATTTGCATGTCCAAAATGGAGGTGTGATGAAGACCTAATTATTATTTATTGTTACTTTGAATAATACTAAATGAAAATACGAATCCCATCATTCCAGGTGTTAATGACCCCAATTATTTTAGTGTTATGCAGATTTTTTCTGCATAACATCTTTCTGCTACCTTTTTTTTCCCCCCTTCAATCTCATTCTAGTAGTTCTAAGGCTTTTGATGTCCAAGAACCAGCCTACTCAAGGGCCCTCACTTGAACATTTTCTAGACACTTATTTATTCTGATCACTCCTTGTTTTTTGTTTACTCAGCCTCCTTCTTACTTAGGGTGTGCTGCCTAGGGCTTGTAACCGTCTCTTAGAGGAGATGGAGGGTGCTAAGGGCTGGAAGAGAGAGCAAAGGAGGCAAAGCTATGGAAAGATGCTTCTGCGCATTTCAACTGGGTTTGACATTTAAGCCATCTTACCTAGAGATTGTCATACTGAGTGAAGGAAGTCAGGCAGGGAAAGACAAGTATATCGCTTATACGTGGAATCTAAAAAAAGGGTACAAATGAACTTATTTACAAAACAGAAATAGAGTCACAGATGTAGAAAACAAACTTATGGTCACTGGGAGAATGAGGGGTGGGAAGGGATAAATTGGGAGATTGGGATGGACATAGACACACTACTATATATACAATAGATAGCTAATAAGGACCCACCATATAGCACAGGGAACTCTACTCAACACTCTGTAATGACCTATATGGGAAAAGAATCTAAAAAAGAGTGGATATATGTATACATATTTAAGTGAATCACTTTGCTGTACACCTGAAACTAACACAACATCATAAATCAACTATACTCCAGTAAAATTTAAAAAAAAAATTTAAGCCATCTTGGAACAGTGAAACAGAGCAGTGAACTGACATACGCAAACCTACTATTTAACATTATCATATTATGCTGGGATTATTTAAATGTAGGTGAAACACACACCAAGATCCAGGCACATTTCCGAAGTCAGGTAAAAAGAGAGATGGTTCCTTTCCTTTACCTTTTACCTCTTTGCTACTTTGGGAGGGGAATCTAGTCCTGACACGAACATATTGGCCCAGAGAGACCTGCTGACAGTTTAGGTTTCTGTTAAATTCGGCTAGATGGATTTTTTTACTCAAATATAGTTCTTCAAAACATGGATGAAACCACCAGTTCCATTTCACTAGCACTTGATCATACTTGATCTTTCTCTAGGTTTTTCCAACGATGCTCATCTTTGGAAGTGTTTCTGCTCTGTTTTTCTCAAATAACTAGTGAAGAGTACTTGTTTTGGCTCTTTGGGGCTGTGTTTCCCCCGACTCCAAACGAAACTCTGGGATTATCCACATAAACATCCTGTTACATCTCATTACAGCTATAGGTGGGAGCTTTGCCATGTGGCCTTTGAGCCACATCTGTGACTTGATTTGGGTGGTCTGGCCCCACATGTGGTCGTGGGGCTGAGGGCTTTGAACTATGGTGGAGTCACTGTGATGCCATGTTCCCAGCCTTCTGATGAAGCCTTTGGTGACTACAAGCACCCCCTGGACATCAGATCTCCTCAATCACTCAACTCCTCCTGGAAGAGACAGAAGATACGGGTGTTGTCATTCTCACTTTTCGAAAGAGTGAAGTGAGATGCATTGACGTACGAGGATGATGCAAGTTTCAAGGACAGACCACGTTGGCCTACATTTTGTTGGTTCGTTTCTATTCTCTCCTTTAGCGTTCTATGAAATGATCCCTGGATCGTGTCTGGACATCCGGATTCTTGTCCTGATCGTGCCACTACTTTGCCGTGAGACTTGAATTTCTGGGATCACTTGACTTCTCTGGGCTTCAGTTTTCTTATCTGCCAAATGCTGGCGTTGGATGAGATGGTCTCCAAAGACCTTGCCTGAATGACCCCTCCGAGGTTCCCTGGCATCTTGCTTTCATACCTCAATCTTTAAGGGGAGGAGGAATGTGGATTAGATGGCAATATTTTATTTCCCAAAGCTTTGATTAAACAAAATTGGCTGAATAGGGAGCTTACATCTCTCTACTCTTTTCTCCATATGTAACGGCATAAGTTGCTAACTGTATGCAAGGAAGCATTCCTTGGGAAAATGTGAAAAATGTAAATGTGGTTAGAACTCCTTTATAATGCACACATATGACCGCCACTTTATAAAGCGGATGACCTCTGCTCTCTTGCAGTCAGAAATTATCAAGAAAAAAACCAGAGAGCTGCTGGGAGGGCTGTGTTTAGTGCTTTTGAAGAGTAATATGGCAAAATAAAAGTTATAACAGAAATATTCATTGACTTAGTGTGACGATTTGGTGCTGAGTCTTATGCTGGTGCCTTTATATAGCCCTGAGTTTATGACAGTTCGCTAAATGACGGTGCAATGGGGAACTTAATTTGTGCTCATTGCTCTTCGTGGTGAAATGAAGCTTATTACCTTTTTGAAAAGTTAGTGGTCAAAACAAATAGCCAGATTAAATACCACCCTCTCAGTTTTTGGTGTCCTTCAGAGACTTTTGCAGAATGGACACTCCATTGCCGCGGAAGTGAATGGCCGCCATCTTGCTACCTGAGGTAGGTAAAATGAATATTGTACTGTTATCCTGGCAACCATGCAGCCTAGTAACCTGACAAAGCTCATTACCCGGGTGCTTCTGCATCAAGGGAGTCTGGTACCTGTATTCTCCTCTCCTCCAAAGTGGTCTTCTAAATATCTACATATACATTCTCTTCGTCAAATACTTCGGTGGAATCCCTTTGGGCTCTTGAGGAAATCCAAATTCCATAAACGGCTGAGAAAGCCCTCTGTTTGTTTACTGCTGTGTTTCTAGTGCTGGGACGGTACCGGGCATGAAGTAGGCACTTGATCGCTTGTTGCATGAATGAAAATCCTGCGTCATCTGGCCCCTGCTCACCCCACCTATCTCTTCATCTTCCCCAGCCACTCTGGCCGCTTCCAAGTTCAAGAAATGGCATGCCAAGCTCCTGTTCTGCTCCAGGCTTCAGCATGAGTCGTTTCCTTCTTCTTAGCTAGTGAATTCTATCTTCCTTCAGGTAAACCACCATCCCCTCAGGTGTTCAATGATGCCCCAATCTTATTTTGTCCCTCATATTATTCTTTCTTACAGTACCAAATTCTTCTCTTTCAGAGGATTACCAATTTTGTAATTATATAATTATTTGTGTGAATATTAGGTCACAGATGGTTTCTCCCTTTAGACTATTAAGTTCCATGGCAGCAGTGACTGTGTCTGCTCTGTTTAAAACTGTACGCTTCACAATTAGTACAGTGTCTGTATGTAATGAGTGCCCAATAGATATTTTAAACATGTTTTAGAAAAACCAACGGCATGCTAAAATTAAATTTTTATTTATTTATTCCAAATACTCAATACACGTAGATAAAAAAGGTAGACAGTGAAGAGTAGGTCCCCAGTTTCCATCACCTGAAGCAAGTTTTGCTGTTACTTATACGTCCTTCCAGAGACAATCTCTGGGAATCAACACATCTTTCAGATATGGCCAATAAATGCTCTTTGATGAATGAATTAATGAATCACTTCCATCATCACGAACCCACTGTGAGACTTTTCATTCGGTGTATAAAACCATATAAAGTAAGCCTTACCTAAGCAACAAAGAAAAAGTGATATAATTTAGCCAGCTCAGAAAAAAAAACTTGTCAGAGTGATTCTGTCTTTGCTTATGGCTCTGGATCAGAAAATAAGCATGAGTACAGAATGTCACCCAATGCCCATAAAGAGACAAGATTTCTTTAATGAGGTAACCAAAAAGATTTTCTTTCCTCAAAAGAGAGAATTCCATTTTCAGCCTTTTCTGCAGCAACGGAAGCCACCTGATGAAATAGGAATCATTCGGGTTCTTAACTGGAGAACCTGACGCACAGACGGAGACGGGGAAAGGCATCTCCTTAGGCAATCCTGGCACTCACAGCCCAGGCTGATATGCTGGCTCCTAAGCTGTTGGCCGCATGTAGTTCTGGGCTCGCCAACACGGGACAAAAGCCGCAGACGGCGCTGGTCTGCTCTCTTCTGATCAGCGGGGCAATCGCTGCCGGCCGTGCATTATGTTCTCTGGTCCTCGCTGGCATCGCCCAGGAAGCAGCCCGGGGTTGTTCGGAGCTGATTATAGATGCCTGTATTCATTTCCTAGGGCTGCTGTAACAAAGTCCCGCCAACTTAAACCAAGAGAACTATATTCTCTCACAGTTCTGGATGTGAGAAGTGTACAGTCAAGGTGTCAGCAGGGCTATGTTCCCTCTGAGGGCTCCAGGGAAGGACCCTTCCTTGCCTCTTCCAGCTTTTGATGTTGCCAGCACCCCTGGGTACCCCTTGGCTTGTAGCTGCAATACTCCAATCTTGGCCTCCGTTGTCACATACCCTCCCCCACGTGTCCCTCTGCCATCACATGGCTTTCTTTATTTTATTTATTTTTGGCTGCATTGGGTCTTCGCTTCTGTGCACGGGCTTTCTCTAGTTGCAGCGAGCGGGGGCTACTCTTGGTTGCGGTGCGCAGGTTTCTCATTGCAGTGGCTTCTCTTGTTGCAGAGCATGGGTTCTAGGCACACGGGCTTCAGTAGTTGTGGCACGCTGGCTCAGTAGTTGTGGCTCGCGGGCTCTAGAGCGCAGGCTCAGTAGTTGTGGCGCACGGGCTTAGTTGCTCCGCGGCATGTGGTATCTTCCTGGACCGGGGCTCGAACCCGTGTCCCCTGCATTGGCAGGTGGATTCTTAACCACTGCGCCACCAGGGAAGCCCCACATGGCTTTCTTATAAGGCCACCAGTCAGCGGATTTAGGGCACACCTAATCCAGCATGACTTCATTTTAACTTAAATAATTACATCTGCAAAGACTCTATTTCCAAATAAGGTCACATTCTGAAGTTCCAAGGTAGATGTGAATCTTGGCAGGGGGGACACTATTCAACCCAGCCTGGTACCCGAGGCAGGCAGATGACCAGTGTGCAAGAACAGCCAAAGCCTGCGCCCATCTGAACACCTGCATCAACGAGGACGGTTCCCTCTGACTGCAGTTTCTTCCTGGTTCACGGGAACTTGGGCATCTTCATGTGTGTCCTCCACACACCTGCAATTTAGACCATCTCTCTCTCGTCCCGTTTGTTTTTAGGTCAGGTGTGATTTTGACTGCCTTACATCCAAATCCTTTCTGTCGTTGATCCTAACAAAACAGCAACGGCAAAGCTCCAGCCCACACTGGAGCTGCTAAATGGTGAGACAATCTCGGAGCCCGGACCTAGCGTTCAAAAGGGGTCTCTTCCCTAACGGAAACTTTGGTTTCGTAGTTGCATTGTTTAAGAAATGTCTCTGTTAAAATCCTGGTTGCACAGTGACAATTACAGCAGCCCACACGAGCAGCCAGGCCACCCGCCTGGAGTGGCAGGGATATTTTAGGTAGCACATCGGGGGAGTTATGAATGGATCAGGCTTCTTTCCCTGCTTTCAGCTGTCAGCCAGCAATCAGTGGAAGCTGCTTTCCTCCTGAGGCAGGAAGGAGCCAGTTTTGCTGACAACATCTGTACACAGAAAATGCCAATCTCAGAGCGGGCCGGGCAGCAAAAGCAACAAGAAGACGGTGCCTCCAGAGACCAAGTTGGTCCTGTGATTCCGGAAACTCAGATACTTTCTGGGGTGCAAGAGCAGAATACTTTTTTAAAAATATATATATATATATATATTTATTTATTTTTGGCTGCGTTGGGTCTTTGTTGCTGCGTGCAGGCTTTCTCTAGTTGTGGTGAGCAGGGGCTACTCTTCGTTGCGGTGTACGGGCTTCTCAATACGGTGGCTTCTCCCGTTGCCGAGCATGGGCTCTAGGCGTGCGGGCTTCAGTAGTTGTGGCACGCGGGCTCAGTAGTTGTGGCTCGTGGGCTCTAGAGCACAGGCTCAGTAGTTGTGGCATGCAGGCTCAGTAGTTGTGGCTCGCGGGCTTAGCTGCTCCGTGGCATGTGGGATCTTCCCGGACCAGGGCTCGAACACGTGTCCCCTGCATTGGCAGGCGGATTCTTAACCACTGTGCCACCAGGGAAGCCCAAGAGCAGAATTCTTGACCTCAGGGAACTGTGTGTACTGTCACCTGTGTGACCAATGGCTTGTTTGCTTCTCACATGATGGGCTGACACACCCTGTAAGTAGCAGGTGATGGGCCATTTTCCTAAGTAAACACTAACATTTGTGATAACACTACCTTCTCACCCAATCCTGTTTACTTAGTTCACACCCAATTCCTAAGCGTGCAAACTTAGAGGTACTGCCTGATTCTTCAGAAAGTCTCCAAATGTCCCATTAGGAGACCTGGGCTCTCCACTTAGAAAGTGAGTATAAACGATTAGGTAAAATAGTAACAAGACGCTAGAAATGTCCAGTGGAAACAGCATTTATTCCTCCAACAATATTCGGGGGGCGATACACTCTAGGCACTCTGCCCAGAAGGAGGATACCAGGGTATCAGGGTGAATAAGATGGGGTTTCTCTTTGGTCTGTGATCTACTCAAACCAAAGTCACAGGTGGCCTGCATCTGCCCGGCCGGAACTGCTTGCAAATGAAACCTGAAGCCACCTGCTTCAGGAACGCACCTGCCCTTTGTTGGGTGGGGCATGGGAGAGAATCCCCTTGGGAGTAAAATATTCCCTTGATGGGCTAGTGTGTGAAGGGCTGCATTTCTGGACAAGACAGGAAAAGGGCAGAGCTGTTCTCAGGAGCGGGGTCTACCTGCTTCGGTCAATACATCACTTGGCCATCAGAGAGATGCTGTCACCTTACCAAGCATGCGGAACAGAGACAGACAGTCGACACCAAAGGCCCAGCATGTACAGAAGTGGGATGACGCTTCACTAACCTGGCTGTCATCACGCACTGACTTAAATGCGTCAATAAAAGGAGGATTTCAAGAGATCGAAAGCAGAAACTTCAATTTAGGAGACAGACGGAAGGGAAACCGCTGCCTTTTGGAGAGACTAAGAAAGTGTTGCTTGACGGCAGAGCGGCAATCTGGGACCGAAGAAAGGACATTTGCTCTAGAACCAAGAGAACCTTCTTTTACATCCTAGCTCTGCCACTCGCTAGCTCTGGGCCCTTAGGAAAGCTCCTTAATCTGAGGTCAAATTTCCTGTACAATGAAGACAACCACAGAGTAAGAGTGAAAGAAGGCATAACTGAAGTATCTGAGATATGGACGTCCCTCAATAAGCGCTATTAGTAATATACAATGAATTAAGGACAAAGTTAGGCAATGTCAAATTACCACATTCTGTGACGTATGAAATGAGCATGTGGTGAGAGGTAATATCACAACGTATTTACATGCAGTGTTAATAGAACCCTGACTTATTTCTAAAATGCATAGGATCTCCTCAGGTTACTGATGGGAAGATCAATGACATATATATATATACATACATACACATATGTATATTCGTATGTGTGTGTATATATGTACATATATATACATACAGATACGTGATTATATGATTAATCATGTACACATGATTAATGTGTAGTAAATGGAGGATGACCTTACGATCATATTCTAGATGGGGAGATATACACATGCATGATTAATGCCTGATTTGAGGTTAGAGAGTGTCCAGGTAGAACAGAGACCAGCAGTACTTTAGCTGCCATCCTTAAACATCATTTCCCAGAGAAGTATCTTTTGGTAAAGATCCTTTTCAAATTGACTCACATTGACCAGAGCATTTTGGATTTTCCTCCTGGGCCCTTCCTCTGGACTCATAACAGGTCAATGGAGGCACAGGGCCCTTCAAGTTCAAGCTGCTACAGAGGAAATCAATGCACCATTCTAAGTCCTGGAGATAGAACAGTTAATGGGAAATGAGCCGGCCTTTTCTATGAAGGGCCAGATAGCAGCTATGTTTGGCTTCGTGGGCCAAACTAGGTGACAG
The DNA here is from genome assembly GCF_937001465.1 of Orcinus orca. Lineage (NCBI taxonomy): Eukaryota > Metazoa > Chordata > Mammalia > Artiodactyla > Delphinidae > Orcinus > Orcinus orca. The sequence goes on along the minus strand of NC_064560.1, from coordinate 5,701,198 downwards.
TCTCTGTCACAACCAGCCAGCCTGGCTGTGGCAGCACGAACACAGCCAGAGACACCGAGTAAATGAACTTGAGTGGCTGTGTTCCAGGAAGACTTTATTTACGAAAAAAGGCATGGACCACACCTGGCCTATGGCCCACATTTTGCTGACTCTTTTCCTCACGGAGCCTACATTCTAGGGATGATGGAACCTACATTCTGGGGATAGGACACAGGCAATAAACAAAATAAACTGCAGTTTAAAACAGGTTGAGCAGAGTAGGCCTTACTGGGAAAGTGATTTTTGAACAAAGACTTGAAGTTGGTGAGGGAATTATACGTGGGAGAAGAACATTCTAGGAAAAGGACGGAATGCACAGAAGCCCTGAAGTAGGGAGAACCTGAGGGCCAGGGTGGCTGGGGTAGATCAGGTGAGAAAAGGAGGAGAGGTGGGGGGGGGAGGGCAGAGCGCACACGACCGTGGAGGCCACGGTAACTGTGACTTTTACTCGGAGTGAAAGGAGACGCCAGCAGGAGATGGCAAGCAGAAGCGCGTTCTGAGGGCTGTGTTAAAAGGATCGTCTGTTGTTTTTTTAAAGAGTTTTCTTTGAGGTGGACCATTTCTAAAGCCTTTATCGAATTTGTTACAGGACTGCTTCTGTTTTATGTTTTGGTTTTTTTGGCCATGAGGCATGTGGGATCTTAGCTCCCCGACCAGGGATCAGACCTGCACCCCCTGCATTTGAAGGCGAAGTCTTAACCACTGGACCGCCAGGGAAGTCCCAAAAGGATCACTGTTGGACATAGATTGTTAAGAGAGCAAGAGGGACAGCAGGCAGCCCGACTGGAGGAGGCTGCAGTAACCCAGGTGAGAAGCGAGGCTGGCCGGAAGATGGTATAAAGTCGGCAATTCTGATGATATTTTGAAGGTAGAGCTTAGAAGATTTTCTCAAGGTCCATGCAGGATAGTACAACTAGGAAGTTTTGTTAGAAACTTCCCTGTTAGAAACTTAACTTTGCAATGAGCAAGTATTTAGTACATAGTGTATGAGGGTAAGTAAAAGTAAAAACATAGCAAGTTAGAGTCAACTTTGGTTTTATATTTCCAGCAACTGATATTTGAACCACGATTGAGACAACTCACTTCCTTCTGGATCCGTATGATTTTCGTTCTGTATCTATTTCAACTTACCACAGTGAGGAGTCACCTGTGCTAAATGGTTTACAAGTAGTTTCTAGCGCTACAGGACGAAACTGACGTGACTTCAGGCTAGCCGCTCGATCCTATGGAGAACGTATCCCAATGTGGGTTCCAGAGACTACAAGTGTGGTACAGTGGTTAGTGGAAAAGGGATTCTGTGGGCAGATGCCCCTGCATACCACAGCACCTTCTCAGAGATTCCAAATGCACACTAAAATGGCAAAGCGTCTGTGACCTTGAAGCAAAAGAACCACAAAACCCCAACAAACAAACAAACACCAGGAAATTCCCTGGCGGTCCAGTGGTTAGGACTCCGTGCTTCCACTGCAGGGGGCACAGGTTCGATCCCTAGTCGGGGAACTAAGATCCAACAAGCCATGTGGCGTTGCCAAAAAAAAAGTGTACAAGTCACTGGCATTAAAAAAAAACAAAACAAAACCCAAAAAACAACCAACCAACAAACAAAAAAACCCAAAAGAACAACAACTCTTTAACCTGAACATCCCTCCCAAGCCCAACTTTTTCCACTTGATTCCACCTTGCCTACTTGCTTCTACCTTAACTGAGAAGAAAATCAATACACTCGTGATTAACAGAACATTTAACTTCTAGTAAAGGAAGAGAAACATGTCTCTGCTAGGTCTAAGAACCATTCGACAATGAATTCGTACATAATCCTGGCCTGCCTATCTCACAAGGCAATGGCAAGGACTGAACGCAACTCTCTATACACAAGTATTTTGCACATGACCTCTAAAGTACCCAGCACATGGGCACGATCAGTCTTTCACAGAAAGTTAAGTCCAAGGAAAGATGCCTCAAACAAGGAATGAAAAAGACCACGGGGGCTTCCCAGATGGCGCAATGGTTAAGAATCCACCTGACAATGCAGGGGACATGGGTTCGAGCCCTGGTCCGGGAAGATTCCCACATGCTGTGGAGCAACTAAGCCCATGCACCACAACTACTGAGCGTGTGCTCTAGAGCCCACGAGCCACAACTACTGAAGCCCATGTGCTTAGAGGCCGTGCTCCACAACAAGGGAAGCCACCACAGTGAGAAGCCCGCGCACCACAAGGAAGAGTAGCCCCCGCTCGCCGCAACTAGAGAAAGCCCGTGCGCAGCAACGCACACCCAACACAGCCTAAATAAATAAATAAATAAATTTATTTATTTATTTAAAAAAAAGATCATGGGTTCCTGCATAGGCTTAGAGCCTGGAGGGTATCCTCAGCAACAACCAGTCTCACCATTGTGCTAAAATGTTAGGTTATCTTTGTTGTAAAGGTACCTTTTTGAAGAGAGCGATGTCACCAAGATGATGACGTAGGTCGTTCCCAACTTCATCCACCTCACAGGAGGAACTAAAAGCTATTCATGGACATGATGCCACTGAGAAAATTCTAGAAAATGGGGGTAAGGCTGAAGCACCCCCTTCATCACAGAGACCAAGACAGACTGCATGAGAAGGATAAGAGGGGCAGCTACACGCTGACCACGGTGTCCCTCCCCCAGGCCAGCACAACACCACACAAAGAGGTCTTCCCTGAGCCTACGGTTCTCCAGTGAGAAAAGAGAGCTGGGGGGACATCAGCTCTCCCTGCACTGTAGGTCACTTCCTGGGGGTTCCCACTCTGGTCTTACCTCATGGAGAACTCAGGGGAATCTGCAGGGCTCCACCACTGGGAATGTGACTGTGATCGAGCAAGGGGAGGGGCTTTCAACAACCAGCACTTGGATCTCGGCAAACAAAGTTCCTACCTGCAGAGCCCAAGCAGTAGTACCAACCTGTGGTTTTGCTCATCTGCAGAACCAAGGTGGGCGCACGGCGTTACCAGGGGACTCGGCAGGGTGCCAGTCTGCCTCATTCCGGTCCTCAAATGATGAGTTTTACAGGCCGTACAGCCTGGTTGGCCCATGTGCAGGCAGGGAGCTGAATCACAGTCCCCCCCGCCTTGTGGAGAGTGTCATCTGGCCCCATCTGACCAGAAGGGCTAGGGACAACTCCTGGAAGCTGTATGACTCAGTGGCACTTGAGCCCAGAGAAGGACAGGCAGAACCAATAGTTTGCAGAATCAAGCCAGTGGCTCTGTTCGGCCAGGGAACTTGGGGTGCGGGTTGGCTTGAGTTAAGACAACAAATGAACAGCTTTACTGGCTAAAGAGCTGCTTCTCTTGCGGTGCCCAGACAGCGGATCTAATTTGTAGCCCCTTCTTCGCTGAATATAGTCTTCAGCCTGTCTCACCAGGGAAGCTGACCAGAACACACGGGAAGCTGTGCAGCCCATTCAACAGCCCTGCTTCTACTGATACCTGAGCAGCGAGCGCCGCCTGTGGCTCCCTCCATCTGCGGAGCAAACCTGGTAGCCTCACCGACCAGGCTATTCAGTGTACACTCTGGCCTCATCTGGGCCCCCAAACAAGGAGCCGTACAGACTCTGGGTCCCATCCTGCTGTGCAGCCAGGGCAGGGGAACTATTCATAATTCATAGCCCTGCCTACTGCTGAGTACAGGACCCAATCCAGACCAACGAGTAAGCCTGACCAGAGACTCCAGCCCCCCAGGGACCCCCTCCTATGGCTTAACTTGAGCAGGAAAACAAGTCAGCAGTTCTGTCCATCTGTTCTCAACCAGTGTCACACGCCCCCTGTCCCTATCTCCAGAGCTTCAGCAGCTGCCTCGTACCAAAAAAGACCGTAAGAGCAGGCCCCACCTGTCCAAGGATATTACGAGAAGACACACCCAGAAGCCCAAACTGAGCTGACTGGTGAAGATCTTCCTCTGCCAAAGCAAACCCATAAAGTCTAGAAGAGGAGCCGGATTACTCAAATGCACAGACGCCAATGTAAGGAGTCAAGGATCACAAAAAAAGGAGGTAAATATGACACCACCAAAGGAAACTAATAAAGCTCTAATGACTGACCCTCTGTGAACAAAGAATTCAGAATAATCCGCTGAAAGAAGTTTAGTGAACTGCAAGAACGCTCAGACAGCTGAACAGAACTAAGAATACAATGCATGAACAAAATGAGAAGCTCAATAAAGAAATAGAAACCGTCAAAAAAACCTGAACAGAACTCCTAGGGTTGAAAGATACAACGACTGAACTGAAGGAGTCAACAGAAAGTTTCAAAACCAGACTTAACCATGCGGAAGAAAGAATCAATGACCTAGAAGACAGGACATTAGAAATTATCCAGTCAGAGGAGCAAAAAGAAAAAAGAATGAAAGAGTGAAGAAAGCCTACAAGACTTACGGGACACAATCAAAAGAAACTATCCACATTATGGGAATTCCAAGAAGACAAGAGAAAGAGAAAGGGACAGCAAGTGTATTTAAAGCAACAGTGGCTGAAAACATGCCAAACCTGGGGAAAGAATTGAACATTCAGATCCATGAGACCCAACTCCAAACAGACTGCATCCACGTAAGGTTACATCAAAATACATTATAGTTAAACTGTCAAAAGTCAAAAACAAATTAAATAATTCTGAAAGCAGCAAGAGAAAAGAGAAAAGTTCCATACAAGGAAACCCATATAAGACCATTGGTAGATGTCTCAATGGAAAATTTTCTGTTTCTGGAGAACAGAAGAGAATGGAATACTATAAATCAAAATAATGAAATTTAAAAAAACCTGTCAACCAAGAATTCTATACCTGGTGAAGCTGTCCTTCACAAATGAAGGAAGGATAAAGACTCCCAAACAAAAGCTGAGGGAGTTCATCACCACTAGACCCACTTCACAAGAAATGCTAAAGGGAGTCTTTGAGAGGAAGTAAAAAGGTGCTAATTAATTAACATCATAAAAATTTAAGAAGATAGCATAAAACTCACAGGTAATGGTAAATATAACAAAGTTCAATTGTGTAATATGGAAATAGTGGTGAATAGTTCACTCACAAGTCTTGTTTAAAACTTAGGAAGCAATGCAGTAAAAATAAACATAACTACCATAATCTGTTACTGGATATACAATACAAAAATATGTAAACTGTAACATCAATATCCTAAAATGTGAAGGAGAGGAGAAGTAAAAGTATAAAGTTTAGGAATGCTATAAAAGTTAACTTGTTATCAGTTTAAAATAGTGTTATAAGCTTAAAATATTTTATGTAAGCCTCATGGTAACCAAAAGGGGAAAAAAAAAACCCTGTAGTAATTACGAAAATGAACATGATAAAGATTTCAAAGCATATTCACACCAAAAGACATCAACACACACACACACACACACACACACACACACACACACACACACACACACACACACACACACACACACACACACACACACACACACACACACCCCAGACAGCAGGAGAAGCAGCAAGGAGCAATGGATCTACAAAACAGTTGAAAAACAATGAACAAAACAGGAATAATGAGTCCTGACTTACCAGTAATTACTTTAAAAGTAAACTGATTAAATTCTTTAATCAAAAGACATAGAATGAATAGATTAAAAAAATACACTGCACACAAGAGATTCACTTTAGCCTTAATGACACACATAGATTGAGAGTGAAGGGATGGAAAAAGATATTTCATGCAAATGGTAACACACACACAAAACCATGGGTAGCTACACTTACATCACACAAAATAGACGTTAAACTAAAAACGGTAAAAAGAGACAAAGCAGGCTATTATATAATGATAAGGGGGGGGTCAATCCCTCAAGCCTACATGATAATTGTAAATATTTAGGCACCCAACATCAGAGCAACTACAAATATAAAGCAAAAACAGAACTGAAAAGAGAAATAAACAGCAATACAATAATAGCTGGGGACTTTAATATGGCACTCTCAACAATGGAGAGATGAGACTCAATAAGGAAACAGTGCATTTGAACAAACTACGGACTAAATGGACCTAGAAATATAGAGACCATCCTATCCAACAACAGCAGAATACAGATTCTTCCCAAGGGTACATGGAACATTTTCTAGAACAGACCATATGTTAGGCCACAAAACAAGTGTTAACAAATTCAGAAAGACTGAATCCATACCAAGTATCTTTGATCACAATGAAACTAGAAATCAATAACAGGTGGAAAACTGGAAAACTCATTAACACATGGAAATTAAACAACACCCTCCTGAACAACTAATGGATCAAAGAAGAAATTAAAGAGAAAATTTTAAAAAGTATCTCGAGACAAATGAAAATGGAAACACCGCACGCCAAAACTTACGGAATGCAGCAAACGCAGTCTAACCAGGTGGCTCCCAGCAATAATCGTCTACATTAAGAAACAAGAAAGATCTCAAGTAAACAATCTAACCCTATGCCTCACGGAACTAGAAGAAGAAAAACAAACTGAAACCAAAGTTAGCAAAAGGAAGGAAATAATAAAGATTAGAGCAGAAATAAATGAAACAGAGAGGAGGGAAACAATAATTTACGAAACTAAGAGTTGGTTCTTTGAAAACATAAACAAAATTGACAAACCTTTAGCTAGGCTAACTTAGGAAATAAGAGAGGACCCAAATCAAAATAATTATAAATAAAAGATGAGACATTACAATGGATATCACAGAAACAGAAAATATGAACAGAATTGGTCGTCCTCGAATATCTGTGGGAAATTCATTCCAGGACCCCACACAGATACTAAATCCTCAGATGCTCTAGTCCCTTATATCAAATGGCAGAGTATTTGCATATAACTTACGCAGCCTTCCCATATACTTTAAATCATCTCAAGAGTACGTATAATACCTAATACAATGTAAATACTATGTAGATAGTTGTAAATGCAATTTAAATGCTTTGTAAACAGTTGTTGCCATGTGGCAGATTCAAGTTTTGCTTTTTGGGACTTTCTGGAATTTAAAAAAATATAGTTTTGCTCCACGGTTGGGTGAACCCATAGATGTGGAGCTCACAGATAGGGAGGGCTGACTGTCCTAGTAAGGAGATTGAATCAGTAATCAAAAACCTCCCAACAAAGAAAAGCCCAGGACTAGATGACTTCACTGGTGAATTCTGCCAAACAATTAAACAAGAATTCACACCATGTTGTATATAAATGCACAATGGAATGTTACTGAACCGTGAAAATAATGAAATTCTGCCATTTGCAACAACATGGATGGGCCTGGAGGGTGTTATGCTCAGTGAAATAAGTCGGACAGAGAAAGACAGATACTGTGTGCTGTCACTTACATGTGGAATCTAAGACATACAACAAACTAGTGAATATAACAAAAAAGAAACAGACTCACAGATATAGAGAACAAACTGGTGGTTACCAGTGGCAAGAGGGAAGGTGGGAGGGGCAAAGGAGGGGTAGGTGATTAAGAGATACAAGCTACTATGTATCAAATAAATAAGCAACAAGGGTATATTCTTCACAGTGAATATAGCCAATATTTTATAATAATTTTAAATGGAGTATAAGCTATAAAAATACTGAGTCACTATGTTGTAAAGTACTGTAAATCAACTATACTTACTGATAATAAAAAGAATTAACACCAATCTTCTTCAAACTCTTCCAAAAAATCCAAGAGAAGGGAACACTCCCAAACTCATTTTATGAGGCCACCATTACCCTGATACCAAAGCCTGAAAAGGACACTACAAGAAAAGGAAACTGCAGGCCAATATCCCTGATGAATATAGATGTAAATATTCTCAATAAAATATTAGCAAACTGCATTTAGCAGCACACTGAAAGGATCATTCACCATGATCAAATGGGATTCATTTCTGACACGCAAGAATGGTTCAACATACACAAATCAATAAATGTCATATATGACACTAATAGCCTGAAAGAAAAAAATCAGATGATCAACTCAACAGATGCAGAAAAAACATCTGACAAAATTCAACAACCATTCATGATAAAAACTCTTAAAAAGTTAGGTACAGAAGGAACAAATCTCAGCATAATGAAGACCATATATGACAAACCCACAGCTAACGTCATACTCAACCGTAAAAGGTTGAAAGATTCTTCTCAAAGATCAAATACAAGACACGGGTGCCCAGTGTCACCACATGTATTCAAAATAATACAGGAAGTCTCAGCCAGAGCAATCAGGCAAGAAAAAGAAACAAAGGCATCATAACTGTAAAGGAACAAATGGAATTGTCTCTTTGTAGATGACAGGATTTTATATAGAGAAAATCCTCAAGACTCCACAAAAAGCGTTAGATCTAATCAATGAATTCTATAAAGCTGCAGATACAAAATTAACATACAAAACTCAGTAGAGGGCTTCCCTGGTGGCGCAGTGGTTAAGAATCCACCTGCCAATGCAGGGGACACAGGTTCGAGCCCTGGTCCAGGAAGATGCCACATGCCGTGGAGTAACTAAGCCTGTGCGCCACAACTACTGAGCCCGCGCTCTAGAGCCCGCAAGCCACAACTACTGGAGCCCGCGAGCCACAACTACTGAAGCCCGCATGCCTAGAGCCCGTGCTCCACAACAAGAGAAGCCACCGCAAGGAGAAGCCCGTGCACCGCAATGAAGAGTAGCCCCCGCTTGCCACAACTAGAGAAAGCCCGTGCGCAGCAACGAAGACTTAACGCAGCCAAAAATAAATAAATAATCAGTAAAATTTCTATATAATAATAATGGATTATCTGAATAAGAAGTAAAGGAAATAATCCCATTTACAACAGCATCAAAAACAATAAAATACTTAGGCATAAGTTTCACTAAGGAAGTGAAAGATCTCTACACTGAAAACAAGACATTGATAAAAGAAATTGAGGAACACAAAAAAACATGGAAAGGTATCCTGTGTTAACGGGCTGGAAGAATTAATGTTAAAATGTCCATACTACTCAAAGCCATACATAGATTAAAAGCAATCTATATCAAGATTCCAATGACATTTTTTTTTTACAGAGGTAGAAAAACAATCATAAAGTTTACATGGAACCACAAAAGACTCCAAATAGCCAAAGCAATCCTGAGAAAGAACAAAGCAGGAGGCATCGTATTTCCTGATTTCAACCTTTATTATAAAGCTACAATAATTAAACCAGTATGGTACTAGCATGAAAACAGACACATTGAACAATGGAACTGAATCAAGAGTCCAGAAAGAAACCCATGCATATACAGTCAACTAAAATTTGACAAGGGAGCCAAGAATACTCAGTGGAGAAAAGACAGTCTCTTCAATGAGTGGTGCTGGGAAAACTAACATTCATGTGTAAAATAATGAAGTGATATAAGCTCTAACTTATACCACTGACCAAATTTAACTCAAAATGTATAAACTTAAATATAAGACCAGAAACTCTAAAACTTTGGGGAGAAAACACAGGAAAATAGCTCTATGACATAGGTCTTGGCAATAATTTTTTAGATATAACAACTAAAGCACCAAGCAACAAAATAAACAAGTTGCACTAAATCAAAACTAAAAAGCTTCTGCACAGCAAAGGAAACCGTCAACAAAATGAAGACAACCTATGGAACGGGCAAAAAAAATCGCAACCCATATACCTGATAAGGGCTTAACATCCAAAAGATATAAATAACTCATACAACCCAATAGCAACAAATAATCCAATTAAACAACTGGCAAAACACCTGAATAGATATTTTCCCAAGGATACATGAATGGCCAACCGTACACGAAAATATGCTCAATATCAGCAGGGAAATGCAAATCAAAACCACCATCAGTGGGCTTCCCTGGTGGCGCAGTGGTTGAGAGTCCGCCTGCCGATGCAGGGGACACGGGTTCGTGCCCCGGTCCGGGAGGATCCCACGTGCCGCAAAGCGGCTGGGCCCGTGAGCCATGGCCGCTGAGCCTGCGCGTCCGGAGCCTGTGCTCCACAACGGAGAGGCCACAACAGTGAGAGGCCCGCGTAACGCAAAAAAAAAAAAAAAAAAAAAAAAAACCACAATCAGCACACATTGGTTAGAATGGCTATCATCAGAGAGACAAGGGAAAAACTGCTGGCGAGGATGTGAAGAAAAGGGAACCCTTGTGCACTGTCTGCGGGACTGTAAATTGGTACAGCTACTATGGAGAACACTAGGGAGGTTCCACAAAAATTAAAGCTGGAACTACCATATGATCCAGCAATTCCACTTCTGGGAATATATCCAGAAGATGAAAACACTATGTTAAAGAGATATCTGGGGATTCCCTGGTGGCGCAGTGGTTGAGAGTTCACCTGCCGATGCAGGGGACAGGGGTTTGTGCCCTGGTCCGGGAGGATCCGCGGCTGGGCCCGTGGGCCATGGCAGCTGGGCCTGGGCGTCCGGAGCCTGTGCTCCGCGACGGGAGAGGCCACAGCAGTGAGAGGCCCGCGTACCGCAAAAAAAAAAAAAAAAAGAGATATCTGCACCCTCACATTCACAGCAGCATTATTCATGGCAGCCAAGACATAGAAACAACGTCGAAGGATGACTGGATAAAGAAAGTGTGTTATATTTATATAAATGGAATATTATTCAGCCATAAAAAGAGGGAAATCCTGCCGTTTGTGGCAACATGGACGGACCTTGAGGACATTACGCGAAGCGAGGTAAGGCAGACAGAGAAAGACAAATACTGTATGATCACTTACTTGTGGAATCTAAAAAACAAAATGATAGGAAAAGAGATCAGATTTGCAGTTACCAGAGGCAGGGAGTGGGGCTGGAGGAACTGGATGACGGTGGTCAAAAGGTATAACCTGCCAGTTATAACTAAGTACTGAGGATATCATGTAACACTGCTGTACTGCATATTTAAAAGTTGTTAAGAGGATGGATGCTAAGAGGTCTCATCACAAGAAAACAAACTTTCTTTTTTCTTTTTTGGGGGTACTAATACGAGATGATGGATGTTAACTAAACTTACCATGGTCATCATTTCACAGCATGCCTAAGTCATTTATAATGTATACCTTCAAGTTATACAGTGTTTGTCAATTATATCACAATAAGACTGGGAGAAAAAAAGTGCTACCTTTTGAAAAGTAGATATTTTGTAAATCCAGTTATCAAGTAACCGAAAAGACTGTATGAAAAGACGTGAAAACACACTTTGGTGACAAAAGAAAAGCAGAAAACCCCCTTGAGATTTTACATTACGCCTTGCACTTACATATATGATATTTTCTGGACTGCATAATATACCAATTCTGTTTTGAAAAGATATACATTTAATATTTTCTGATTATAAAAATATACATGCTGATTACAGAGAATTTAAAGTACAGAGTAAGTATAAAAAGGAATTTAAAAATTTGTAACCTACCATACAGAAATAATTTATCAGCCATAAAGTCCATTTCCATTTTTCTGTGCATACATATTATAAACACAATTTCCTTCTTCCACAATTGGGACCACTCATATAGTCTTTTAAGTGTGACTTTTTTTTACTTAACTGGATATGATTATCTCCCTTTGCCCCTAGATATCGTTCAATAATTTTTAATGTCTTCATAAAAGTTTATCATGTGGATACACCGTTAACCCTCCTTTCCCATCTTAAGGTTTTGCTAGTTACCATTAAATTCCTACCACCTTTCCGGAGAGAAATTTATATTCCCAATAGCAGCGTATAAGAATGTTTATGTCATATTACTCCCTCTAGCACTTAACACTAGCTTAAAAAATATATGCACATTTCTCATTATTACAGCTGTCTTATTTTTGCTTTGATTTATATCTTTCTGGCTACTAGTAAGGCTGGACTTTTTTTTTTTTCCCATGGTTCTTGGGGATATTTCCTCCCGGTGAATTTTCGTGTATTGCCCATATGTCTATCTAGAGTGTTCATCTTTTAAAAAAAAATTATTCAAAAGACTATATTGTGGTAGTTTTACTAAAGCTTTGTTGCTAGTTTAATTTTAGATGAAGTCTTTCCAATCACCAATAGTAGAGGTATTGTTCTTCCTCCTGTTAATTTCACAAGCTAAAAAAAAATTAACAAAATTCAGGCTGAGGCAAAGATTGCACCTAGAAAAATTACATCAACGAAATCCCCAAACAGGTGATGGCACCTGGGAATTCTTCTTCCCATGGTGAATGTTTTATCAGGAAGTTATCCAGAAACAAGAAGTGTAGACCTTCAGGAGTGATCTCTGTGATTCGAACGCATCCATTTCCTAAGTAACTCAGGATTTTTGGCTGTGCTTTGTTTCTGGTTTTTTCTCTGTTCCAGTGGTCTTGGTCTCAGGGTTTCAGCTGTGAGATGGAGAAAAGAAGATGCAGGGGTAGATACAGACGATCCACCTGAGACAATGTTACATCTTCACACACCTTTTAAGACATTCCAGGGTTGGCAGTCCCTTTAGCGCAAACATTCTGCTTGGATGTGTTTCCACTGACATACACATTACTGTAGATAAGAGCAAAGCTGCCTACCACAGAGGTAAACAATTACTTGTTTAATGATTCTGCCGCTGCAGTTTCTACACTGGGTGTGGTATAGAGTGTGCACATTTACACAACTTCTTTGGCATCATCACAGTCACTTAGGAGGATGCTCTGATATGAGCAGATTTTCTGCAGTGACAAGAAACACACTTGAGTATTTTTCTCTCTCTGTTTCACAGCTCTTGTCGACCAGCCACTGGCAGAAGTCACCATTCCTTCAGCTAAGCAATGCTGCTTTCCAAAATCCTTTGGCAAAAGCTCCTAGAGATTTGTTTTTCTGCTCCTTCCTAATTTAGAAACAGTCCTCAAAGGAAAAAAAAAAAAAAACTGACAAATCGATGTGAGAAGAAACTAACTCTGATTTAATGCTGCATTTCTTTCATGCAAAGTTTCAGAGTTTATCATCGACAACCAATAAAAGTAGATAAGATCATTTTGGGGAAAAAAGTAAACAAAAATGGGTATACCCAAGATCAGATATTTTTTTATTCAAGAAGCAACATGTGACACGAAGTCAAGATTTTATTAAAATCATTTGGAAGTTGACATAAAATCTCGGCGGTGAAGGAAAACTTAATAAAGCAAAAATAATGAGTTATGTGAATAAACAGTGTTAACGGTGGCATTTAAATGATTACATGATTTTAATTATTCTTTTCATAATAAGCAACTCTGTGAACATCTATTCAAGGAGCTGAAAGCTGTGTCTCATATGGAATTTGCAGCTGAACTAAGCCTGCCTTTGGCAATTTCAAGGAAACAAATGGAAATGGTTTGAAGAACTTATGAAAAATCTACCACCCACCAAAAGAATTTAAAAGGTAAGGTGGTAAGCGCTAGAAAGAGAAAAAACAAAACAAACACACACAGTATTCATTCGTGAGATAGAAAAAGAGAGAACCGAAGTAATAAGGAGAGAAGCCATCAGGAGTCCAGCCCATGCCAACCCCTTATTTGTTCTTGGCTGTCAGGGGTTTCCGGCTGATCTTTTTCGATTTGTCATTATTTTTCTTCGGCGGTTCTGGGTTTGCCTGCATGTGTCTGCCGTAGAGGCTGAAAAGAGAGAGGAGGGGACACCGTGAGATCTACCTTGTGAACACAAGATATGCTTCTACGGCAGCGTTTTCATCAACAGATTCATCTCTAGGAATATTCAGGAAGCCAAAGAACACCACAAGGTCATTTCTGTTTTCTCTGGGTCATATGCTGGATTTAAGAATTATAAACTGTCTTACACACACACACACACACACACACACACACACACACACACACACACACACACACACACACACACACACACACACACACACACACACACACACACACACATTCTCTCTCTCCCCACCATGCCATGAAGTCCAATTCTGGACAAGTCTCTTGGAATCCTACACTCCCTGGGCTAAGTGTGAAATCAGCAAAGGAAGAGAGATCCAGGGCTAGGGGGACCATGATGCCTAGCCTGGCCGATCCGGACTGCAGCTCCACAGGCCACGAGTGCTGAAGTCGACAGTGACAGAAACTGGGCCGAACTGAAAAGATGGAGTGTCCACTTAGTGCAAAGTGAACAGCAATCCGGCCCGAGACCCCCAGGGCCGGGTGACGTGACAGACAGCGATGGTGTCGGAGCCCTCGCTAGCTGCTCACCCGTGACGGATGGCGCTGGGATGGCGACCACCCATCAATGCCATGTTAATAAGTGCCGCTGATTAAATGTTGACAAAGTAGCCTGCGATTACAGCCATGGCATCCCTCGCAGAGCAGAGTGAGCTCCGCGGCTGAGGGGCTGGAACCCAACAGCAGGTAGTAATTAATCGGTAATTTATGAGTAACTCTGATTAAACGAAATTAAAAGCCACCCTAAGATAAATACAGCTCAACCTTAACTCCCCTTATTGATGTAACTGTGCCGCTGAGAGTCAGGTGGGTGTCTCAGTGCCTCCAGAGGGAAGGCAATGTCTGACCCCACTTGGTGCAATTGCCTTATGCTAACTGAACAGGGCGGACACAAAGACTGACCTTCCTGTACAAGGTGTCCCGTGTTCTAGGATCCACGCAGGGAATCGACACCCTCTCCTGCACTGGGCATATACTGATGCTCTTGATGACACCGACGCTGTGGTTGACAGGCCGAGGGAGGGACCTGGTGCTCGGAGCTGTCCAATTGACTGGACGCTTAGGGAAAGCTGGACACTGGGTTTTGACAGGTCAGACGTAGTCTATCTTCTCCAGAGGCTTCCAAGCATCTCCTCAGAAGCAGTAACAAGCAGCATCTACCAACAGTGGTCACGAAGATGGGTTTCTGCTCGCAAGGAGTTTAGAATGCAGGACGTGGCAGTAGACAGAGCTACGAGCTGAAGAATGTTAAGTCCAGCCAGGTGCTGGGAACGTTCTCCGGGTAAAGGGGAGGGTGAAGGAGGTACCACATGTCCTAGATGGGTCATACCAGCACTTGCAAGTCAGCGTTCAAAGTCTGTAGAAGTTCCCTTAGAGGACTTCTGGCTAATTGAATGGAGACGCAGGCCCAGTCCTCCCCGGCACCCCTGAGCAGAAACATCTTCCTCCCCAAGACAACCTGCCATCCAGGAAAACGGATCTTCAAACCAACACAGGACCCCCTCCCCTAGACTTTAAAAAGAGCGGCTGGTTCTGTGCCCTGGACACCTGGGGTTCCTGGATCCAGGGAAAGAAACATTGGTTTAGGCAGAAAGGAAGGTTCAGCCAGTCCAGCTTCACCACTGTTGCCACTCCAACCCCCAATGATGTCCCTGTCCTAATACCCCCGGAACTTGTTATTGTCACCTTACAGGGCAAAGGGGACTCTGCAGAGGTGAGACTAAGGATCCTGAGACAGGAAGATTACCTTGCATTACGTGGGAGGCTCCAACCCGTGCACCCCTTCCCCTGCCCCTCCAGCGTGTCTCCCAGATACGCCAGACAGGGAGAGGAAACCCTGAGCCAAAGCAGAGCTGGCCCTTACGTTCCTCACCTTTATCAACACACTCTCTGAGACAAGCTTATCCTCTCATAGCGTCTGCCCATCTCCTCCTAGGATGCCGCTTTCCTCCAGAGCAGGGGCTTAGCGCTCCAGTGGGATGTGCTCCAAGCTCCTCCCGCCTGGCACGAAGCCAAGGTCTGACTACCCTGTTCTGTGCATTCACACGGGCACCTATGGTCTCAGAACCTGCTCCCATGGTACCGCTTTCTTACAGCTTCACGTGTCTCTCCTCTATTTTCCAAACTTTTATCCCCATAAAGGAAAGAAGTATACACATTCTTACTCGCAGACAGCATCAGATGTTAAGGATTACAAAAATCTGCAGAAACACAACTCCTTCGCTCACGAATTTGGAAACCCGGCAAGACTCAGGTGCTGGGAAAGTGATATCAAAAGAAATAAAGGGGTCAGAGGAGGGAGAAGAGATGAAAGACCTGATGCAAGCCTGCTGGGGACCACATCCTGAACACGCAGGCACGGAAGCCTTCCCAGAGAGGGTGGCAGTGTCGCGGGGCCCTGACGGCGGTAACCCAGCAGAGTCATTTCAGAAGGCGGTGCAAAAGCTGCTCGGGACTCAGCAAGGCTCCTCTTTTCAGGAAGGAACTGGAATGTTCCAACGTTTCAACGCCTGCCTTTTCGGACTCAAACCCCACTGCGTGCCCAGCCTTCCTGGGGCTACACAGCAAGCCCCTCGCTACAAAGGGCCGGACGGGAGATAGCAGTCCTGAACTTGACGCTTAAAATCCTCGTTTTGCCACTTTACGAACTGTTCGTTCTGGGCAAATGATTAGCAAGCCTCACCCCACCGTGCCTCAGTTTCTTCATCTGTTAAAAAATGATGCGTTTTCTCACAGGGTGGCCATGGTGGTGAATGAGCCTGGCACCAGGACAGGACTATTGGACGTGGCCCACGAGGGCTTGTGGAAAAACAAGACTGATGTGGGGTTATAGTCAGAGTGATTAAAAAAAGATAATTATATGATTACTTTACTTCTCTAGGGCTTTTTCCTCTGAAAAAGAATACGGTATTTTTTTATCGACGCCAAATCCCCAAGCATCTCTGGAAGAAAGGTTCGAATCCTCTTTGAAGAAGGCACCTAAGGCAGAGCTAAATGCACTGCCCCACTTCTTCTGTGAGTCACCAGCAAAGCCGGGATGACTCTGCCCTGCGCTGCGGGACGCTTTCCCTCCTCCAGCTGTGTGGCCGGACGAGAGCCGGCACTTGACTCTCATCTGTAGACTGGATACATGAGAGCGGCCATTCCTCCCTGGAGACGTGGCTCTGGAAGAGCAGTAAGGACAAGCATCTCAGGGTCCCCAGTCTTGGGTTCCACCAGCTATTAGCCACGGGGCCTCCAGGCAATTAAGTGTAGCAGGCAGAATAATGGCCCCCCAAAATGTCCACATCCTAAATCCCTGAAACCTGTGACTATGTTACCTTATATTGCAAAAGGGACTTTGCAGAGCTGGTTAAGTTAAGGATCTTGCGATGGAGAGATTATCCTGGATTATCTGGGTGGGCCCAAAGTAATCCCAAGGGTCCTTTTAAGAGGGGGGCTGGAGGGCCAGAGTCAGAGATCTGAACAGGCTCAGCTGCCGGCTCTGACGTGGAGAAAGGAATGCAGGCAGACTCTAGACCCTAGGAAGGCAAGGAAACGCGTTCTCCCCTGGAGTCTCTGGAAGGGCAAAACCCTGCTGACGTCTAAATTGCAGGCTTCGACACCCGGGACTGTAACATAGTACACTGGTTATGGTTTGGGCCTCTAATATCATGGTAATTTGTTATCACAACATTGTCAATTGGCTATACTCCAATATAAAATGTTAAAAAAAAAAACAAAAAACGATCACAGTCATTTGTTAACAGTAGCAGTAGGGAACCGATACAGTAAGTGAGCCTCTCTGGGGCTGTCTGTGAGGATTTTGCTTAATTTCAGCAGGGGAAAAAAAAAAAAATTCTGGGGTAATAATTCACTGAAAAGAAGGAAAAGTTAAAAACTAAGTTGCAGAGAGGGCGCAAAGGAGTGTCCCCAAGGAAAAACGGGTGCTGTTTCCACTAGAGGGAGAGGAAATGGGCAGGCCAACTGCCCCCTCTCTGCCACAATGAGACAGGAAGGGACTGGCTCTCTCCATACTCTGAAGCTAAGAGTCATGGCCCATGCTTGAGATGTCCCCAGGATTTAATTCATAGAGGTGACAGGGAGGAGACGGAGAGGTCTGTGCCTTTGAAAGCGTTTTGTTACATGCAGCTGTGTGCAGGGCCACACGGGGAAGCACGAGGGCTGGTTAGGAGGCAGAGGCGCTCAGGAGAGAGCAAAGCCCAGAGCCTTTATAGTGGTTTCACAAAAAGGAAGGGGTGAGGCAGGGTACGAGTGAGTTTAGAAGTGCATGATGTGATTAAAATTTCAGAGCCCAGGGCTAAAGAGGTGATCTCTAGTTACCCAGTACCTGGGTCTGGGTCATGGGGAATACTGGCTTGGTGCACGTGAGTCAGAGAAAAGAGGTAGTTAGGATAGGGGTTTGGGGTTGGTTGGCTTGGATACGAAAAGATGCGCTAACAGATGAGTTGTTTGCTCCTCTAGGGATGAGCTAGCTTGGGAGTCTCCCCAGGCAGCAAGACCCCCAAGATGCCAAAGCATCATAAAATAGAGAAAGTGGAAAACAGGATAGATCAACACAGCCCACAGCCTTTAGGATGGATTTCCGTCCCTGTGATCACCCATACTCTCCTCTCGTGACGTACCTTCCACCTCTTCGACCTTGGAAGAGTCCCAACTACCCTTCAGACCGTGGCACAAGGTGCTTTCTGGATGAGCACATCCCCTCAGTGCTCTGCTCAGACAGTACCCATCCCGCCCTACAGGAGCCCTGGCGTCCTGCACAGGGGATTCTGGAGAACAGACCTGGGGCTTCACTCGCCTCTGCATTCCTGCACGCTGTCTGCCCCAAAGGACATGTGACATTGAGAAGGTGACTGACTTCTGTCACAGTCTGATGTCCTCATCTGCAAAATGATGAACACTGCTACCTTGCAGGGCTTGTGGAGGGAGAGTAATCAGACATGGACAAGGTCCTGTGTGCGCAGGCTCAGAGCAGGGGTTTCAGAGCAAGTGTTCCAGGGCAGCAGCTGCTCCTTTAGCCTCTCACGAAGGCCCACGACTCAGGCGATGCTGGCCAGTTCCGCCTGCTTCTCAGACCCTGGCTCTGCGCATGCACAGAGCACAGCTGGGATCGACTTTGCCCCCATGAGCCTGTGGGGAGATCCTTTCTCGGGGAGGTTTCTGGTGGGCACTGAAATCTGACCATGCCGGCTTGAGAGCACTGACAGAGGAACCCGGCTCACGGTCACTGATAGGCCACAGCCGCTGGTGGGTCAAGTGATCCACTCAGTATATGGAGGGAAGCTGTGGCACAGGGTCTTGGAAAATCTTCTGTCCCCTGAAATCTGAGGTCTATAGAGGATAACTGGGAGATGTTCGAGGAGGGCAGAAAAATGAACAGAGAACCATCTAAAGTGACAGGACAGGATCAATTACGCTCAGGTGCCTGATGAACAGGCTTCTGTTGCTGAAGGGATTCCTCCAAGGTGAGATACCTGCAGATGCTCTGTGCTGTGGGAGAGGAAAGAGGCACCATCACTCGGCTCACAAGGGCTCTCGTTCTCGTCCCTGTGGGAGCGGGCCCTGCCCTGAGCTGCCATCTGCAGAATCCCAGCCAAAGACCAGCTCTGGAGAAATCATCATGAAATGATGCCACGGACGGCAGAGGTCACCAGACTGGTCATTTGAGAGGCATCCTATCCAAGCTGCCTGTGCACTGGCCCCCTGAAACTCCACGCAACTCAACACCCTGCCTGATGACACCTGAGATGGTACAGCAAACAATTCCAGCCCACCAGAATCAGAGCGAATTTCTCAACAAACACTATATTGAGTAGTATGATATGTACGCTTTTCTACTGCTGATAGGTGCATTTTATTTAATACGGCCATCTGCATTTTGGGGGAAAAAAAATCCATTTGAGTCTTACTGTTTCTGTTGGATCCAAGGGTCTCTTGCAGACCTTCACACCTCTTCATGGCTGCAGTAATGAAGACCACTGGGGACCATGGCTTTCCTTCTTGAAAAACCTCCTCCCTTGGCTCCAATGCACTATCTTGGTACTTATTCTTTCTCCAAACAATTCTGCAGCCCTTGTGGGTTTTGCTTTTAGCTCTCTCTATCCTCTTCCCTAGAAAGAGCATCTGATTTTGTAGCTTCCGTGATCATCTCTGAATAGGAGCCCTCCAAGTCACCACCATCTTCAACCCCGGCTATGCCTAATTCCCACTAGGACATTTCGCTATTGTAGCCAACCAAATGCATGCAATAGTTCCCTAGCCCAGTTCCTCAGGTCTGTCCCTCTGAAGTCTCCAGACCTCCAGGATCAACAAGATGAAGTCTTTTTGGCACCTGCCTCTTTCTTCAGTCTCAGCCCGGGGCCAGGGTAGGATCTGAGCTCCAAGCAAAGCTGTATGTGCATTTTTCAGCAGGAGGCGAACACAGCTTTCATCAGCTTCTCAAAAGGTTTGTGACTCAGTGGATTAACAAGCTGCTTTACGGTACTTGCTCTTTTTTCCATCATCTTATGATTTTATTCATTCTTTTTCTTCTACCCTAAAATAGGCCTATACCACATGGCCATTAGATTATTATAACAGGTCCCTTCTTGGTCTTTTTTTTTTTTTTTTTTTTCCGGCCGCACCGTGTGGCTTGGGGGATTGTGGGATCTCACTTCCCCAACCAGGGATCGAACACCGGGCCCCGCAGTGACAGTGCCAAGTGCCAACCACTGGAATGCCAGGGAATTCCCTCTTCTTGGTCTCCTTGATACCGATTCCTTCCTTCCTCCAATGCGTCCTACACGTGACTGACGGAATTCTCTCTCCTCGGTTTACGCATGGAAAACAGCGTCCGCTACCCACTGGATCAGAGAGCAGCCAGAACATGCCGTGTAACGCCTAACTAACCCACCTTCATCTCCCTCTGTTCGCTCACCGTCCGAGCGCAGAAAGGCTGGTCGGGAGGAAGGCCGCGTGGACTGTAGGAAACGTGGGCAGAGTGTGAGTTTTGCCACCTATTAGCTAAGTAAACTTAGAGTCCCATAGCTTTCCAGAACCTCTGTTATCTTCACTGGAAAACGGTCATATCTGTATACCGTCTACCTTGCAGGCGATCTGCGAAATTTTTTAACACTAAATCAATCTAAGGCCTGGGATTAGTCTTTCCCGTCAGCCAGGATCCCTCCGGTCTCTGTGTTTTGCTGGTCTGTGTTGCTACTGCCTGAAACGCCTAGCCTCCACCCTCTCTGTAGCTCAGATCGCAGCCACATCTTTCGGCCTTTCACAGCTCTCTCTGCCCTGCCGCCCGCCCCGGTCCAATTTCCACCTTCGCCAAATACTAGAGGGTTTATTGGGATTTCATCATTAAGTCCTTCATAAGATACAAAGTGATTTCTGCTCTCGGCTGTTATTTCCAAGTACCAGTAGAGCACCTGGCTCAGGGCACCTGGTGGATATGGTAACCATGCAATCAGCATTCACTGTCACAACAAGCCAAGGTAGTTGGATTTATCTTATTATCTTATTATCTTTGCAAATGAAGGAACTGAGGCTTAGCAAAAGGTCTGGATCAAACCCAGGCAACAGCTCCAAAGTTCAAACTCTTTAGGCGCGGAGTTATCTTGTCTCCCATCTTTCTGGATTTCTCAGTTCTGTCCTCTTCAAC
Source organism: Orcinus orca (assembly GCF_937001465.1). NCBI lineage: Eukaryota > Metazoa > Chordata > Mammalia > Artiodactyla > Delphinidae > Orcinus > Orcinus orca. The sequence continues at coordinate 5,679,898 of NC_064560.1, read as the reverse complement.
AGCCCACCATTTTCCTGAGGGCGGGGACTTGCGGACTTCACTTCTTTTGTATTCTGCATACTCAAGGCAGCTGCTGGAAACACATTGTGTGCTATGTAAATATTATGTTTCAGAATGCCAGGTATGTGAGAGGTGCAATATGCTGTTCTTAAGTCATTTGCTCATGTCATATGCCTCCCTCCTGTTGTTTTGGGTGTTTCCATGGAAAGTCCTTATACAGACCAAGAAAAGAACCAATTTGAAAAATCTAAGTATATGGCCGGTGACAATAACGGAGAGAAATCATTTTGTGTCTAATCTGTAATCTTATGGTAGGATGCTAAATTTAAAATCTCCTCAAATGAATCTGTGGACAAAGTGTGAAGCCTAGATTATTAATAAGCATTTGCAGTATCTTTATTTATCCCATCTAGCAGCTTCTGAGGGGCTGGTGACAGAACCTTAGCACATAAATTGCTGAGTCTTAAAGAAAAAAAAAAAAAAAAAGAACAGTTACCATATTCCCATGAGCAGTCTCATTAATTCAAAAGGCAGTGATTTTTTGAGATCAGACCTCCAAGAGGTGGTTCCGTGAAATTCACTAACACCAGGATGTGTCTTTTACATTCGCCTCCATTATAAACGTCACCGTTCTCTGTCCCCAACACACAGTGTAAGAAGAAATTATCCACATACACGTGGTAAATAGCATCTGTATAGATAGTCAAAAGGAATCTGTAGCTGGCTTAGGACAGATATTAAGCTATACAAAAATGTAAGGCAGATTTTAAAAATACCCCATACGTTCTAGACTCGCTCTCTGCCCCACGGAGGGGAGAAAGGAGGATTCTGGCAGAGCAAAACTAACAATCTCATGCACAAAAGATGCTCATTAAACTTCATCATCCTGTCTACTCTAATGATGCTTTTACTTAATAAAAATTCCCCGAGCAGTAGCAAGGATATTAGGCAAGGTCTTCGGTTATGTATCAGAGGTCTGAGCTGTCACCAGCAAGCATGCAGTTCAGGGGGTACGCTCCCTGGGGAAGGAGCAAATCCAGCTTTCACAGAATACATGCGGAGAAAAATCAATGACTGCAACTCGCTTCCCTGCTTAAGCATTTAAGAGAATAGGTAATCCTTTTAAATTAAACTGCAAAGTGCTAAATGTTGCAATTTACAGAATCAACTAAAAAGCAAAGGAAACAAGAGGAAGGGCATTGGTAAGTTTTCTAAACAAGCTACTTCCTTAATAGACTTCAGACATGGAGTATTGGGGAATATTTTTTATGACAAGAATTATTTTGGGATATAGTATGTGTGGAGATCGAAAAAGAGACATCCAAACATGTATGTGTCTATGTGTTTGTAGCATACACACAGATATGCAAACCTACTTATAGATACAAGGAAGGGAGAAAATATTCCTATATGTGCATTTAATCCCTCCAAAAATTATTCCTAAGAAAACACAATGATTAAAATTCACTAACCTGAATCTGGCTCTCACAAGCTGAACAGTAATTATCTAATAGATTCGTTAACATGGACAGCTGGATGTTAATACTGCAGAAACCACAAATTATTGCTTTTGTCCATTTCATACAACCCACTTTAAATTTCGTATCCTGCCAATACGGACTTGGCTGGAGAGACAGGACAGTCAGGGCGAGAGTGAAGCACCACCCGAAAACCTGAATTTAAAGACAGTAAGATCGCCCTCCAGGTGTTAAATGATAGCGTCAACACAAAATGAACCAAAGCAGAAACATGGGAAGTTGCCCCAAATAACGCCAGCACAACTCAGGCCAGCCGGACTTGGCTGGAAGCCAGCCAAGGGTATGAACAAAGCTGGAGACCCTGCCCATCAGAAGAGCGTGGTTTTGATCAGCGACTCAAACAGTGGGGTAGATGCCAGCAGCGGGCACCTATGCACTACCCAGAGAAAGGCGGTGAGGACCCAGCTGGGAGTTCTGTGGACGTCCCGATAGGACGACGTCTCTAAGTGGAAGCAGAGAAAATAAACGTGACGCCACCACCACCCTTCAAAGGCTGGCCCGCTCCTGCACGGTCCAGCCGCCGGCCAGCTCTCTCCGCTCTTCAGCCACTACCCTCCATGTTCCCAATCTCTAGCACACAGGCAAACCAATCAGGCCCCTGCCCACTTCTGAGGTTTTACTTGCTACTCCCTCTGCCTGAACGTTCTTCTCCAGCTCTCCCTGAGATAGGCACTCTTCCTATCCCCATTTCACAGGTGAGGGAATGGACAGAGACAGCTTCAATATCTTGGATGTGAATGGCTATGCTGTCCCAACTTTGGTGTCGAAACAACTCAGTCTCAAACCTCTCCCTTTACTCTGGGTGCGGAAACTGGTTCATACATGAGCCTGTAGCCAACCTGCGCCAACCAGAGAAAGACCTAGGATCTCAGCGCACACTGCTGGGAAGAAAAGTCCTTTCTTTTCTGTTTGAGTTGAATTGGGAGCCCAGGTCTGCTGCCAGCCATGGTGAGCTCTGTGAAGAGAGCCTGCCTGGAACACAAACCAGCAGACGAAGCAGAACTGAAAGGTGGAGAGAAATGGAGTCCAGTGACATTGAGCCCTTGATCATGCCATGCCTGAAGTCTACTGTACTGCTGGATTATTAGTAGTATAAAATAAATCATCTCCATTCCTCTTACGCTTCCTGTTTCTTGCAATCCAAGGAATGCTGAGTCCTGACTGATGCATCACTCTGGTCTACTTCGAACGTCAGTTCCTAACAGAGGTCTTTTTTGCCCACATTCTCTCTCTTTAACCACATTCACTTCCTTCCCACCCACAGTCACATAAAATTATTTTGATTACTTGTTGTTTGCCACCTCCCTGAATGGAAGATGAACTCCGAGAGAGCAGGAACCTTGTCTGTCTTCTTGAGTATCCTCTCTGACCAGCATGCCGTGGGCACATGATGAACGTTTGTTGACTGACTGAATGAAAACATACATCACTGTACTTACTAGGATGTACTGAAATATCCAACTACGCAAGTATCCTCCCAGCTCGATCATTAGCGCCTCTGAAGCAGGGACTGTCTTAATCCTTTTGTTCCTCCAGTGCCTGCCACACACGAGTCACCTAATAAACATTTACTGGTGGACTGAAAGAGTGTCTTAGCCAAGGAACATGTCCTGATTCATTCCTCAATTCCGTACTCATCAAGCGATGACAGACATGCTTCCCATTTAGAGCTGTCCACTGGAAAAAAATGTGAAGGCCAAGGCAAGTCTTCTACTCTCTAGGGGCAGTTATCCTCTGTTACAAAATTCTGGTCCTACATCAGTTTCTTATGTGTTTTCCCCAGTTTCTGCAGGGCTTTTGAGGCTGAAAGGGTGAGCAGTAAATGCATCATGGTGCCAGCTTGGGAGCCCAGTCCGTTTGCCTCCTGGGGAGATTCTCTTTCAAAGTACTGTGTGACCAGGGGTTTCCATTAAACTCCTCTACAGTACAGTGGGTTTTACTGAATATTAACCATCGTTTGATATTAGTAATAACTAGCTGAACACAGGAATAGCTTACGAGAGAGAATTCAGTTAAAATGAACATTATAAAAACACTGGGGTTTTCTTCCTTTCCTTTGGACAAATTAAAAATCAGAATGGATTTTTATTATGGAAAGATAGGTGTTTTCCCGGCCACACGCAGTTCCTTGAGGAAAGGCTCAGCGTTAACGACCTTTTAAGTTATTAAGCTAGTGATCGTAATAGCCAAACTCAGGGAGCACACCCTATACAACAGCATTTCCACGGGAAGCTTCCGTGGCGTTCTCTGTATGTGCTCATTTGAGTCTGAACGAAAGACACCGTGCAGGGGTGCACATCTGTCCTGTGGTTCTAGATATAAATGATGTTACAAATACAGAGCCGGTGTCACAGAACTGGAATACTAGAGTCTCAACAGGGAAGCCTCTTCTTTGTCTTTCTTTTGTTTTTCAGATGCGGACAGATGGTAAGAGCCTATCTAGAGGTATTATTACTCGTCCTCTTCCTCTTCCTCTTTGTGGCTATTAATTTGGACTCCCTGCTCCCGGGGCCATCTTCCCCTCTCAGTTTCTCTCAGCCCAGGTGACTGGATGATGTGACCATGGCAGGTGACTCACGGTCAGGCCGATGGAAAGCGAGACGGCTCTTTAGGTGCTAGCCTACAGATTGCAGAGTGCGTGGCAGATAGCACTGAATCAGGATGCAGAAGGCTTTGGAACTAATCCGTTGACTGGGTAATCTGTGTCTCCCTAGACAGGCAGTGTATGCTGCCACCCACCCCCTACCTCGCTCCCTGAATGGACACTCAATCAGAAGGCACAAGAACCTGTTTAGATCAAACACCACGAGCAATGGCTTCAACCTGGTCACAGCTGGGCATCTGAATGGAACCTGCACGCTTTACATATGAAACTTGTATAGCACTCCGCTTAAATGAACTCATTTACCCTTAAGCAAAATCATGTTAAATGAAACCTCACATCTCCAAGGTTCCTCCTACGTTCGGGTTAGATTACAGCATGACGCCTGAGATTCTAGACAGCGCTGTACGACTTGCCTCTCGTCCCTGTCCATGGATTTTCTGTGAGGTTAAGTTCTACTTCCACAGCAAAGAGATTTTTTAAAAAAATAACCTTAGGGATCAAAACCAGAAAACATCCACCTACCTACGGGTGAATGCATCCACGCGGCGCTTTAGCCATGAGGCTCTCGCCAGGTGGACCTCAGGAAGCAGCACCTACAAGTCAATTCTAGTCATTGCCTTTTGCCGTTTCCCCAGCAAAGCCGAATTCCCTCACCTAAGCTGGGCTCTCTCTCAAGTGCCAAACCCCACCATCCCTGGAACACGGCATATCCAGTTGATCTGTGCTTTCCCTCCATTCCTGATTGCAATATGTAAACTACTGACTAGCAGTAAGGAGAGGCTGGCAGTAGAGGAGGAGCCAGGCTTTTGCGTGCAAAGAAACAAAGTGGTACTTGGGAATAAGCCCAACAACTGTCAAGAAAATAATGGAGAAAAACATCTAGGAGAGCTCAAGAGTACAAGGGCCTACGGATCCCAATCTTCCTTTAGTTTCACTGTCATGTTTCTGAGTTTTGGGGAAAAACGTATTCCAAAAAGGAATGGAGGGTTTAAAAAAAAATACCTTTGGGACTTCCATGGTGGCGCAGTGGTTAAGAATCCACCTGCCAATGCGGGGGACACAGGTTCAAGCCCTGGTCTGGGAAGATCCCACATGCCGCGGAGCAGCTGAGCCCATGTGCCACAACTACTGAGCCTGCGCTCTAGAGCCCGTGAGCCGCAACTACTGAGCCCGCGTGCCTAGAGCCTGTGCTCCGCAATAAGAGAAGCCACCGCAATGAGAAGTCCGCGCACCGCAGGGAAGAGCAGCCCCTGCTCGCCGCAACTAGAGAAAGCCCGCGCGCAGCAACGAAGACTCAACGCAGCCAAAAATTTAAAAAATAAAATAAAATAGATTTATTAAAAAAAATTAGCCCTGACATGCTCAGCAGATTTAATATACCTCATCTAGTTCCTCCTAGTTTTTTGTTGTTGTTGTTACATCAGATTCTTAAGAGTCTCAGAGAAATTTATGGTTTTCAAGTGCCAAAAGGTTAAAAATTAAGATGTCTGTGGTTTCCGCTTGAATGTTAAAGACGATCTACTGGAGGATTCCGTGCATCAGCCCTGAATCTGAGTGGGCATCCCGGGAATCTGAGGGGAGGATAGGACTCTCTCTTGGGCTCCAGCTTTAGCTTCTGATGCCCCCAACGGGTCTTGCAGACTCAGAGCAAAGCTGGGGCCGTGGGTGGAGAGAGAAGAGCTTGTCACAACAGGCCTTTTCATCCAAGAATCGCAAGCCTTCCCTTTACGAGTCTCACCCGCGCAACACTCCTGGAAGGCGTTAGCCCTAAACACAGACGGCGGAAGTGAGGCAGAAGCAGAAGCGTGAGGTAGAGATGCCAGAGGCCCGGGGTTTCTGTGCGATCCCGCCTGAGGCTGCTCTTCTGCCTCCGTTTCCGGTACAGGCGGGCCTCGTCGCATCCCACTTCGCAGAAGCTGCCTTTTTTACAGATGGAAGGGTTGCGGCAACCCTGCATCCAGCAAGTTAATCGGGGCCAGCAGTATAACTATTTAATGAAGGAAGGGACACTATTTTAGCCATAAGGCGATTGCACATTATAATGTCAACGTGACTTTTATACGCACTGAGAAACCAGAAATGTCGTGGGCCTCGTTTTATCGCGATACTTGCTCTATCGCCGGGGAGTGCGGCGCGCGCTCTGGAACGGAACACACAGTATCTACATCAAGAGGCTGTGGTCACGATGTGGCCACGTGATGACACTTGGGTGAAAAATCACAAAGGGAACGTGTGCACAACAGTTATGTCCAATATTCACAAACCATGTTCTGTAACAAATGACTCAAACTGACCTGTCTTCTCATGGAAAAATATGTCCCTCCAACCCCCCCACCCCACCCCGGATAGCTATTAACCAAGAAGATTTCTGTCCAACATATTTTGCCTGGAATGGTAAAACAAGCCCCTCTTAGTCAGTCTGCTGAATACCTGCAGCAGGTTCATTTCTCCTCTCATAAATATTTCAGGAAGCTTTTCTTAAAGTTTTATTTTTAAACACATATTAGTCCTTCCACTTGGTAGAGACGTATTCTCTACTTTCACATATGTATAGTTCTGTCCAAAATAGGAGATCCACCAAGTTAACTTTAAACTTTCTAGTAGCCACGTTAAAAAAGTGAAAAGAAATAGATGAAATCAATTTTAGTAATATATTTAATTTAAACCCAACAGATCCAAAATACCATTTCAATGTGTAATCCATATCAACATGATGAACGGTCTATCTTATCCTTAATCTAAAGATAAATGATTTAATATCATAAATGTAATGATTTTTTTTTTTGTACTAAGTGTCTTTGAAATCTGGTGAGTATTTGAAAACTCTGAGAGCACATCCCAATCAGACAGGCTGTAATTCAAGGGCTCAAGAGTTGTTAGCCGGCTTCCCTGGTGGCGCAGTGGTTGAGAATCTGCCTGCCAGTGCAGGGGACACGGGTTCGAGCCCTGGTCTGGGAAGATCCCACATGCCGCGGGGCAACTAGGCCCGTGAGCCACAACTACTGAGCCTGCGCGTCCGGAGCCTGTGCTCCACAACAAGAGAGGCCGCGACAGTGAGAGGCCCGCGCACCGCGATGAAGAGTGGCCCCCGCTCGCCGCAACCAGAGAAAGCCCTCGCACAGAAACAAAGACCCAACACAGCCAAAAATAAATAAATGAATAAATTTGTTAAAATGAGTTGTTAGCAGTTAGCATGTTGCACAACACAGATAGAGACCATTTGAAAATGGTGAAATTGAGCGTGGTGAAGTCGAGCGATCTTCTTGTTCTTAGATGAAAGGCATTTTGAAAGCTGATGGACCCTTTCTTGGCACATGGTTACTTTTAATGCTTTAGAAAAAGGATGGATATATATTTATATATACATTTTATATACGTATATATTTTATATATGTGTAAAACATATATACTTACATATGTATATAAAATTATGTAATATTTTTAAAAAGTAATCCCACTTACCTAGAGAGTCTTCCAATATGTTTAACTGCTTGTAGTAGTTCTGAATATGAGCCTGGAAAGGTCTTCAGGCCAACACATATAACTCCTAAAGCCCAGGAACTTGGCTGGAGAAAAGTTTAGTCAGTCCCTCCTTCCCCAAAGCAAGGAAACCTAAAAACAACTTTTTGTTTGTTTGTTTGTTTGTTTTGTTTTTTGCAGTACGTGGGCCTCTCACTGTTGTGGCCTTTCCCGTTGCGGAGCACAGGCTCCGGACGCACAGGCTCAGCGGCCATGGCTCACGGGCCCAGCCGCTCCGCGGCACGTGGGATCTTCCCGGACTGGGGCACGAACCCGCGTCCCCTGCATCGGCAGGCGGACTCCCAACCACTGCGCCACCAGGGAAGCCCCCTAAAAACAACTTTAAGAGCCAAAGAAGCTCCGCTGGCAGCCGGCCAGAGGGCACCACCCAGGCTGGGGCTCAGCAGAAGCAGCTCTAGACCACGTGCACTCACGAGTTTTGTCACATTCCAGGCAAGCCAGGCGTCCTCGCCCAGCGGTGCGCCTTTCAAAGTGGCAAACACTAAATCCAGTCTCAGGCACTTCACCCTGCTCCATCCCCGCCCCCCCCTCCATGGAGGTCTACAGAAGCTCGCTGCAGGTGGCCACGAGGGGGGAACAGCACAGTCAGGCTTTTATAAAGGAGAAGACAACGTGTGTACGAGAGACAGGGGACAAATATTAAACCTGCTGCCACATCAGGGCTGTCATTACTTTCTCCATTCCTCGTCGAGGTATTTTTCCCCCCAAACTCAGAAAAAGTCAACGGAAAACGAAAGAATGGGTGGGATCCAAAGGCTTGTCTGCTTTTGCGCTCCCACAGGTGTTGTCATGATCCTTTTGACGGCTGTTGACTTGTTCTCAAATACCAGTGCTCCATTCCCTGCAATGACACAGCCTCTCACCTGCTACCCCTTTTGAGTTCCCTTGCTCTGCTTGTATCTCTCAGGTCACAGGGCTGCCACCTTTGCCTCTGGCTAACGCTCTAATGGGGACACTTTACAGAGCTGACTTTGAAACTGCCCACAAGGAGCAAGGCTGGTATGACTCTTGAGTACTGGCTGAATGAAAGGATTCTGGGCAGACTTCTCAGCTGTGCAGTCTGGGATACTTACGCTAAGCCTCAGTTTTTCAATCTGTAAAGCGGAAACGATAATCGGACCTACACTGCTTACAACTGTGAGCAATGAATGGGGAAAGCACGTAAGAAGCCTATCACTGCGTCTGGCCACACATTAAACATGAACTTTTTTTTTCATTACAACCACTGTTAAGAGAAGTTAGGTCACCTTTGCAGGATCTCATAACAAATGGGAAAGGAAAGGTCCAAGCCTTGATCTGTCCAATTTCAAAATCCAGCCTGGAGAGAGAGAGAGAGAGAGAGAGAGAGAGAGAGAGAGAGAGAGAGAGAGGGAGAGAGAGAGAGAGATTGATTCTCTATGCTCAGCACCTGCATGGAAGTTAAAATGTCTGGCAGACTATTAGACCTGGTTCTGAGGTTCGTCTATGATAACTGGGTAGCCTTGGAGAACTTAACCTCTCTGAGCATGCTTTCTCACCCGGCAAATGGGATGGATAATAATAACAGTACATACCTCATAGGGTCATTAGGAGGATGAAATAAGATGAAGTGCTTAGCAGGTACCAAACACATGCTTATTCAACACGGCTTTTACACACAATGAGCTCTGAACTGGGCTTGTCCATTCTAAACTCGGTTGAAGCCACAGAGTTACAAAATGCCTTATGGCTGTGTGCCCTAAGTTTTGCACAAAACACAGTTTCTTTCCAAAGAGTTCTTCTCTTTTTCTTTTTCTTTAAACATCTTTGTTGGAGTATAACTGCTTTACAATGTTGCATTAGTTTCTGCTGTATAACAAGGTGAATCAGCTATACGTATACATATATCCCCATAACCCCTCCCTCTTGCGTTATTTTCTTAAATGTTATCATTTGTATAATGGAGAAAAATTGCAAATGTCAGAGAACATAAGGTGAGGACCTTGGCTACAAAACTACCAACAAGTTTAGTCACTTTCTGAGCCTGGTCTTCACTGAATTGATCATATAACCACGTTCGTCAATGACAAAGATGATCATGGAGGGTCTTCCTGCAAGAAGGTTCCACCTCTTTTGCTCTGTCCAGGGTTCTGAATGGGCAGCTCACCAGCACCATTAGGAAAAATGAATGCATACTGGTACTGAATACGCCTCCGGTCCTCCTCTTGCTTCAGCCCTCCCGTTCACAGGCTAAGCTCTTCTGGAGTCTATTCAGAGGGGAACCACATTACGTAAGACTCAATAATCTTTATGGTAACTCTGCAGTGAAAGTGTCATTTGTTGTAATGAACACTGATCATAAGTTAAGCTCTGAGCTATTCTCTCCACTGTTTTTCATTACACTGTCCCTCGCTCTGTTATATTTCAGGAGTACTGAGGGAATTCATCCCACTATGTTTGCTAGTCAGCTTTTCGTTACTCAGATTAGATGCTGCTAAGATGCAATGGAGCAATTTGCAAACACACTGATACTTAAGGAAATGCATCAGACGCTGGTTATGTGCTCTCCCCCTGCTCCTGGCAACCCCCCGGCTCCTCTTGGTTACGTGTCCCTTGAATTTGGCATTTTTCTCTCTATTTATTTTCCTCTCAATCTACAGCACTGTTCTCCGCGCCCCAGTCTGAGAGAGTATTAACAACGTGTTTCTGGATATTTTTTTCCTTCAGCGATGACTCTTTGTTCAATTCCACAACCAGAATTTCCACAATCATCACCTCTCATACAGCTCTCACTTGCAAACACCACTCTGCTTACGTCACAATCGTTCCCTCCTCCGGCTGCTTTAAAGTGCACTCACTCCAAAAGGCACACTAGTGGAGGGGAAGCTGGAATTTTCCCAATTTTGAAAAGCCCAATATGAAAAATTCATTTTGCATTTCGTATATTAAGCTTGAGAGTGGAATTTCCATACGCCTCTGTGCTCCGTGCTCTTGGAATGGCTTATAAGTAGGTTGTGAGTCCTTGGAGAGACCACGTCACTGCCGTGTCTCAGAAGTCACAGCACAAAGGCTCAGAGACCACGTGGGTTGGCCTCTGGTCATGAACGCTTGCCGGCTTTCCCACTTTTACTGAGTATGAGGCTTCAGCGCATCCCCATCTGATACTGGGCATTGTTACATTTCCTTAGACCATTAGATTTGATCCTGTTTGCCATGATGCCAGAGAATAATTAGAATACTAACTATAAGGAAATGGTACCTGCAAGCCCCAAAGATCTGGGCTTGCCACCCTGGGTGTCTTTTTAAGGGTAGATTGGCTGAGAACGCTCCCTTTTCAGGGAACTCTCTAGCTCAATGAACTGGATAGTATGCAGACAGCTGTGCCACTGGGATGCCCTATTCTCTGTTACTGTACTTTTCTCCTGACACACACCAGAGAAAAGCTGAGAAGAAACTTTTATTAAAATGTCTACAGCTATTGAAAAACAACAGTAAAAGAAATACTTTTCCAGATATGACACTGTTGTTTCTGGTAACTGCAGAAGACTTGGTGGATATGAAGATCACATATTACTATAAACATACATAAAAAACAAGGTCATATTTCTCGGGCATTTTGTAATTGTGGGGAGGGTGGGCATAGAATCAGGCCAGAAAATAAGAGTTCAAAATATGGGTAAGGAGGGTGATTGCTTTAAAGTTGAGATGAGCCATAGGCACTGTAACAGTATGAACAAGAAGGACAAAATTGGTAAACAGAGCTCCCCTGTACTTCAGGGAAATAATCATGCAGAGTAATTAACCGAACTCTCAATTTCAAATTAGGTGTAACACACGGAAAGACTAAAGAGGCAAGAGGCCTGAGAAAATGTTAGTAGATATTAAACCAAGAAACTGCTAGCATTTGACAAGAACCCAAAGCCAAAACGAAAGCTCACTTAAATAGATGCACACCACGTTCCAGAGGAATCGCTAAGGAGTCCGTCACCACACAGAACCACAGAGGCGGGGACTGTTAATCTATCTGAGACTCATCTTACTCATATATAAAATGGGCTTTTGCCCTGCCATCTAACAAAGTGGTTATGAGGATTCAATGTCAGGTACTTCACACCTGAAAATGACTCCTCTGGAACAAAGGCTCACAGTCGTTACCCAAACGCTCCTCTCAAAGCGCATCCGCCTAGTATGAAGTACTAACACAACACTGTAAACCAGTTATACCTCAATTTTTAAAAATGGATTAAAAAACAAATGAATGGAAAGACATCTATGACGGATGTTTACGTAGGAAGAGTATCATCTGAAATAACACTCATATAAAGAATGATCTGCGGCTTCCCTGGTGTTGCAGTGGTTAAGAATCCGCCTGCCAATGCAGTGGAGGCGGGTTCGAGCCCTGGTCTGGGAAGATCCCACGTGCCGCAGAGCAAATAAGCCCGTGCGCCACAACTACTGAGCCTGCGCTCTAGAGCCCGCGAGCCACAACTACTGAGCTCACGTGCCACAACTACTGAAGCCTGCACGCCTAGAGTCCGTGCTCTGCAACAAGAGAAGCCATCGCAATGAGAAGCCCGTGCACCGCAACGGAGAGTAGCCCCCGCTCAACGCAACTAGAGAAAGCCTGTGCACAGCAACAAAGACCCAATGCAGCCAAAACTAAATAAATAAATTAAAAAAAAAAAAAAAAAGAACGATCTCCATGTCCTATTGGCAAGCAAGTATCTACTTAGCTTCTGTCACAGCGCACCATGTTTTCACTTCAGTCTTGTCAATCTGGTTCCAGTTATGAGTCAAGAAATTGATGGTGACGCAGTCTGCTATCAAGAATAACATGGGTAAGGCTGAATCTCATCCCAGAGGCATCTGCATTTAACAAACAAGCAATCAAAGCAACCTCCTCAAAACAGAGGAAGCAGACCCACGGCCTGCTTTCATTAGTACCTATGATTTTGGCTGGGTGCCCCAAGGAGGTATCCTGGGCACGTCCTTCCTTCAACAAGAGGTGTTAGGCCAGCCTTCTGCCCAAAGACACAGCAAATCAACTCTGAAAGACTGCTGACGCCAGACATATGGACACTTATTTGTACATGTGCAGAACATGGACATTTCTTAGATAGAACTGTAGAGAAAGAGGAACTCTGGCAGTAATCCAAACTATATCTTCTTTCATTTTTTAACTTCTACATTTCCTTTTGAAAAGAAATATATTACAACCCATTTGGAAATTCCGAAGTGGGTTAAAAAGAAAACTGCCAAAAGTCTCCTACTTAACCATAACTTCCACGAGTATTTGGGTAAATTTCTTTCAAGTTTTCAACCAGAATATTTGTTAAACAGCAATAATCATAGTTCATAATTTTATAATTAGGTTTATAATTTTAATCAAAAGTTATGGCATCAGTATTTGCCACGTAATTGTAAACACAATTACTGACGGGCTATCTATAAATCTGTGCTGTGGTTCATAATTAATGAGAACATTTCTTTGGGACACCAGTGTGGCTTTGGGGAAGCCATTTAACCTATCTAAGCTTCAGTTTTTCTCAATGAAAAAAAAAAAAAGGGATAAGTAATATTAACCAGCATCATTAGACTTTTGTGAAAGTTAAGAGATAATACATTGAAAGGAAGTGGTATCTGACAGAAATGTAAGCCTCCGTTGATGTAAACGGTGGGTAACACACGACACCATTTCTCACTGGATTGTCTTGAAATGAAGCGTATCTGCATACAACCTAGAAACCCACGAGGAGGGTAGGCAAGTTCCAGTCTTTCATTTACCAAGCAGAGTCCTTGGGGAACTGAGCATCAGTGGGGAAAGGCAACTCTCCAGTGAAGGGCTTCAGTGCGCCTCAAGCAGGGCTCGGGAGCGGCCGCCGGCCACTTCCGTTTGGGAGGTAGAGGAGTTTCAGGCATAGGCATAAAAATGCTGAAACACAGTCTCAAAACCTGCAGCCTATTTTAAATAAGCACACTTGACAAAGTTAACAATTTAAGACAGTCACAATGACAGGGAAGGCAACACAATGACTTAACATATAACACAGTGGTCCTCGACCAGGCACAGTTCTGCCCTCCCCCAGGGGCCATTTGGCTGTATCTAGAAACACCTTCGGTTGTCACACCTGGGGGTGTGCTACCGGCATCTAGTGGTTAGAGACCAGGACGCTGCTAAACATCCTACAACACACAGGACGGGCTCCAACAACAGAAAGTCATCTGGTCCCAAAAGTATCCATCCTACTGAGGTTGAAAAACCATGGTGTAAACAGCTCACAAGTAAAATGAAACCTTACTGAATATTAAAGCCAGGGAGATATGGGTCTGTTCGCCTCACCCCACCTAAGTCTCCCCGATATCACATCTCCCCCAAGGGATGTCTCCCAAAGTTGTTCTGTGAAATGACTACAGGTACGGATGCCAACTTCAAATTTTAGCTACCATGTATTTTTCTTCATTGCGAATGATGTCAATTTATCGTTTAGAATACGTTAGACGGGCTCTTTTAAAGAGAAATTTTAGAATGTGAATCGATTTAAAGAAAAATATTAAACCTTATAACAACATAGGTGCTATCTGGATACGGCAAAATCACTCCTCCAGAGGAGTGTTTCTGTACTTATTTTGTTTTTTGTAGAGATATCACACTCCTAGGAAGCCACTGAACAGATTCAATTAGATGCTGAGGATGCCATTAGGTTAGTAAAATTCTCCAAGTTACAAAATGAAAAGAAAAGCACAGATCCACTCGTTCTAAGGTTTCTTTTTCCCGGAAGGAACTCTGCTTGTAGTAATACCCAGGGATTTCACAACCACGGCATTCCAAAGATGGGAACTGATCAGAACTTTTATCTAAAGCAGCAGGTAGGGCTCTAGAAAATGCTCAGTGAAAAAGCTTCTTAGTTGGGAAAAATATCAAGATTTATTGAAAAAAGTTGTTTATAAACTAAGGCTAGGGAGGGTTTACACCAATTCACGCAGGTGCAAGAAGAAGAAAAATTAGCACTCCACTGGAATCGACAGACTTCAATGGCAGAGTCAGCAGAGAGAAAAAGCACATCAAACAGCTCCCTAGGATGAGTCTAAATCTAAGAGAATAAGTCTTTGTGCACGACCATGACTCAGCTCAAAGGTAAGGATTCTTGACCCAGAGCTCTCCCGGGATCATTTGAAGGAAAAAGTAACTATATTTAAGAAAGTCTGACAGCCAAGACATGGAAGCAACCTAAATGTCCATCGACAGATGAATGGATAAAGAAGATGTGGTACATATAGACAATGGAATATTACTCAGCCGTTAGAAAGAATGAAATAGTGCCATTTTCAGCAACAGGGGTGGATCCAGAGATTGTCATACTAAGTGAAGTACGGCAGACAGAGAAAGACAAATATCATATGATATTGCTTATATGTGGAATCTTAAAAAAAAATTGAACAAATGAACTTATATACAAAACAGAAAGAGATCCACAGACACAGAAAACAAACATGGTTACCAAAGGGGAAAGGGGGAGGGATAAATTAGGAGTTTGGGATTAACCTATACACACAACTATATATAAAACAGGTAACCAACAAGGACCTACTGTATAGCACACGGAACTCTACTCAGTATTTTGCAATAACCTATAAGGGAAAAGAATCTGAAAAAAAATTAGCTTTGTATACATGCATAACTGAATCACTTTGCTGTATACCTGAAACTAACACAACACTGTAAATCAACTATACTTCAATTCAAAAAAGAAAGTCCGTGAAGGACATGGTGGGCTGCAGATTTCTGCACTCAGGACACCTTGCACAAGAAGAACCACAGCCCTCTTTTAGGTGATTTAACACAACTGTCCACCTACAGATACAACTCAGCACTCTTGAGTTTCTGGGTGTGAAATGAAGAGAGGATTGCAAAATGAACTACAATTCGAGATTAGGTTTAAAAAAAAAAACTGCAAAAATTAAGTCTCTATCAGGCAAAGTCAAAACAAAGTACGTTAGAACTTAATCTTCACTTAATCCTTCTTCAGTTGCTAGTGATTCAAGAAACTACAATTCAATGGATATTAACACCTCAGTGTTGAGACTTAGAATGTGAAAACGCGGACAGAGTTTTTGAGGTGCTTCATACTAAGCCCCTTGTTGTAAGTGCAACTCGTGCCAGGAATACACAGCCCACTGAGCTCCTGCTTCAGCCACTCCCTGCACCTCCAGCTCAGGGAACCAGGTCCCTGCAGGAGGCCATGCTCAAGTGTGTGGGGAACCGTGAGCAATGCCAACAGAATCACTACGCAGTTGGCAATTCCCTGGCGGTCCAGTGGTTAGGACCCAGCGCTTTCACTGCTGAGGGCCAGGGTTCAATCCCTGGTTGGGGAACTAAGATCCTGCAAGCTGCATAGTGAGGCCAAAAAAAAAAAAAAAAAAAATCACCATGCAGCCGCTGGTGGGAGACTGGGCACTGGAGAGCTGAAGCGGTCATGCCAGCATGATGCCCTTACTTCCTTTTCCTCCACCTCTGTGGGCCACCCGTCACCCATCACCCATCAGAAACCTTGTCCCTCCTCTTCAAAGCCCAGCTGTAGTCATCCCAACTATTTCCGCCCACGATCGTCACTCCTTCCTCTGAACTCCAGCTTCCCAGTCTGCTGGGTGGTCCTCAACCTTCTATCCACCCCGCCACAGCTGGGGATACGATACCCTCCCATCACTCACGCTGGCTGGTTCCCTCGACCCTGGCAGAGGGAGGGCGCCTGTGTAGTTTCAAAAAGGTCCCTCCCCCGGCAATGCCATGCTCCCTTTATGCCGCCAGTACTCCTCAGAGCCTGCCTTTACTTCACTGTCCCGAAATGTTGGGTCTCTGGGTTGGTGTGCACGCTTCAACTAGGTAGAAGTCCTGAAGGCATCTTATAAATCTCTGTCCGCATAGCCTGGTCCCGTACACACAGAGTATACTTAATACCTAATTGCTCATGGGCTGATTGATTAAATCAGCTCAGACTTAACTCCCTTCCCATGTTGGTAAGAAGAAATATACCAGGAAACTGAAGGATACAGCTGGCTTCCTAATTAATATTAGTCACTTGCCAGCTCTTAATTAAGAACTCTCAAAGACCCACCTTTCTACCATGCCAAGTAGGCATCACCTTCATTAGTACTGAAGAGCTGTAACCACAACTTCATTTTTCTGCTCTTTTTTCTTTGCCCTACCAGATGGGAACATTGGCTGCACACTATTTATTAATACAAGAAACAAAGGCAAATGCAGCAGCTTGGGGGAAATTCAGGCAGAATGAGTCTGTGGTACTCCTTTTGGACCAGCTTTACATAGAAACTGGAGGAAGCCTTCTCTCGTAATCTGCTTCTGAGAGGACGTGGACCAGATCTGACGTAGGAGGTGCGCTCTCCCGCCCAGTCACCACCTATGGACAGCTTCTGTCCCCTGGGGGTCCAGTGGGTCCGCACCAAGCTCACCCGCTCTCCTGATGCCCTGAGACGCAACAGTCAAAGCTTGCCCATCTGTGCCTCCTGTACTCACGGGATGGGTGCGGTGTGAACTCTTTAAAGTGGAAAAGACCTTAAAAGAGAAGAGTTAA
Organism: Orcinus orca; assembly: GCF_937001465.1. Classification (NCBI taxonomy): domain Eukaryota; kingdom Metazoa; phylum Chordata; class Mammalia; order Artiodactyla; family Delphinidae; genus Orcinus; species Orcinus orca. The sequence continues at coordinate 5,662,667 of NC_064560.1, read as the reverse complement.
TGTGCCCTTGAAGATGGTCACACAGTCCTTGGGGGCAGCGAAGTACTCCCGTGAGACTAGAGGCCCCTGTGCGTACTGATGGGGAAGCACGTGGTCTTTTCCAGCTCTGGGCATGAGCATCAGTGAAGCGCTGGTGAGTGGTCCCTTGTTCGAGGCCCTGAAGTGGGCATCACCGAGTGACTCACATACGCCCACGTGGGGGTAAAACAGTGTCTGCTTCACTCTCCAAAGTGTCCCCTTTTGGACTTCCCTGGTGATCCACTGGTTAAGACTCTGAGCTTCCACTGCAGGGGGCACGGGTTCAATCCCTGGTCAGGGAACTAAGATCCCACACGCCGCACAGTGCAGCCGAAAAAAATGAAGAAGTGTCTCCTCTTTTGGCCAATAAATTATTTGGTCACCTTACTTCTCAGGTAATGAGAAGGTTGAAGGAAATCAGGAAGAGGTGGGAGAATGGTCTCGATAGGTTACACATACTTCCTCGTCCTCCGGGCCCCTTCGGGCTTGTGGGAGGGGAAACAAGAGCTCGCCGCCCTTGAAGTCAACACGAATGTGAAACCCCGTCCTGTTCCTCATAGGCTGGTGACCTTGGGGCTCAGACTCAAGCCTCTTGATTCGTGACAAGGGAATAAAACCAACTACACTGCAGGGCTGTTGTGGACCTCAGATAACACGTGCAAAGCATCTGGACACAGGAGAGGGCGAGCCATGGGTTTTCAATACACTTCAACAGACCCTCCTCCTTTTGACGTCATAATTCTAAGGACCATAATCTCCACACCTGCTCTCATGTGGCGATGCTGGCCTGTCTCCCTGCGCTGGGGAAGATGGAGCAGTGGGTTAAATGCAGGATTCTGGAGTCAGACCGTACAGTCTGAATCTCACCTCCGCTACTTCCTGGCCACCTGCCTTTGGGGAAACTACTGAAGCTTCAAGTTGGCCCCTGTGAGAGAGGGTGGCGGAACCACAGACCCCTTGCCTTGTGGGGTAGCAGTGATCCCCTGTGGACTTTATGGAACTCCGTGAGGGTGTCTGTGCTTGTCCTAATGACTGGGGGGCTCTACTGGCATTTACTGGATGAAGGTTTGGGAAGCCAGGTGTCTGTCAAGAAGCAGGCTAGACCTGCAGCATTAAGAGTCGCCTCGCAGGCTACACGACCTCTTGTGTCCAGCAGACATTTGTGGAGGTGGATAGAAACCCTTCATGTATGAACACAAAGTATTTTCTGCCCAGTATCACTGTACGCGGGTTAGTCCTGCAAGGCATTTTCTGTGCAAATCGAGGTGGGAATGTATTTTTGTGTGTGTGTTGGAGCTTTACTAAGAATTGTTCACCATCTCGGAAAATCACGTCACCAACATGGAGACCACTTATAGCATGTGAGTAGCGAGCACATCCCCATCTCTATGGGTCTGCAGTTAGAGCTGTCAAATTCACGGAGAGAATTTCCAGGCACAGGTGCAAACATCGACTATTACTTCTTCTCGCCCAGTTTACCCAGGAGCAGGCAGTATACGTTGAATGCCCTCAATAAGAAGTCGTATTCCTTTTATTTCTCCATTTTGTTATAGTTGGGGAATTACAATGACTTCTTGAATTACCTGTGGAGGAGGTTATGTTATTGATAAAATCCATTTCAGGATTTCAGTGGCGTTGACAAGACATTGGTTCCATCAAGGATTTGAGAGGTCTGAGAAACTGTCCATTCTCACAGGTCGCTGGGAAGATAAATGAGGTAACTGGAAACAGTACAGGACTCAGAGCCCAGCGTGTAGTAGCCGCTGAAGAAATGTTAGTTACGATAAGTAGCACTGATAGCACCAGTGACCACCCTTTCCCCCCTCTCATTGCTTGAGTAACCGCTGGTATAAAGTGCAATCCACTGTCTGGTTTTCCAGATAGTTTATCCAGAGGTGAGGCAGGCAACAGTCAAGGGCATTCTTCTCTGCATCAGAGGGAGGCTAATAAACTATGGCAGGATGCCCAGAAGGGAGAGAGATTTTTCCCAATAGCTCTGACGCTCACAGAGTACACTTCATTAGCCTGTCTATTACAAACCACTTAAGACACATATTTATTGACAGCAATCTGCCAATTGATTAAACATCTCAATATATGAAGCGGACTCTGCATTAATTAGCAGTTTGGAGAACACGATCCTCGAAGTGAAGATGGATGTTTCTGGAAATCCCTGCCGCACTTCCACTTGCTTTAACCTTCTGTGAAATATCAACACATGATCCAATCAAAGAGTTAGCCGTCGTCTTCTTTTAGTCAGAAACCATTATGTACACACACATATTAACACACTTACACCCTAACATTTCACAGCATATCCGAATAGCCTCAGAGTCCGTTTATGTTTTGTACCTAATGCTGCATTTTTTTTCAAAATAAAATCCTTAAAACTTCACTGAACACACAATATAACTTCCTCTACATGAGCTAACATTAGAATAAACTGAGGGCAAAGAAATGTTACGTTTTTTACTCTCTGTTCTATAAAATTTTGTGCATTTAAGGAACAACCGCAGGAGACAGGCAGAAAAGGCGTTTGTTCCTGCACACTGTGTTTTTGTTCTTAACAACAATTACGAGTGATTATTTTATATGACACGTATGACTTTTCACTTTGGAGCTGTTTTATGAGAAATGTGAACTTTTAAGGTGAAAAAACAAAGGTGCCAGGAGCCCTGCAGTTACTTCAAAAGGAGAACCTTGAGAAGTTTGGTTTATAACTAAGCTTTCGCCTTCTCTCTTTTTATTAATTCTTAGTCTTTACTAATTGGACTTGATTGATTGAACTTCCAAACAACCTGGAATGATTTTTTCCAAAGGAAAAAGCCCATTTCTTCCTCAACTACATAAAAAGCAAGGTCCACGGAAAGAGTTTTTCACTTTTCCAGTTTCTCTTGTGTTCAGGTCCTTTTCATTCCTCCCAACTGTCATGTTCTTCAGCACCTTATGTATATATCGGATTGGTCAAAAAGTTCGTTTGGGTTTTTCCATAACATCCTACAGAAAAACCTGAATGAACTTTTTGGCCAACCCAATACACACACACACACACACACACACACACACACACACACACACACACACACACACACATATATGTATGTATGTATGTATGTATGTATGTATATATATTCCTCAAATGCTTCACTCTTGCCCACGACACCATGAAGGTTGCTATCATGACTCAATATGCTAGTGTTTTCTCTGTTAAGCAGCCCAGAGATCACTTGGGGGCCCACTGACCATGCAGAGCTCCCAAACTTCAGTGCTCATAGGAGTCGCCCAGTAACCTGTACATGTGCAAAATCTGCTTCAGTGGGTCCAGGGTGGGGCCCAAGATTCTGCATTTCTGACCAGTTACCAGGTGATGCCAATGCCGCTGGCCAGGAGGCAATACTTGAATATCAGGAGGCCACAGGATCATGTCACTTTAATCAGTGAAGCGTTATAACTAGACCCATTGGCATGAAAATGATCTGGGAACATGGCAGCCTCTTTGCATAGTCAAACAAAATACTCAATAATGGGAAATAAAAAGAAGGGCTCTGTGAGTACCTGTTTTCGAAGTGATCACATGAATAGTTTCAAACCTACTCCACCCACCATGCACTCATTGACTGCTGAGCCTTCCCTGTGGGACAGGCATTGTGGCTACAAACATAATGAGAATATTAGTCGAGTGAGTCTTTGAATCATATAGAAGATCTAGGTTCAATTCAAATCCCATCTTCACATTCAGGCTGTGTGAACTTGAAGAGTTACTTAATATCTGAGTCCTGGCACCCTCATCTGCACATCAGGGGCAGTATGTACATCATACACATGTACAAGGGTAATAACAGAACCTCCCTCCTAAGGCTGTGGTGAAGGTCAAATGAGATCACGTCTGTTAATCTGGACACACTGTCATTACTCAGTAAATGGCGGTTGTTATTACTGAGACATGGCCCCTGACCTCAGATGATGATATTTTTGAAACGCATCTTGTCCTAACGGAAAAAAGAAGTTCGGTTGGGTTTTCTTCCCCATTTTGGTAACAAGATCATTGGGTTAAGCCTTAAAACTTCTGGGTTGTTACCCATTAAAGCAAAAAAGCATAGATTTTAAAAGTTGGGATGACCTAAACTCACTTCGTTTAAGCATCCTGTTTCACAGATGAGAAACTGGGGCTTGGTTGGGGCATGTGAGTGGGCCAAGGTGACAGGGGTGACCAGTGGCAGAAGCACACTCAAAACCTACTCGAAGCCCCGGTCCAGGCTCTTTTCAGGTTGACTGCATCACTCCCTGTAACGTCACCCAGAAGGTCTCAAGCTAAATTGACAGCATCCAGAGATACCCCCCAATGAAACTGCTGATGTTAGAGTGTGGTTTTCTAATATTCAAAAACTAGGGGGTGCAAAGTTCTAATTCTTGTGTCCACTTAAAAAAGGGACACACCCGCCCAGCTGGTAAAAACAGCTCTTGGGCTGTATGAACTTGGCTCCTATGTGCTTTGCCTCCAAGGAAGCTGCTGGTGTGAGAGGTCCTAATGCCCCCCCCCCTTGCTGGAACGCACTGCTGGCAACTGAACCGTGAGGGTGGGGCCCAAGTTTCCTTCCTGGTGATGATGGGTCTGGTTCCCAGCATTCTCTAACGCTCAGCAAGTTTCTGTGAACCAGTTAACGAGTGAAAGAGAGTGTGAATAAAGAAACACGAAAACTCCTGAACAAATCCAGGTGTTCGTGCTATGGGCTTAGTACCTACCCTCCTCACCTCTTCCAACTGAGCTGAATGGCCAGCCTCTCCCTCTGCCAGGCGGAGTTCTGCTCTGCACAGCTCCTGGTGAGCGCAGAACTGGGACAGACTGGAGGCTCTGAGTCTCTTTAAACACTGAGGGCTTTCCTCCCTGGCTCATGAGAGGGAGAACAGAGGTCCCTGAACTGCTGCACGGTAAGAACTAAAATTATCAAGAAAACACCGGAAAAGGCAAAGAGAAATGAGACTTAGTAAGTATACTTCCCTTAAACTTCCCATTCGTCTTCGCTTGCATCTGTGCCTTAGAAGCAAGAAAACGTATCAGGAAATCCAGCCCAAAGTGCAACTAGAGAAAAACGGCAGGGACTTTAAAACTGCCTTTGTAACAGAACTGGGTCCTGAACCACACCCTGTTCTTCCATGGAACAAGGCAGTTGATTTTTATGCATCTGTCTTTGCATCTGTGTCGATTTTCCCCTGAGCAATGAAGCTGTGCTAAGACTAATTCATGAGCGGGGACTCACCGCACTGCTGCAAGCCCAGGTAAAACCTGAAGTTAAGTTTATGTTTCTGCCAGATGATCTTATCTGATGACTAGTGGCTGAGGTGCAACATTAACTAGACAAAAACGTTTAAAAAACTGTATTTTATATCAGCCACCTAATTTAACAAGACATTATGAATCACTTAACTTTCCCGGAGGGAAAAAACCTATTTAAACAAGCCCCGCAATTCCCCAAAAGTATTTATGAGTGCCCAGTGTTTGCTTATTTATTAAAGATTATTCTAGAACACATGCTGGAACACTGCCTGCATCAGATCGTAAGCCTTGCTAAAGAAAGCCTGCCCATGCACATACGTACATGAAATTAGTTTCCTAGTCTTATTTTCTTTGCTTTTCTGCTTTCCCCATTAATACTGGATCCCCTTCCTACTTTTCTGATGACCTCCCAATAGATTATCACCCCTTCCAAGGATCAAGGGTCTGTTGGCCTCCTCCTTGCTTGTCCCCCATGACAGTCAGAGACAGCATCAACCTCCTTGCATCACACAGCTCCAGAAAGCACCCACCTGCCTTCCTCTCGACACCTCATTAAGGTAACCATTGATGGGAAAGTGAAATGATACCCAGAGCCAGTATGAGACAGGCTGACACCCAAGCTGTCCCTTTGTGAGCTGGGCAACTTTGTTCACAACACGACCCCACACCGCAGGGGCCTTTCATGATTCTTTCTCCAATGGTCAGATCCACTTAATTGAAAATAATTCTTCCCAGGTGGAACCCCCTAGAAAGATTTCACAAACCTGGTGCACAGCGTGAGGTCACATCGGATAATCAGATTTTGACCTTCTGGGAACACCTCCCCAAATGTCCCCTCAGATCTAATCACTGCTAGTTTTTGAAACTGATATATCCACACTCAAACCACTCTGGACCAGAAAGTAACAATTAATTAACCATTTCTTCAATCTCTTTCCCCATAACCAGGTTGAGTAGCTTCGGCTCAGGTCGCAGTGAACTCCATCAAAGCTTCCTGGCCTAATCTGCATTGCTTTCAGTTGTTCCAAAAAAAAAAAAAAAAAAAAAAAAAAATTTTTTTTTCATATTTCACGGTTTTTCATTTTTACCACCCCAACACACATCAACAGATTTGGGTTTAAGGGCTGCAAAGGTACCAATCATAATTAGCATCCAGCTGTCTGCCGGCAAACCAGTTCTGATAATTAATTCGGCCATCACAGAGGAAACTGTCATGTTCCACGGGAGAAAATCAGAAGACAAGCCTTTTGCATGGAGCTGCAATGCCATCACCGGTGGGAGACGGTTCAGAGCACGTCCCCGGAGGGAAGAATTCAGAGCAATGAGATGACTGAAGCCCAGGGCACAGCAGTGCTGGGTCCCGCGAGCTCGCAGGGGGCCCGCTCACCCTTCAGAGAGACTCCTTGCCCAGTACAGCCCGCCATCAGGACCTCGGCCCTGTGTTTCTGGGAGCCTCCCAATTAAAGGAAAGTAGAGGGAGGTGATTTTTTACTGTCAATAAATAGCACTACCAAAGAAGGATCTCTAGAACACCTCCCAACTCCAAATGGTCCACCACTACTTCACCAACAGCTCACGAATTTTAGTTTGGCCATTTTCATTTGAAAGTCACGCAATGATCATGCTTACAAGCCGGAAAAGAAGAACAGAAATTCACCTGGTAGGGCATCTCCGAATCCCACAGTCCTTTGTTTACATGGCTGGGGCAAGACCGTGTATTATTTCACCGAGTTACATTCACTGTGGGCCTGATACCCCCTCCTTGCCCCTACGTTCATGCCCCTGCAGAATGTGCGCTCCGGTTTCCATTCTGATACCCCCCATGCAGCACAGACAGTCCAGCCCTGAGTGGGTACCCCACCCCAGACATGTCTACTCCCTCCATTTCCAAGTGTGGACTGGCTTGAGTCGAAGGAGCGGGGGAAGTGGGAGCCTGAACTGACACCCGTGGCAGGTGTGACAGGGCGTGTGCATCTGGAAGGCGTCCAAGGAAGCACCAGAGCTAATCTAATTAGCTGTTGCCTTGACTGACAAGCGTCTCCTCTCAGCATGGGGTCCACCCCCCAAAGGGTGGGAGGGAAATTATGCAACGCTTATGTCTGTTATATGACCAGCACATATCAAAACTTGCATCGACATGGCTTTTGCCTTCTCAAGACAATGTGAAAAAGAAAAAACACTCACCTGATTTCCTTTCAAAAATGTTTTCTCTCGTTCCCCCCTACTATACAAACCAACGAAACAAAACCCTCACCATTTCATAAATGATACACCAGACTTAGAACTCTATGTCAACTACGGAAAACAAATTGCTTCCTGAAACTCGATGAATGAACTATTGAAAGCAAAGCTTTGTAAAACTCTTTGATCCTGAGGGCTCACTCTTCTTTTAATTGGAGGTTAAGCTATATACCTCCTTGGTGTATTACGAATAAGTTGGACGTATCTTTAAAAGGCCGGGAGGATTTTAAAAAATAAGTCCCTACCCAGGATTCCAAGATATCAACCACTCTGTGAGCAAAGTTACAGGTTAAAGCAAGCGAACTGTACTGCCACCAGCATCCTGTGACAACCACACGCCCAACGAGTGATTCTCAATGAATTCTTTCTAAGGCAGACTGCTTGGTTCTACTCTAACTCGCCTGAAAGAACCCTGAAGACAAATATAAACGCGGAAGCTCTTCTGCTTTCGAAACTGCCGTTCCCGAATCTTCCTAGATACAAACAAAGCTGTGTGCCAGAAGAGAGACGTGTCAACTGTGCCACCACCGGATGGTGCCACTGGTTGGTTGCAACTACTGCTTCCTTTAGACCAGAGTTTTTTCATCCCAGGGCAAAGGCAGTCGGAGCAGACAGTTCTTTGTTGTTGGGGGCGGGGGGGGGGGGTGTCCTGCGGACGGCAGGATGTTTAGCAGCACCCCTGGCCTCCGCCCATTAGATACCAGGGGCAGGCAGCCCCACCTCACACGTGGCGACCAAAATGTCTCACGACAGTGCCAAGTGTCCTTGGCCGATCAAGACTGCCCTACCTGAGAATCACTGCTTTAGAACGATAAATAAGGGACTTTCAGACAGCTATGAAGACTAGAAGCCCAATGTGACGAGCAAATCATCTTTACAGATCAATGCAGAGATCCATCAGGGCCATTCAGGACACAATGGTGTCCAGCTAAGGAAGAGACTGCTTATTGGTGCGTCTTCAGATCACCCAGAAAGGACAGAAATAAAATACCTGTGGTGCCTGTAAGCCATCCCCGCCCGGGGAGAGAAAAAGAGCCGCCGCCGCATGCTAGCTGTGAGTTTGCTTTTGTTTTCAGATTCTTTCCTCGAGTCCTGGAGGTTACTGGGCACTGGCTTGGTGAAGTGGTCCCTGAGGGAATGGCGTGAAAAGCACGTGTGTTTTACAGTGAACGTGCTGCGGTAGTCCCAGGTCCCTGTAGGTGCCCAGGTGGAGGGCAGGTGACCGTCAGTCAGGCCAGGGATGCTGTGAAGGGACCCCGCATGGGACAAGCGTTTGGGCTACCTGACCTCTAACGTTCAACTCCAAGATGCCATGCACCTACGAAAGCCTTTCACTGCTCAGACCCCCCTCAGGGTCCCTTCGGAAAAAGCTGTGAGAAGCAAAGGCATTCGTCCCGCCCTACGTGGGTCAGGATCTCACAACCCCAGGACCCCTAGGGGTGACGGCACCAACTGGACGTCTCTACCTTCCCCACCAATCACAGATGAGTCAAGGTTCCCCACCTGGTTCGGAGCTATCGCCAACTGGTTTTCCCCTCCCGACTCCTAATTCTCAGTAACCCGAAAGACAAATTACAGAAGAGTGTGATCTCACGCTGGTGTTCAATCTGTCTTTTCTAGCATCCTCTATTTATCACACGGATTCAACCCAGTGGACCGTGGCCCCTCTGTCTTTGCCCAAGTGTACCCTTCCCCATGCAGTGCTGAAGTATGGGGACAGGCAGCCAGGAAGTCAGATGGAGATTTGCACCAACATACATTTATGTCCATTTACAGACAAGATCTATTGCAAGACGGCAATGGGGCTATGGTTCCTGTGGTTGGAAGGAAACTGGGAAGTTTTCTCTGCTCTCGGCTGGGGGGAGCCCAGGTGAACAGAACACTCGCCTAGTGGTTTTGCCAAAGTAACAGAGGCCAGTGTTTCTTCACTCTAGTTTCAAAGCACGCCGCAGCAATCCAAACAGTGGATTTGTAAGCGGTTTTTTCTTAAACCACCCAACTGCATCTCCGAGAATTTGTTCTGATTAAAACAGAAATGGGAGCGATTCATAGATATACAACTTTTTATATTAAATTTTGAGCAGAATCCTGTACCACCTTACAGCGTTTTCCTTTAAAGAGTATGTGATTTTCACACCCATCTATGTGCCTCACAAAAGCCTCATCCTTTTGCCTCTGCACCTTATGTTCTAGATTTTCTTCCCGTGTCCAGTACATTAAATACCCCTCAGCTCCCACGGAATAAAAATTTGCAGAGATGTGCCTTTCTGTCTGTTTATTACCATGTAGTTGAATTTCACCAAACTTCACAGAATGTGGGACTGGAAGGGGCCTTGTAGATTACCTAGTTCACTTCCTCCATGTAGCTTCTGGGGAAATTGGGTCCGCAGAAGTTCAATGACATTCCTGAAATTAATAACTGAGACTCTGAATTTCTATTACCTTGCACTTCCCATTAATTACAGCTTCTTTGCCGCCCAAAAGGTGAAGCCTTTGCCTGGTTACTTTAGCAGAACCACTTAGAAAACTGGCAGCTTCTTACAAAGTTAAATAGATGTATGTATCTATTCTACGACCCAGTGATTCTGCTTCTAGGAATTTACCCAGGGGAAATGAAGACGTATGTCCATAAAATGACTTGCACAGGAGTGTTCGTAGCAGCTGCATTCCTAACAGCCCCAAATTGGAAATGACATTAACGTCCAGCCATACATTTTCAAATAAATGGTGGTATATTTCTACAATTGAATAGTGGTTATTTTTGCAGATACCCTGGGCAAGCTTTCCTGATACAAAAAGAAGAAAGAGAAGAAAGTTCTGGGACTGCCCTAGCGGGCGAGTGATTAAGACTCCGCGCTTCCACTGCAGGGGGCTCGGCTTTGACCCCTGGTTGGGGAACTAAGATCCTGCACGCCGTGCGGTGCAGCCAAAAAACTTTTTAAAGTTTAAAAATTCAGGGCTTCCCTGGCGTCGCAGTGGTTGAGAGTCCGCCTGCCGATGCGGGGGACACGGGTTCGTGTCCCGGTCCGGGAGGATCCCACATGCCGCGGAGCGGCTGGGCCCGTGAGCCATGGCCGCTGAGCCTGCGCGTCCGGAGCCTGTTCTCCGCAACGGGAGAGGCCGCAGCAGTGAGAGGCCTGCGTACCGCAAAAAAAAAAAGAAAAGAAAACAAAAAAACACCCCTCTAATACTGTAATACTTCCTTCCACCCCCTCAAATGATAACCTTGATCCCTATTTCGCTGAGAGAATTCAAACACTCCAAAGAGAAGCTCCATCCAGTCCCAACACAGGTTCAACAACCTCCCCGCTGCTCGTCCCACACTCTCTGCCTTCTCTCCTGCCGCCGCTTCTGGAGGAAGTGCCCGGACCCCCAGCCAAGGCGGATCCCTCCCCTCCACTGCAGACCCGTCTGTTTTACCTACACCAGGACATTACTGGCAACTGCCCCTCTCTTCTACCTCATCCGATTTCCCCACCCTACTAGTCATTCACATCATCATAAAACATGCTGTACTACCGCCCATCTTAAAAACACCAGCTCTTTTTTTTTTATTGAAGCATAGTTGATTTACAATATTGTGCTCATTTCTGCTCTCCAGCAAACTGACTCAGTTATACAGATATACACTTTTTAAAAAAAATATTCTTTCCCATTATGGTTTATTCCAGGAGACTGGATATCGTTCCCTGTGCTCTACAGTAGGACCTTGTTGTTGACCCATCCTAAATGTAGGAGTTTGCATCTGTCAACCCCAAACTCCCAATCCATCCCTCTCCCTGCCCCCCGCTCCTTGGCAACCACAAGTCTGTCCTCCATGTCTGTGAGTTTGTCTCTGAAAAACACCAGCTCTTAACCCAACAGCCTCCTCCAGCTTTGCCCATCTCCTTGCCTTTACTTGGAGCAAACTCTCAGAAGATTTCTCTCTGGTGAACCCATTCCAGGCTAAGCTGTCAATTACAACCTCACTTCAGCACCAAGGCAAGCTCTTGGCTTTGATAAGACCTCCACCATGTTAACTCCACAGGCCAACCTCGATCTTATATTACTCCAGTTATCAACGGCAACTGGCAAAGCCGATCATGTCAACCATCTTTTTTTTTAAAATATATAAATTTATTTTATTTACTTTATTTTTGGCTGTGCTGGGTCTTCGTTGCTGCGTGCGGGCTTTCCCTAGTTGCGGTGAGCGGGGGCTACTCTTGGTAGCGGCGCGCGGGCTTCTCATTGCAGTGGCTTCTCTTGTTGCGGAGCACGGGCTCTAGGGCGTGCAGGCTCCATAGTTGTGGCACGTGGGCTCAGTAGTTGTGGCTCGCGGGCTCTAGAGCGCAGGCTCAGTAGTTGTGGCGCACAGGCTTAGTTGCTCCGCGGCATGTGGGATCTTCCCAGACCAGGGCTCGAACCTGTGTCCCCTGTATTGGCAGGCGGGTTCTTAGCCAGTGCAACACCAGGGAAGCCCACGTCCACTGTCTTGAGACAGTTAATTCAGGAGGTTTCTGAACCACCTCTCAGTTCACCCCATGACTGGCAGCTCCTTCTCAGTCTCCCGTGTTGGTTTTTCCTCCTCGTAATGACTGTTAAAACACTGGGAGCCTTGGGGCTCAGGCTCTGGACCTCTTTGCTCTTTACACTCACGCCCTGGATACACATGACTAGCAGTCATTCTATACACAGCTTGTGTCTCCAGCCAAGAGCCCCGTCCTGCCTCCTGGAGAGCCGTCTGCCCGATGAACACCCTCCTGCTGAGTGGGGAGAGAGGTGGGCTCCTGGGCCGGGCAGCTGGTGCTCGCCAAGTGGAGTGACCCTGAAGCTCTGTTCTCACCCAGACACGCCAGGGACAGAGCCAGTGGCAGGAGCTGAGCTCTGCTGGAGTCAAGAGACGAGACGACCACTCCGGGGGTCAAGGAAACCTCCCCAGCTGCACATGCACGGGAAGGCTCCTTGGGGGTCACAAAGGGAGGGGCGCCACCCCATAATCAGTGTGGACACACCCCCAGAGGCTTCTGCGGTGGGATCCATCGTAGCAAAAAGTTGCGCACGCACGTTGGGGAGGGCCCTAGGGCAGGGCAGGTGCGCAAAAAGAAACCAGGTAATTGGCCAAAGGTAAACAAGGGCCCGGAAGGCCTGTCCTCTGGAAGAGATTCAAATCACCTGGTTACGGGCTCCTCATTAGGGAGGACGCCCACACCCTTTCTCTCTGGGTGTGTACTTCTGCCTTGCTTCTGACTTAAATAAAGAAACTAACTGCTTCTCTGTGTGCTCTCCCACCTAGTGTCCTGTGTCTCTAATAGTAAACTTTGTACCTGTTTTACAGTTTTTGCCTCTTTGAAACATTCTTGCTTTCAAATGGGGGAAAGAGCCAGGGCCACTCTGCTTCTAGCCTCTAGCCCCTGGTGGACCAGCGGCTAGGATTCCTGGTTTTCATGCAGGCTACCCAGGTCCAATTCCTGGGCAGGGAACTAAATCTCTCTTCAGGACCGCCCACGGCTGTCTCCCCGAGATCACCCTTGGCTGCCCGAGGGCAGCTTCCCCCTTTACCATCCCCACGCTGCCCCCTCTCTCAGGTGTTCCACCTCCAGGGGTCCCCGTTTTGCACTTGCCAACTTCATTCTTCCAGGTGCTCAGCTATGAGGCCACGTCACCTCTGACTTCTTTCCTTCTCTCCATCCCACATCCGATTCACCGGCAAGTTCTATCAGCCTTTCCCCGCCTTCAAATAAATAACCAGCGAGCTAGTACTTCTCATCATTGCTGCCGCTGCCCAGCACCGTCTCCTCCTGCTTTGGTTACTGAAAATGCCTCTGAGTTGTCTTCTGGGCTCCCCTTTCACCTCCTGGTAGCAGTGATTCTTCTAAAAGATTGACCAGATCCTGTAGCTCTTCTGCTTAAAACACACCAGTGGCTTCCAGTGTCATTGAGAATATATACTCGATATATACACATGATGGAGTGAGAGTAAAAAGGCAAATGATGACTTGATGTTAGCATACGATCAGTTTTGACCTTGCAAACTCCTTTAAAGGGTCTTGAGGACCCCCAGATGGGGTCCCTGGGCTACCATTTTAAGACCTGCTGCTGGTAAGTGGATGGTTTTCTAACTTTTTGGTAGCAGGAATGTGTTCTCAAATAAAATCTTTTACCAAGCTCCAATGTATAGACAGATAGAGCTGTTTGGGTTAAAGTGTATCTGTGCTGGGAGCCCTGAATTCCTTTTCTCTCTCATTCCTTGAGAATAAGGGCCAAACTCTTGTTCTTGTCACATTCTTTGACCTCACAGTGGCCTCCCTGCTGTGCCGAGAGCCTGCTTCTCCCTGGGCGGGTCCCCCTGTCCGGAGCCCTTTTCCCTTCAATTTCGGCCCATCCTTCAGGTCTCTGGGGCCACCTGCACACCTTCCACCCCCTCCCTCTTATCACCATCTAAATTCGCCCCCATCCTTTTGTTCACTGATGGTCTCTCCGCATCAGAATACAAACTTCACAAGGACACGGATTGTATTTTATTCCCTGTTGGACCCAGGGCAAGTAACAGACACTACAAATAGGGGTTGAGGGACTCAGTGAATAATAAAAAGAAGATCATGCTTTGTCTTGAGTGGAACATGTTCCTTCGACTTCCTGCAGCGAAGGTATTATTGATAAGTTACATTATCCGCACGTGCTGAGACCATGAGCTCAGACCACCCTGAAGAGCTCTATGCTCTCCACGTCACCCTAAGACAGTCAACAGCACCGAAGGAAACCATGAAGAAATTCAATTTGCCTCCACACAACATCAAAATCGCATTTATGGTACGCAAAGTTACTTCTTAATTCAATAAACATTGATGGATATACAACCGTGAGCATGAACTAGCTAAAGAGGAAAAATGAGGCAGCTGGCGCCAGAAGAAGGCATCTTGTAGGGCAGGCTGTCTACGTAACTGCATAGTGGGGAACTTGCCGTGAACTTCACTCCCCTCCGCCCACTTTTTTTGTTAATTTTAATTTTATTGGAGTCTAGTTGATTTACCACGTTGTGTTAGTTTCAGGTGGACAGCACAGTGATTCAGTTATACATATATTCATTCTTTTTTAGAGTCTTTTCTCATATAGGTTATCCCAGAATACTGAGTAGAGTTCCCTGTGCTCTACAGTAGGTCCTTGTTGTTTATGTGTCTTATATACAGTAGCGTGTGTATGTTCACCCCAAGCGCCTTATTTATCCCTCCCCCATTTCCCCTTTGATAACCATAAATTTGTCCCCCCCCCCAAGTTTTTTAAAAGTTTAGACCAATCTAGAAAAGCTGAATGTGGAAAACAGAGGGACCATACAAATAATTATAGGTCTGCATTAATATAAAGAAAAGTCATTCTAGGCGTTACTCATAACCAACAGTGCACATTTGTAAGACGGCATAAACACAACTGGTGAAACCACTTAAGATGAACGCTCAGATCAGCCGTAGAGTAAATGATCATTTTTTGCAATTAGTAACAGACCCTCAATCAAAGAAGAGATTTTCCCAGCATGAAGGAAAGTGGGGTAGGAAGAATAAAGGATGCAAAGAGCAGTATTCAGATCACCAGAAACTGAACAATGAAAGAATAAGCCACGTCATTTCTTTGACCCTCTATTTACAATAAGACCAAAAAAGAAAATAACCATTATCTGTTACATGTTTATGGTATTTTATGGCTTGAAAATCACAGGAATGTACATTATTTCTTCTTCCATCCTGAGAAAATTTGTGTCATGGACAGAACAGTGTAACTACACACTTTTATAGGTTTTAGGTATTTTCATTTGTCTATTTTACAGAGAAAGAAACTGGAGGGTAAGACACTCTTCCAAAGAGGGTTCTCTGGTCAATAAAGTTTGGGAAATGCTGCACCCTGTATGGCCTGGCTCTACACCAGAGATGAACACTTCCGTATCACAGAACAGTTTTCCCAAGGTTTCTCAAGCTTGTCTGAACATAAAACACTCATTTTTGGCTTACAGCCTATTAATATCTTTGCATGTCACACAGATCATTCTAGCCTGAAGCTTCTCCAACATCACTTCCTGACCTCAAAAGACTTTCCAAAACTGAAGCCCCAGTGGGTTTATGCTTTAACATGAAATCTTTATAAAAATGACAAGTATAAACTAGACCCGTGCCTGGTGTAAAGTGGATTCAATCACTGAGTGTGAGTTTCCTGGCTTCTCCGAAAGGACAGGGGCCCAGGGTGTTCTCAGGGGAGCCCTGGGCGAGATTAGTTTTGGATGGGATGAAAACGGCTTTCTCTGAAACAGCAATGGATGCCCAAGGGTGAGGATGCCCAGGAGCTTTGCAAAACCTGAGATGAAGTACGACACACATGCCATTAAAATACACACGGCTCAATGTAGTCTGGATAACAGCTTGTGACATGCTCCACAGCCTGGTGGGATTGTGGGTGGGGGCGTGGGTTAGATAAGAGAATGCTACAATAGAGCATGAACTCAAATCGCTGACAGTTTTCACAACTGAAAGAATAGATGTAGACACCTCGCGGGATGATTCGTGCTTATTAAATACGTGTGAAGTTATTGTGATTCATAAATGACTCTGTGAAACCCAGACGTGGCCTCCGCAGACATAACAGGATGCAGTGTAAAATGACCTCATTATTAAAAGTCTCCTTAGATGCAAAATGATCTTGGACAGATACTCGGATGCGACCCTGAAGGACTCTGTTCCTCTTGATGAGCGCTAATGTTTGGGGTAAATTATTTCTTCGGTATTACGCAAATGGAAGTTCTGAACTCATTACGTATAAATTATTAAGTTATGAACACCACTGCTAATAAAACTGTGGCTACAGTAAGAAATGTGATTAAAATCACACGTGACTGTGACCTATTAAACAGTAATGTATTAATTCATAAAGCTGTATGCAGCTTATCCAGTTACTGTAATTAAAATATGCTTCATCGCTAATTGCCGTACCCACCCTTAAATTTCCCCGAAACGGTTTGCAAATGATGGCTGAACGGCGGCTCTTGCAATTATAAGTCTTCGAATGCTGGTAACTAATACAAAAACCCTTGTAATAAAAACACTTGAGAGACTTCCCTGGTGGCGCAGTGGTTAAGAATCCGCCTGCCAATGCAGGGGATGTGGGTTCAAGCCCTGGTCCGGGAAGATCCCACATGCCGCGGAGCAGCTAAGCCCGTGCGCCACAACTACTGAGCCTGCGCTCTAGAGCCCACGAGCCACAACTACTGAGCCTGCACTCTAGAGCCCACGAGCCACAACTACTGAGCCCGTGTGCTTAGAGCCCGTGCTCCGCAACAAGAGAAGCACTGCAATGAGAAGCCCACGCACCGCAGTGAAGAGTAGCCCCCGCTTGCCGCAACTAGAGAAAGCCCGCATGCAACAATGAAGACCCAATGCAGCCAAAAATAAATAAATAAATGTATAAAAAATAAACAGATAAAGAACACTTGATCTCTGTCCTAATGCAACCCTACTGATTAGTCATAGATTTATAGCTGGCAAATATTTTGGTAAAATTAATGTGTGTTTAAAGGCAGAAAAAAAATCCATGTGCAGAAATTGAAGGGAATAACAATGTTTCCCATATTTCTGCCAGATATTAACTGATACCGCAAAAAGATCCTTGATATGTCATTTGCTGACGGATGAGTGCAGGGTGAAGACTCAAGCATGGAATTTTATTGCTGGAGACATTTCTATCTGTAGCCAAATCACCAGGGAAACACTTTGTCCAACAACTTCATTCTGCAGGGGCATTTGGTGACAATACTGGCACCCTAAGAATTCGTTCAGGTTTTTCCTATTGCGTCTACCCGTCTGTGCCTGGAAATATTTACAGCGATACTGCAATAGATGCAGACACGCGGTTGAGTGCCTAGAAGCCACCTAGCCAGCTCACGTTTTATCTCACTGGCGAGTTCAAAATAAGCGCTCTCAAGCTGTATGCTTTTCATACAAATGAGACGCTATATTTTAGGAAGGGTTCATATCAACCTCCCGCTTCATATGAATAGGAACTGATCTAGCATAGGACACCTGCAAAATTAGGGACCCAAGTTTCTTTACGAGCGCCCAACTTTTCTGCCTGAGTTGAACCAGGAAGTTAGGAAAATCATGAGAAAGGGAGAGAGGAGCGGGGTGTAAAGAGAGAGAGAGAGAGAGGGAAGGGGGAGAGGAAAGAGAAAGAGAGGTGTGGGGGGAAGGGAGGGGAATGAGGAGCGAGGGGTGGGGGAGGGGCAAAACACATGGCTTGTTCGATTCCGGCCATCTTGAATTGTTTTATTTATCCATCTATCTACCTACCTACCTACCTGCCTATCCATCTATCCACCTACCTATTTATTTACCTTCTTACTTTATACTGGGGTATCAGTGATTAGCAATGTTGTGTTAAGTTTCAGGTGTACGGCACAGTGACTCAGTTGCGCGCGCGCGCGCGCGCACACACACACACACACACACACACACACACACACACACCCCTTCAATTTCAGACCTTTTGCATCTATTTTGCATCTGCGTGGGAACACAAGCCCTGAAACCACCCTTGACACGTCACTAGCCCTCGTGTCCAGTCATCCCAGCAGCACTGCCAAATTCTCAGCCCTGAGTAACCTTCTCAACCTCGGCATCAATCCCCTGGTCCAGGCTACCACGTCTCTCACCCAGGCCCCCGACGGCCCCGCCGTGTGTCTCTCCGCTTCTACTGGCTCCTTTCCCCCGTTCTACACGTGGAACCTGAAGCAATCTTTTCCCAAAGCAATTCTGATCACACCACTGCCCTTTCACACTTGGCATTTCCCTTTGCTCTGGGATAAAAATCCTCAAGGTGGGGCTTCCCTGGTGGCGCAGTGGTTGAGAGTCGGCCTGCTGATGCAGGGGACGTGGGTTCATGCCCCGGGGTCCGGGAGACCGCGGAGAGGCTGGGCCCGTGAGCCATGGCCGCTGAGCCTGTGCATCCACAGCCTGTGCTCTGCAACGGGAGAGGCCACAGCAGTGAGAGGCCCGCATAAAAATCCTCAAGGTGGGCTAGCAGGTAGCACGAGGCAGCCCCCCTCCCAGCACTCTGACTTCATCCGGGACCCCTCTCCTGGCTCCAAGCACAGTCAATTTCTCCAGTGGGCTGTGCTCTCTGAGGCCACAGGGGCTTTGCACGTGTGGCTTCCTCTGCCAGGAACATCCTTCCAGGACTCCACTTACCCTTCACCCTCCTCATCCGTTCACCTGGTGGGTGCCGCTGTTCAGCCATCAGGTGTCCTGGTACAAACTCGTACAGCACAGTGTGCACTTCCTTTTCCCACACTCACGACTGGGTGTGATACGCCTCTGTTGACAAGCCCACGTGATCAGGGTGTGACTCCCCTACTGCACTGTGCAGGTCACGTGCACAGGGGACACGGCTAACTTCAGGCATCTCTGAATCCCTTAGCCGATGGCCCATCACGAATGTAAAACAGGTGATCCAGCAGCGCAGAGGCAGGAACGGAGCTCAACAAGGGGTCCTCTCCCTGCGTTAATACTAGGCAGAAAGACGTCTCATGTCCTTCCCACTTCAGCACCACACAAGTCAGGGCTCTGCAGAGCTACACAAGGAGGCACTTCACAGGACAACCTTCCACCTACTGATTGTTTATCCTATCAGATAGAATGTAAAAAGGTCACACACGCACGCACGCACGCACGCACGCACGCACACACACACACAGTCCTAAACATGGCAGTGGTGGTTGCACATCTGTATTAGAATAATCACAGAGTGAGGACTTGGGTGTGCCGATGGGTGGACCTGGCTCTCAAGGCAGAGACCACTAACATGCCCCCCACGGCAGAGGGCCAGAGGGTCCCCAGCCCAGCAGAGGGGCTTCCTGTAAGCTGACTGCCTCTACAAATCCCACAAGAGTCCTAGGTGAGTCCTTCCAGCTCTAACGGCCTAAGACGCAGCTCCCTTATAAACCTGGCATATTCTTGTTTCCCACAATGGAGCTCAAACATCCTGCTCTTGGTTTTTTGTGGACAGGGAAACAGGGATGGAACTGATCTTGGACAGCAGGCTGACTGGAGCCTAATTCTGTCTTCCTCTGTCACCCAACACACTACCTGGTGATAGGGAAGAACATTACTATATTCACTTTCTCTGATAAGGTTACTGAGAAGCAATCAGACGGGACCGGCAAAGTCCGGCAGGTAGGGGACAGGGGAAGAAGCAAGGGACAAGGACATAGATGGTCTGGAAAACCCAGCCCTGAATAATCCAGAGAAGCTGTAAGATAGCAAAGCACTGCTCTGAGCAGATGCACAGAGGGCATCTTAAAGGTAAAACTGCCCAAGGACAGCCTTCGACTGTGGGCTCTGGTGAGCGATAGAAACCTACCACCAGCTATAGAATCTGGGTCTCTAACTTTCTTCCATCATAGAGTTTTCAGACTGTCTGCTGTGTGCTGAGCCACTTTCCTTTGACTTAAATTTTCTGGCCATTAATTATATCCAGAATGGCACGTTTTCATATGGTAAATAAACAAAGAAACATCATTCCTGGCTTTGGAGGAATATCAGTGTAATGTAAAATCAGACCATTATTCTTGAAACCCAAGCTGTAACGTTCTTTTCTCTTCACACAGATATTCTCTTAAAGGACCCTGAAATAATTTATTATGTAAAAGCACTAATCTTAAACCTATTTCCAAAAGACTGATCACCATACAGAACAAAACCCTTGCGGATTCTCCATTTTGAATTTATATATGACTCTTTGCTAGGCTTGAGATTTCAAATATTTATGCTTTTCTGTGCTTTTTAAAAGTCAGGTTTACTGGGATATAATTTATGCACAGTAGAATCCCATGCTTGCTCTTTAAACAATAAGCCCAAATAAAAATGTATCAGTACTTTAAAATCAAAACACTAATTCTAAGGGATGAAATGGTAAAAAGAACTTTTTGATCAGTGCATGCGTTCATTGCTTAATTTACTCAGGACACCAAAAAAAGTGATGAGTATTTTCATTATGAAGGGATTTATACAACGGGATGGCTATACAGAGATACAACCATGGAGGATCATTAAGAATCAAGATAGAGTGTGAGAAGTGAGTCCAATAATGCCTGACCATGTGGATCATATAGATTTGTCTGGACAATGTCAAACACATAACAATGATTTATAGGAAAGGATAACAGGTGTGATCTGTTACTGAGAAGAGAAATACCACGATTGCCTTAAAAATGATGGCTACCTATTACTTCAGAGTAGATTTCTAGTGGACACTTGAAGTATCCTCAGGATGTGAATAAAGCTCATTCATTAAAGAATTCATTACATAAGTTAGCTTAGCACTTTAGGGACCGAAGTTGCATGTATGATAAAAAATGAACGACTAAAAAATATATTATATGAATTCTATATTATATAAAACACTAGGCTAGAAGCAAGTATATGGTGAACCCTTGTTACCTTACTCCACCTCCTTCCAAGAATTATAACAAGCTTCTGTATCAGGGTTCATTCCCACCCAAATAACATAAACGCGATCAATGTGTAAAATGATCCACAGTTACTCATCGGACAACCTGTATTAACCATGTGACTCTGGAAAAGTTACCTAACTTCTCTGTGCCTCAGCTTCCACATCTAGTAACAGAGATAATAAGAGCACGTGCCTTCCACGGCTGTCTGTAGGCTAACCTAGACAACACAAGCATAGCTCTCTCCTTCCACCCCCAGCAGTGCCTGGTACAGCCCAGCCCTCAATAAATAGAAGCCACGGTGATTATTATCGACAGCTTACCACTACACACCTGGATGCAGGTGACTGACAAATTATACAGGAAGTTCATGCTTTCAGAGTGAGTTATCACCACGACCAAAATGTTTCTGGATAGTCTGAGGGATCTGAATTTAAACACTCCTTCTTCCCACTAAGAAGATTTAACCACAAAGACAGTAAC
Organism: Orcinus orca; assembly: GCF_937001465.1. NCBI lineage: Eukaryota > Metazoa > Chordata > Mammalia > Artiodactyla > Delphinidae > Orcinus > Orcinus orca. The sequence goes on along the minus strand of NC_064560.1, from coordinate 5,641,188 downwards.
TGTAGGCACCATGATTGGTGTGTCCCATGTGCCAGGGGCTCTGCCCTGTGCTTTCCGCACAGTCTCTTATTTATCCCTCACAGCAGCCTTGGGATGCAAGTAGATGTACTTTTTTTTTAACATGTTACAAAAGAGATGTAAGAGAAGGTAAAGGACGACTCAAGGTCGTACACCTAAAAAATGGTGCTATAATCAAAACCAGGCTCTCTGTGTCTCCAAGTGGAATTAACTGTCTCTCGGAGTGCAAAGTCCCAATGTGTGCGCGCTGCGCGGGTCTGCCGGAAGAAGAGAAGGAGAGGGAATATTTATGGTGAACCGCAGAGGGATATTCATGGCACTAGGAATGAAAGTTTTCCCCAGTGCAATTAATAAAAGTGATTTTTAAAGCAAAAAATACATGTTACGGTAGGTTAAATCCATTTAAGAAACCACTGGTGCAAATAACTGAGCTTTAATTATTTCGCGGCATTCCTGCAATTCCTCCAGCATAGCAGAAAACCCTTTGCTCCTGATCTAATCTTACCTATAGGAAAATAAAATCAAAGAAACTGGGGGGACAATTTTAATAGCTCTGATTTGCCAGTACCCTTTTTTTAGGAGTAATGATGTTGGAAAGGTTCCAGAAGTTTCAAGATACAAAGCTATCTTTCCTTAACGCATCAAGCAAGCATCATAACCAATGAGAAAACATTCGTTTTATATGGCTTTTGAGAATATCATGTACAGGCTGGAAATTCAGTGCAGGCAGACCTCGTTTTAGCGCACTGTCCCGTATTGCTCGTGGCAGGTACTGCATTTTTTTACAAACAGAAAGACTGTGGTAACCCTGCATTGTCAGATGATGGTTAGCGTTTTGTAGCAATAAAAAAATTTTAAATTAAGTTATGCACAGTTTTTAAGACAAAATGTACTGTACGCTTAATAGACTACAGTATAGTATAAACGTAACTTTTGGGCTTCCCTGGTGGCGCAGTGGTTGAGAGTCCGCCTGCCGATGCAGGGGACGCGGGTTCGTGCCCCGGTCCGGGAGGATCCCACATGCCGCAGAGCGGCTGGGCCTGTGAGCCATGGCCGCTGAGCCTGCGCATCCGGAGCCTGTGCTCCGCAACGGGAGAGGCCACAAGAGTGAAAGGCCCGCGTACCACAAACAAAACAAAACAAAACAAACAAAAAACATAACTTTTATTTTCACTGGGAGATCAGAAAACTGGTGGGACTCACTTTATTGTGATAGTCACTTTACTGTGGTGGTCTGGAACCGAACCTGCAATATCTCCAAGGTGTGCCTGTAAATATAAGTAAGGATCTGAGCCAGTCAAGGATGCTGAAAGTCACTTCTCCCGGACATCCGTTAGAGACCACCTTGGAGAGTCTTTGAGAGGCAGAATCGCTCCAGGTGAGATTTAGCACAGAAAGTGGTTTTATGTGCCTGCTTCACAGAAGCTGATCTTTTCCTCCAAAATCATCATAAAAGCTATCAGAAAAAGAAAGAATACTGAAAACAAACAAACAAAACCACCTGAAAGTCCAAATGGCACTGTGTTTTCTGAAAGAAAAAAAATGTTCACGTATGCAAAGGACCTAGGGAAGTCATTTCATATGTCCTAAATTAAAGATTACAAATCACATTTTTTTCCAAAAGGAATTTTTTTTCCCCCAGGTATCAACCTGGCACTAAAAGCGATTCTCATGTGCGTTCCAAAGCAACAACAATAACAACAACAAAATATGTTAAACCCTGGCCTAAACCATCTGAACTGTCAAGAACGAAGACCCACAGTGCCCAGTGATCGCTTTTAGAACAGTCAGGAGCCAAGTCTTTCCATCCTTATATCCCCCTTCTTGGTTCAATGCCTAAGACATAATTGTTCACAGAGAAAACAATACCACCTCCGTGACTTTGTTCCCCTGATCCATCCCCTTCTCTCTAGCAATCCTGAACCCTTCCTCCCTTACAATCCCAATGTTCTTTGCCCAAAGACTATGCTTCCTATACGTGTGATCATGTTTTTTTTTTCCTTCCTTCTACTCTGTAGGTCACTGAGGCAGGGCCCAAAGATCTTTCCAGCTTCAGGGCTCAGTATAGACACGGCACGTGTTAGTAGATACTTCTGGGTCCTAGTTTCATCAGGGTCCACGGTAGTGACCATCGATCTGTAAGATGCTGTAACTAACAATATTAAAGCAGGAGATTAAGCACACGAAAGGAGCATCACAGCCATCAGGGAAATGCAAATCCATACCACAGTGAGATGGTATTTCACACCCGCTAGGACGGCTATCCTCAGACAGACAGATAACAACATGTGCTGAGCAGGACGTGGAGCTGCTGAGATCCTCAGATGCTGCGGATGGGAATAAAATAGGGTGCAGGAGCTTTGGAGGACAGTCTGGCAGTTCCTCAAATGGTTAAAAGCAATTCTACTCCTAGGTATATACCCAAGAGAATGGAAACTGTGTCTGCACAAAAACGTGCACACTAGTGTTCACAGCAGCATTATTCAGAGCCCAAAAAGTGGAAACAACATAAACACCTATCAACTGATGAATGGGTAAATAAAATGGGGTTTAAGCATACAATGGGATAGTGTTTAGCCATAAAAAGAAATGAATTACTAATAACATGGTATACAACGTGGACCTTGAAAACATTATGCTGAAGTGAGAGAAGTCAGCCCCAAAGGACCACGTACTATATGATTGCATTTATATCAAATGTCCAGAGCAGGCAAATGTCTAGAGACATAAAGAAGGTTAGTGGTTGCCTGGGCTGAGGAAAGGGGTGAGGATGATGCTAAGAGGTGTGAGTTTTCTTTTTGGGGTAGTGAAAACGTTCTACAATTGTTTGTGATGATGGATGCCATCACCATGAATATACTACAAGTCACAGACTTGTACAGTCTGAGCGGGTGAATTGTAGGGTGGGTGAATTTTATCTCAATAAAGCCATTAAAAAACCCTACCAATACATGGGATCCCTGGACTATTCTTTGACCTGCACATAAGGAGGAACTGGAATGGTCAGTCCACTATGTGCTTATATCGGAATGAAGTCTCTCTGAATCACTTTTTTCTTTAGTCTCTCAAAGACTGATCATTTTGGGGAAACTAAGGCAGTTTAAAGACCATCAAATCAATCAAGGTCAGCTACTCTGATGTCTCAGATGCTCACTAATTTGCTGACTTTCTGGCTATACTGCTTATTACTCTTCTCCCTCCTACTGCCCACGAAGATATGTCAAAGCTTGTTACGAGCCTCCAACTTAGAGACACTTATAGGAGTCGAAGATGAAATCTCCAATTAGTCAAGTTTCTAATTTGTTTGAGGAAGCAGGAAAGAAAGAATACTGCAGCAAGGCGAGTTATCCAGATGGCTAAAACAAACAAAATTTCTTTTTTCTTTTTTTTTTTTTGGTGAAATGAAGTAGGAAATTCAATGATTTGCTCTCATACCTAAAAGTGACGGCTTACAAAGAATTACATGTATTTGGAATATACACAGAAGATTTAGAACAAGTTTCTATAATTCATAGTCTATTGCTGAGAAGCAAGATACTGTTTTTTAATTGCTAGTTTTGTTTAACTATTTAAAAATGGGAAACAGTGGGGTGAAAAATGTTAAATTTGCCCAAGTCACTAAGTATAAAAGCGGGTTGAGAGTCCGCCTGCCGACGCAGGGGACACGGGTTCGTGCCCCGGTCCGGGAAGATCCCACATGCCGCGGAGCGGCTGGGCCCGTGAGCCATGGCCGCAGAGCCTGCGCGTCCGGAGCCTGTGGTCCGCAGCGGGAGAGGCTGCAACAGTGAGAGGCCCGTGAACCGCCAAAAAAAAAAAAAAAAAAAAAAAAAGCAGTAGTTATGGCAGATGACTTTTAGATTTATTTACAAAGAAAGACTTTTCTATTGTATATTCATTTTCCTCTTTCCACTAAATATGCTTTAAAATAAGATTCTGCTCTGAGACTTTTAAATAGTTAAGGGAAATCCCCTTAAACATTTCTTCAAAAAATACCATGAGAACCTCATGAACTTGCTTAATCAAAGATTTAAACAATCTCATCTTTATCTGAACCATCCATGTAGCTTTAACTTAAAAAGGTTTTCACTCAAATTTATTCATAAACAAGACAAATACCCTACCAAAATTACAGATTACAATTGGCCCCTGTGAATCACAAAGACACAATATTCAGCATGTGTAAAAACTGGGAATTAAATTACGCTCCTTCTTGGAGATATCCATCTTATTTCTTCAATATCCAAACAACTGGGATAACTGATGTATCCAAATCAATTAACAAAATTAAAAAGGATGAAAAAGAAAAAGCGCATTCAAAGGAGAGAATCTTATCAGTACTTAAAAACAAATACTGTACCTGAAAGAACCCTCGACATAGCTTTGTAAATCCTGAGAGGTACTTAAAATCAGAGCTAATAAAAAAAAAAAAACTAAACAAAACTTTTAACTTTCCTCCATGGGAGAGGCACAAAAATAAAGAAAACTAAATCAAAGGCTTTGTAAGCACTATCTTGCAAATCAGGATAGGGAAAAATGCCAAACAGAATGATCATCTCCTGTCTTCCCTATGAAGTTCTTTACAGGCAAGTGAGCTTTGCTGTGGGGCAGATGAACTGAATTCAGTATGAAAATCCTCTACAGGAAAAAATGCAACTACTCTCTTCACAAATCATTAATATTTGACTCACATCCCAAGTTCACTGAAAATCATTCCTTAATCGTGATTGAGATAACATTTTAAGAGACATAAGCACATTTCCTGGAAAAAACAAACAAACCCTTTCACACACAGTGGTAAAGTAAATTCCCAACTCAAAACCTTTTAGAGGATTTAACACTATTTTAGGTCTTCTGTTTAAAAAACCAAACAAGACACATCCTTGCAATTTTAAACTCTTCAAATTCCACTCTCTCCAAAGGATGAATTAGGACCAGGCATTTCTCATCACGGAATAACACACTCGCAGAGCGCTTTGCAAAATTACACATATGCAATTATCTCATTAATTTTAACAATAATTAATTTGCTCCTTCCCTCAGGCTCCATCCATAATAGTGGAGTAACATGAATACAAAACTAAATTAAAACATGCAGGCATGGCCATTCTGTAAAAGCAAAGACCATCTCTTTAGCTCATTGTGGTTATTTTTCAAATTCCCTATATTTGCAGATACGTCGTAAGGCTGACAGGGATACAAGCAAGCTCATAGCTTCATTAATCGCCTTTGTGTTACAGTACAGGTTTAAATGAAGACTGCATAGTAGCACTGCTAAGCAGGATTTCTTTTTTAACATCTTTATTGGAGTATAATTGCTTTACAATGGTGTGTTAGTTTCTGCTTTATAACAAAGTGAATCGGCTATACATATACATATATCCCCATATCCCCTCCCTCTTGCATCACTAAGCAGGATTTTAACAACACTTTTCTTCCTACTCAAAACACTGCTGACCTATTGTCAATATTTATCAAACAGGGCACGTAGCTGGTGCTTGCTAAGTATTTATTACTGTTACTGATAAAGATAATGATAAGGATATCTTTTGAGAAGAGGCTCTTACAAGAAGACAGGTACATTAAAGAAAGGCACAAGGGCAAGAACAGACTTTAACAATAAGGGGTCCTGAAAAACTTATGTTTTTAATCTGAAAAGAGAGCAGTGAATTTTTCGTAACATATATTTCATTCATGCTTTTAATATTTATAACTGACACATACAATTTACTAACAAAAATGTGGACTATGGAATTTATTTAGATATGATTTACTCTGATCATCTTTATTAGATAAATTAATTTTTTACTGTCACATATCCAAGACAATCTTCTGCACATGAATTTTTACTACGAAATAGTTTAAAAATTTAAACACTATATGCATTAAAGTTTTTATACTGAGCTATCATGTTTCATGTATTTATAAAACTTACTTTTCAAGCTTATGTCAAGCAACGCATATATGATTGAATCAGTGATCTGAAGTAATCTCTTTATTCTTTTCTTTCTAGGTTAAAGGTGTTCTGTGTTTAATGATGAAACATTCATTTATTTTGCCAACTTTTCATCTAAAATTTATTCAAGGAAGAGTCAGTTCAAATTTACATTATTTGCAGGGAAAATGCCAAACACTCACCCTTCAAGATTATGTTTTTTTACCTTCCTTTAGCATAAGCGCATAAATTCTCAGTGTCACTGCCGCTCAGTTTCCCTGCTATTTTTATTTTCTACTGACAGAATATTCAAAGCTGACGAATGTTGTAGAAGAGACACAGTTATTAAAAGCTTCAATTTACAGCAAATAGTGACAGTTTGCTTTTTCTGCTCGTAAAGTAACATCGAAGAGGTGTAAATACACAGGGAAGGTGGAACAAACATACTTCAGATACTTTTTTAAACAGTTCCACTAAGCAATGCTTCTTTGAAATATTACTCCAAAGATATTAGGTTCAGGTATCACAGAATAAAAACAATGATGGCTGGCAACTTTCAACAGTACTTTAAAAACTTTACTTATGGGTATCTTCTACCTGTAAGGAAGGCTTTTAAAAAGTCACAGAGAGTCGACTTAAAACAGAAGATGGAGAGTTGCAAAGTAACCAAGAATCATCTATTTGCAAGAGGGGAAAAAAAAATAAGGAGAAAATGAGCAAAATATTTCCACGGCACAAGGATGGCTGGCGTGCCATTGAGCTGAATTTCCTACCGTTGACAATAACCCAGACTTTTACTACATTTGACTCAATTTTTTGAGGGGGAGAAAGCATTTATGTACATAAACACTACAGAAATTCTGAGTGATGGCTGGAGTCAGACAATGTAAGCTAAATTTCAGAGACAACAGTAAAGCGTGTCTGATACGGAACCCTTAAATAACCTTTTTTGTGAGACTGGCTCACAGTGGTGCTAAACCATAAAATATATTGCCAGTAGCACTTAGAAATGGGAAGAGAGACATGAGAAGAAGAAAAAAGAAAAACCCACAGGAGAGTTCATATAGAAAAAGCAAACAAACTTTCTCCAGTTCAAAAAGCATGTCGTCAGCAAAAGGATCTAATTCAGAAATGCTGCTCTGAAGCTCTGGAAGGACCCTGACAACATGAAGAGCTGATTCACACACCCTCAGGCAAGAAAACCAAATAAGAATCTGGAGAACGGAACCATATCCAAAAGTAGAGGAGCTTTTGCCAAACTTTGCCGGGTGATGGGAATGTTCTATATCTTGACTGGGGAGCAGGTTACATGGATATATAATCAGTTGTCAAAACTCAGGGAACTAAGAAGACTCAGGGTCTGTGCGTTACATGTAAGTTACTACAACGGAAACAGTCATAACTGTGTGCCAAGCCTATGCTCGTTTTAAGGTATTAGATGCAAAACTGAGTCTTCTGTTAATAATGTTTAAGAAAATTTTCTTAATAGAAAAATATAAAAGGGAGAGGAAATCTAGGGAGAAAATAGGAAAGGAGCGGAGAAACAAACCATTGAACTTTGAGTCACCACTGGAAAAAAAAAAATCTTTCCAAAGCCTCACAGAGTATTCCTGGGGGAAGTGAAAGAAAGGAAGGAATAATGCCTCATATTTGCATAGCTCTTGACATATATTATCTACATTTAATAAACAAGCTATTTGTGTTAGAGTTGGTGCTTCACAATACCCCCATTTTAAAGTTGATGAAATATACAAAGTTTGGTGATGTGCCCAAGGATACACAATTAGGAGACAGCCAGGATACAAACAGATCTCTAAGACTCCCACACACAATTCATCTCATAAAACTATACTCCGTGTGCATCCTGTGTGTGTGGTATACGAAACATAAAAAGTAAAGCCCCTGTTAGCTTCGTACACTAGTGATGGGGCTGCCTGCCTTGCCTCCACCCTGCACGGATGAGTATAAATGTGATGGAAACTAACTAAGCACGTGCATTAAAACAACCAAGAAGTTATTCATTCATTCATTGGTTTAAAAATCTGCAACAAGGTACACTTGGGTAGGCAAATTTATATCGGCTAAATTCTCACAACAGACAGGGCTCTTTGACTAGAAATAGAGTACAATTTTATTATCTTAGTACAATTTTCATTATGATTTGGTTGAAGTTAGTTGTACTTGATTTCAGAAGAGCAGGAAAAAGGTAAGGCCAGACGCCAAGACTGCATTTTCTGTGCATTAATTACTGGGATGTGCTTTTTGAAAAATCTTATAAAAAGTGCAGGAGAATGGTACTCTCAAAGGGGTTTCATAGAAGTTCACGGAGGCCTAAATGTGACACCAGAGCTAATGGTTGCCTTGGGTGGTCCTGGAAGCTGTACTCTCACTTAGACCCCTGGATTCCTAAACACATAAGCAAGATTCTGCATAAAAGTGCCTTTTTTGGGCTTCCCTAGTGACGCAGTGGTTAAGAATCCACCTGCCAATGCAGGGGATACGGGTTCAAGCCCTGGTCTGGCAAGATCCCACATGCTGCGGAGCAACTAAGTCCGTGCGCCACAACTACTGAACCTGCGCTCTAGAGCCCGCGAGCCACAACTACTGAAGCCTGCGCGCCTAGAGCCCGTGCTCCACTCCGCAACAAGAGAAGCCACTGCAATGAGAAGCCTGCACACAGCAACAAAGACCCAATGCAGCCAAAAAAAAAAAAAGGGCCTTTTTTTCCAGAAACACTCCAGTAACTCCAACTGCCTAGCCTAAGAGGGTCACCGTGACCTCGAAGCACAAATGGTTTGCCATACTGGGCTCACTGGGCTTACTCCCAACTTAGACAGACAGACACACAGACACAGACACACACACACACACACAAATGAAGGAAATGAGTTAGCGTGCATGTTAAAATCATAAATCACTGAAACAACTCACATGTACCTTTTCCTTCCTAAACAGAAAAATGCATTTTGCATTATTCAATAAGATATGCAAAGTGCAATCGAATGCCTAGTCAGTGGATATTTAAGGATTTAACAGAGGTGTGAACCATCTGTTTCAATTCAATTCTGACAATCCTTCAAATTTTCTCTCAAATGAAATTTGTATCTTCTTCCACAATGAGAAATGGAAGACCAGAAATGGGCAATAAATGCAAAACCAGAGCGAATATATAACCACCACCAAAAAAATAAAGGACAGAAGAGTGTGGTGCTTCAGGGTATGGGCTCAAAACCCACAGACGAGCCTACCATGTGAGAAAACTACTATTAATAATTAAGGTGTATCCTTCAAAGCGTTGTAGACCACAGGTATACAGTCTGCTTTTTAAACTTATAATACGTTATGAAAATTCTCCAAAGTCATTAGTCTACAACTTTCAATGGCTGTTTAGCATTCGATCATATAGCTGCATGACTACTTACTCAATCATATATCTGTTATTTCCAATCGTTGCTATTATCAATGAAGTTAACTTTTTGTTTGCTTACTTGTTAAGAGGATTATTACTTCATATACGACATAAAGTGAACACTAGCTAAAGAATTCCATTTCCTTTAAGGTTTTAGCCAGTGGCTGTAGGGTGGGGTCTTTATGAAATCAATGCGTCTGAACAAGTCATTTCTTGGTAACTTCAGGCTTCCTTTCCCATCATGAATCCTTGGGCAACCAAGTGCAAAGCATACGCCCAATCAGGCTTGAATTAACAGAGTTTAAAACTGGAATGAGTTACCTGACCTAAACAACTGCTTTATCGTGTACTTACATCGACACTACATAATACAAAAAGGAAAGTAGCTTTAACCAAAGCCAGAAATTTCACTCTGGGTTTTTAAGAAAATTTTTTGGAAATATGTTGTTTAATACAAGGAAAATGTCCTTATTTCTTGTGCTATTGAATCAATGAAATGAGCAATCAGCACAAACACAATGAGACAGACATCTTAGTAGCTGTGAATAATGTTTTCCAGTACCATACAATCAGAAAAAAAAAGCACACAGATAAATAATGTTTCAAGGAAAAAACACCCTTCACTTTACATCCTGGAAATATGCAAATACAATATAGCTTCATACACTTGGAAAACTGGTTCTTTACTCTGCAGAGATTTTTCTGTCCATATAACAAGCTGAAAACAAAATTTGAGTGACAAGTGCACACACTTAGCTGATGAGGAACACGGAACCCAGAAGTAACCACATTCATCTCTCATTGAGGCTATGTGACTTCCAGGCAGAAATACTGATTCAGACCTGGTCTCCTGCCACAAAGCTGGCCGTGGATTCAAATCTGAGCCGGGAAGTCTCTCCCCCGAATGGTAACTTTTAGCACTTCCTTCAGCTTATCAGGCTAATCAATGAACTATCTCAACTATCTAGTTTAATTCAAGCATTACGAATTTTTCGTAAACAGTCCGTTGGAGAATAAGAGTATGGACGTGCACCTCACTAGAGACCGAGAAAATTAGGCAACGTCATCCACATAGTTATTCTAGGTTAGGTTTTTAGCTTTGTGGGGTTTTCCCCCACATTTTAAAATAACATCATACATCTTTCATACTCAACAGAAAGAACAATCCTAGGTTAGATTTTATTCTTCTAACTTAGACTTTTGTGTTTGCTTGCATCAAAGGAGAGCTCAGGAAATTCTATTTTCCCATTCCCACAATCTTCTTCAGCTGTCCTGAAGTCATCCCTACAGACGGCTCTCATATCGTGGTCATCAAGTTCTGTAATCTTTCCCCACTATGACAAGGTGCGACCTGATCTTCTAAGATAAACTGGTGCTTATTAAGAAAAACAGAGTAACGTTTTTGTTAAATTTCTTTTCCCCTTATGTTTGATACAGTGCAGGAAAAGTTAGACTCTACTATTCTGCCTGGGTCTTTGAATGGAATGAGATTTTAAGAACTTGAGAATCCCCGTGGCCCTGCATCCCTACCCACAAACAGTACTGTTCCAAATTTTAATTTGGCCAACGTGGTAGATATAAAATGGTATCACTGTGCTTTTAATTTGCAGTTCCCTGATTACTAACGAAGTTTAGCATTTTCACATTTATTAACCATTCACGTTTTCTTTTCTTTGAAATGTTTATTCATCCCTTTTACCTATCTTTACTTTATCACATAATTGCTTTGTCTGTTTTAGATACTAATCCATCAGCGATACGCGCTGCAGATAACTTCTCCCAGTTGTGACCTGTCTTTCCAGTTTGTTAATGGTATCCTTTGGATAAATCCCTCCCTATTTTTTTTTTTTTTTTTTTTGCATTCTGCATTGCTTTCGTTTTATGAAAAAGCTAATTTCAAATCTACATTAAACTAAGCTGAATACAAAGTCTTAATGAAGGAGGCCTGGTGGTCTCGTTTACAAAAACACATGACCACTGTCCTCTGGCCTTAAAACTTCAGGAAGGTCCTTTCAAACAGCTTCGTGTTCTCATGTTTTGCCACCAGAGCTCAGGAACAAGACTCTTGTGTCCACATCCACGTCGTACGATGTTCTTCAGCTACCACAGCATCGAGTCTCTTCAGCATCAGGTCATTCTTTAGTGAAGACAGCACCTCCACAAATTCTCCACCCCCTGGCTTTGGCCTGGGTCTGAAATTTTCAGCCTCATCTCCATTAACAGTTACTCTCACGATGTGTGTGCCCGTTTGACAAGCCTGGATCTATCCATACAGCTGTAGAACATTCAGCAACACCGTCTTTATAGCCATTTTATGCCTCCAGTTCCCAAGGAGCTTGGAGTCATAAAGTCATAAAGATATTCTCTTATTTTTCTTTCTTTGTTTCTTCCTTTTTTTGGGGACGCTTTATAGTTTTCATTTCCTTTTAAAGCTTTCTGTTTGTGATTTAAAGATCCAAATATTTAACCTATGTGGAACTAATTTTCTACATATGTCACAATCTGGTTTCATTTTTTTCTCCATATGTATAATCTTGTATCATTTATGGAATAGCTTATCCCCCCCATTGATCTGCAACACTCCTCTTGTTATAAATGGAGTCTGCACATGTGCGTGGGACTGTGTGTGGGCTTCCTATCTTGTTGCGTTGGCCTCTTTGTCTACAGCTACACTAAGACCCTAATACCACACTGTGTTAATTACTGTAGCTTTATAGCAGACCTTGGTCTCTATAAGGCAAGACACCCCCTTCTCTCCTACTCTGATTCTTCCTCAGGAAGGACTTGGTTATTTTGGACCCTTCGCTCTTCTGAACAGCTGTAGAACTAGCTCGTCAGTTTGAATTCACTTTTCCCTCTGGTTGCCTTTAATGTTTCCTCTTTGTCTTCGGTATCCTACAGTTCTACCACGATAAGTCTTAATATGTATTTATTTCTGTTGCTTGGTATACAGTGCGTTCTCTCGAGCGCAGGATTCCAATCTTTCAACACTTCTGGAAAATTCTGTCTTTACACCTTAAACAAATTGACTCTCCACTATGGGGAAATAATTCTCCATAGGACACTCATGTTTTGTGAGCAGAGGCACTGACAGCTTTGGTTCTGGGATGACTTTTCTAAGATGTCTGCATAGCGAACAACCTTAGAAGATAAAGTCGCCCCCTAGAGCAGAGGGTAGGTTTGTTTAATGGCCTGGAGAGTAAAGATGTTGTCTCTCTCCTGGGCAAAGAGCAGATGTGGTTCCAGTCTGTTTTAAAAGAGTGGGGTTCCTAAGCTCGGGTGTCTTTGGATGTGACCCTGTCTTTGGATGGGATTTGGGGAGCAGGTTCTTGACATCCCCCGTTTTCAGTGTTTTAATATTCTGGAACTCCAAATTGATATATGTGAGATCTTTCCGTCCTATCACTCCTACGTCTTACTCCCTCCACTAGTTTTCAACTCCTTTGTCTGTTTCACCTTGGGTAATTTCTTCATGATCTTCCTGTCTGCTAATTCTCTCTTCAGCTGTGTGTAATCCTCCTTTAAGCTGCGATGATTGTATTTTTTTCTTTCTTCTAATTCTACTGGGCTCCTTTTCAAATCCTGCTGATCATTTCTGATGGTATCTTATTCCTTGCTCAGCTTTTTTTCTTTATATATTTCGCATGCATTTGTTTCACATGCAGTTTTCAGCGCCCTACTGTCGTGAGGCACAGGCGGATCTAAACCTGTTTGTTTATTGTTTCCGTTGACTCTTGTGTTTTGGCTTATGCCATTTCCTGTTTGGTAATTTCTGGATTGCTTTGTTGAGTGCTGGCTATGTTTTATGATAACCTCATATAAGCTGCGTCTGTAGGAATTCTCAGGGAACCGGACTGCTAATGCTTTCCTCCAGAGACAGTTTATGCTTATCTCTACCAAGTGCCAGAGGGTTCCGCTGATCTGGAAACGTGTTACTTAAGTGTTTTAGGTTGAGGTTTCCATGACCCTGTAAGAATTATAAATTTCCACCCCAGACTCATCCAAAATTAAGCTTATAGTAGCAAATTCTTAGGGGAGATGATGATTACAATCATTACTGGTTTTCCATAGAGTAAGAGCAGAGACAGAGAGATTTCCTCACCTGTTCCCTTTCCTGGTGAGCTAATTTTTTTTCAGCTCTGACTTTCAGTAAAGGTGTAGCCTCTGTGAATGTTCCGGCTTTGAGAGAGTGTTTCACGTTTGGCCCTCCAGCTGTACCTAGATGCCAGGCCCAATCATCTCTTCTTTCCCATGGTACCTAAGCTGTTGAATTCCTTATACAGGCATTGGCACTGGGGCAGTCCTGGTCTCTTTTCCACACTCCTTTGGTTTCAAATTACTGTCCGGACTTTTTGCCCCTTGGAGAATCTCCCCTACTCTCTTACAAGTTCATCAGTTCATCTAAAAAATATGCTTCTCTGATTTATTTTGCACCTAGTCTTGCATGGTGAGAAGGCTTTCAGAATATCTGGTTCCCTCCCGTAAACTATCATTTCTACATTTTCTTTTTTGCCCACACCCCCCCAAGATGGGCATCTTTTCCCTTGTGCAAGTGCCTTTTAGAGATGGTTAAAATTAGTTGACCCTACAAGTAGTCAGAAGAGATTTTGAAATAACAGCCTTTCTGTATATTATAAAATTTACACCAAAAGCAGTCTGCGACACCCATATAGCTGGTATAATCCAATACATTTCTCAGGCTGACATTCCCATTTTCATGAGTGTCAGAAAAAGCATTTCACTGACCACTTCACCCCATGTGCCCATGGGGTCTACAGGTAGCACTTCTCTTTGTGAAACATGGGTGAATTATTTGAATGAATTTCTGGTGAAACAAAAGACTGGCGATCCTTGTGAACCAATATTTATTGAAGAGGTATCATAAAATTACTACTACATACTTGAAAGAGAAGTTTCCTTTTATTTTTGTTAAATACATAATGTAGCTTCTTACCGATCCCAAGGAGACGTCTCTCTGCACACTTTTCCTAATAAAATCACACTGCCGTTTTTGGACCATCCTTCAGGTATACATTCTAGCCTGTCTCAACTCTTAATAGACTCTCAAATGTCTTACTTTTGGCAAATTTTAGTCACAGCTTTAGAAGTATATTTTTGGTGACCTGAAACACATTTCAAAAAACAAAATCTCCGAGTACAGGAAAGACGAATCCATAAGTGAAAATGCTGTTGAAATTCTGTGTCTTTAAAACCAAGAGAGCTCTCAGACTTCAGTTAGACATTCTCTGATAGTTTCAGATGCTAATGCAGAAAGACTTACTTTAGCTTAAAAAAAGGGAACCATTTTTTCCTGCCATTTTAACATTAAAAGACAAAATAATCAAAGAAATCAGGCAAAAGATGACTGTTCTGTGAAGTTAAAGATTAAATTTGACTATAATCCATGACTAAGACCTCAGCTGTAGCGAAAAGCGTATTTGCTCAGCATAAAAACCGAGTATAAAGGAGCTAGAAATAATGATGTAAAGAAAAGCGCATTCATGTTTCTCGGACTGCTGTTTTCACATCCCATGGCCTCTATACATTTAAATGGCTTCAGGCAGATCTGCATGTGCCCGGCCAGCCTGGCAGATATGTTCACTCTTGTGCTGAAAAACTGATTCAGGAAGGCCCATTCAACGTCATCCTGTTCTAAACAAGGGGCGCTCGGTGTTCATGGACACCAGGGGGAAGAATCATTTTTAAGACTCTAGCTCATTCTCCCCTTTTTTACACCCTGAGTCAGAGGAGTCCTTATCCTGGAAAGATGAAGGGATTGAAAATGAAGATGGATTACTATTTGAGGCTGTACTTTGCTTATTTGGGAATCTCTGTTCTTCAATGGAAAGAGCTGCATCCACACTCTCTGAACACTTCCTCCTAATGCTCTTGCTAATGGGGTAAAAATACTCTTCAATTAAGCCTCAGCGCTGCCCGGTGGTACCATCTGCTCTCCCACGGTGCAGCACGGAGGCTGGTGGACAATCGCCACTCCCTGCGTCGTCCTGAGCCAAGGCCACCCATTGGTCTTTCTTAGTTTCACGTGTGGTCTCCATGAAAACACAGAAGAAGGACTGCCCTCGGCACACCCCACGAACTGGTGTGATGACAACCTTTTCACTTTAACCACAAATACAAACTGCGGCCAAGCCCTAAGGGAAGCTCCTAAGCCCACGCTGTGATGTGATGGAGGGGAAATCGCTTCTTTTTATTTTCTCCTTTGGTGAAAGGCTGGCCCCGGAGCTGGGGTAGTTAGTACCGCTGAGGAAGAGAGGGCCTGGGTGGTGGTAGGGCCGTTCTGGGGAGGTGATGGGAAATGGGGCACTTTCAAAGGAGAGCGGCCCAATTACGAGTCACTCTGGGAATCATGAGAGGGCCTGGGGTTAAATACGCCTCTGAAAACACTGTTTACAGGACAAACACGGACCTTTCCTTTATTGAGAATTTTATGGAACTCACTGAAATCTACGGCTCAGAAGCGTTTAATGCATCCCCTTTAACTCATGACTCTGTTTTATAAGGGAGAAAGGCTTCATTTTACTATTAGAAGTTTATGAGCTCTCAAGGGAAATTCTGGAAAACTCGGCGGACGTTCCCTTTTCTGGATCCTCCCCACGGCTACAGCCACCACCCCGCGGAGGCACACAGAGCCGCCCATGTTCACTGAGGATGGAGCTGGCTCCGGGACAGTCAGTCATTTTCTGCATGACTCTTAGGGGTATGCAAAGATACTTCTAGAGGATTAATAATCGCAAGGATTCCAAACCAAGAGGAGCAAGGAAGTGTTATATACTAGATATCACATACTTAGTTCCTAAAACAATGACCATGTCCAGGAGGGATTCAATGAATGCTTCCTCTGTTGATAAGCCAGTGCTTTAAAACAGCTGGAGCACTAAACTGAGCTAGGCAACAAGAGTGAGAGCCAGCTGTCCTGCCTGGGTCACCCTGGGGAGTCACTTCACCTTTTGGAGGGGCATTTTCCACCCATGCACAGAGAGAGGGAATTAAACTAGATCATCTGAAGTGTCTTTGAACTATATTATAATTAACAATCTAGATTTAAAAGTTTCATCTACTCTTTCTTATCATCATCTAACTTCTACCAGTTTAGAGATACGTTCCTGGAGATAAACATCTCTTTGACATATATTCTCTCTAAAACCCTAGCCCCCATTTTCTGTGGCATTCCAGGACATACTATTGTTATAACACTTACAGCACCTGATATCTGTTCAGCACTTACTATGTGCCTGATCCGGTTCTAGGCACCCGATACACCTTATCTCATAGAACCTTCTTTAACAACCCTATAAAGTAGACATTATTATCATTCAATTTTACAGATGAGATCAGTGCTGCTCAAAAAGTTAAATACAATCAATAATAAGTGGTAGACTTAGGGTATGAACTGAACTCACCTTCTCAGCCACACTGTTACCATGGCCACATCAACATGTTAAATACTCAACAAGTAGCCCCTAACCAAACACAGTTCTCCAGAAACTCCACAGGACGACTGTGACCTGGGACTGTTCTACTATTCCAAAGAATTCGCATCTTGCCCAAATTTTTAGGTAACTGGAATACTTTGATACCTAAATATTAATATTATAACTTTTCATACTGAATAAAGATTTTTGCCTAAAATTTATTCCCCAAAGGAAAAAAAATCCTGCACATTTTCTGTAGAGATGGATGATTTCTTCTAACCTACGTGAGAGATCACATCAGGCAAAATGGAAATGATGAAATACGTATTTAGGAGATGCTGATACTGAAAATATTCCATGGGTCACTCTAAAATTTAGACAAATTTCTATTATAGTTCCATGATAAAATGGACAAGATAATATATTGGATCAAGAAACAAGCACTCAACAGTTCATCTAGGCAGCGACACAGTTATGAATAATTTTAATAAATATGCAAAGCTGGTATTTGGCCACATAAAACAGCTAGTCAGCTGTGAACCTGAAATACATTTGTAGACTATAATGTGTCTGTCCTTGGAATTAAATAATTAATCGTCACTTTCATGAATACCACGATTTTTGATTCTAGGGTACCTGCCTTTCGTCTTGTGCTTTTTTTAAGATTAATTTTGATCTCTTCACCATTTTATCTGTGACTCTTTTATAGATTAATTTTATAGCTCCATTTTTATTCTGCGTCTAGGTTCTGCATAGTAGAATACATTGCTGATCACTTGCCATGGGCATCTCTATACCCTAGAGATAACACTGCTGAACAGACTTCAAGGACATGATTGGAAATAATAAATCCTATCTGCAGCCCAGCAGATACAGACAGGAAGACACGGAATACATGCAGAAACAAAGGCATCTAAATGACCAAAGAAGAGCTAATGAAGTGCATACTCGGCTGCTGTAACTGAACAGGGACATGGCGATTACTTACTGTAGCCTTAACTAGTGGTCCATGCTTGGGAGTCTGGTTCAGGAAGTTATGGGTTAACTACCACAGTATCCTAAAGACTCCGGATCTGTCTTGGTCTCCTGGAGGAAACCAACACTTACCAAGAATGAAACTCACATGCTAGCTGCCTACCTAGTTAGGAAATCAGCTCTGGAATGCAATATATTTTCCAAGACTTTTCTAACTACTTTCATTATAGATACAAAAAGAAGACAAGAATAGAAGTGAAGAGCACTAAACACTTGAGTTCAGATCCTGTCTCGCGGTCTTAAGTTACCTCTAAGGCTGTTTATTTTGATTATAGCTCCGTAGTTAGAGTGCTTACCAAGTGATATGAACCAGTGAGCACTTTTTGAGCACTTTCTCACTTAGTTCTCTTAACATTGCAATTGTATTACAGCGTGGTGCGATTACAACAATTAACACTATTAAATGGATCATTATTAACTCCATTTCACATATTGAAAAAGATATGTAAAGCCTGCTAGTCGGGAGGTACTTCAGAGCTAAGCAAAAGTGAATCAAAAGGTACTGATCTGAGCTCTCCTGAAGGCTACAATCTAATAGGAAAAAAATGTATCACATAATCACACAAATAAATGTAACATTAACAGGAACAGTAAGTGCTAAGAGATGTACAAGGTATCCTGGTAACAGATAACTGGTAGAATAATGTGGTGAGCTGTGAGCTCAGACTTTGCAGTGAGACTGCCTAGGTTTGAATTCTGGATCTACTGTGGATCAGCTGTAACCCCGGGCAAGTTATTTAATCCCCCTTGGAGCAGTTTCTCCTTCCATAAAAAATGGAGATAAACAGTACTTATTTCATAGGGTTGCTACAGTGATTCAATAAGTGTTCAATAAACAGGTGTGGTTATTTTCTGCTATTATAATGATTTGACCTTGATGATGGGGGCAATGGTCAGGGTAGATTCCTGAGAGAAAGTGATAAATGACCTAAAATCAGGCAATAGAAGAGGACAGGTGTGGGACAGGAGCAATGTTTCAGGCAGAGGTAAAAAAATACTTGAAAAGATTTGATGAGCGACATATGGTATTATCTAGCTAGGTTATCTTAGATCATTTAATCACTTTGGGATTCAATTTCTTCATCTGAAAACTAAGGAGGGAAATTAGATTATCTCTCTGGTTTCATGATTTTTATAAATTCCATCAAATCTGAACACAATAAAACATTTGAAATGGACTTTAATTGAACATGTGTGACTCCTTTCTCTGGTTCTAAATGCAGCCAAAAGGTCCTCAGATGTAAATTTTAAGAACATCCCCATTTTATCTCCTTTCTAGCCCCCTTGCTCTGATCTCCCTTATTATTAATGTTCCTACATCTGTAAATAAAAGGAATCACACTGCAGTGACCTCGTTTTCTATCTCTGAAGGTGGTTTCCACTTTTCCAACGGTAACGTCAATTTCCTGCTCCAGGAGTAGCATGCATGGACATGATTCCAGGCGGCTATGTCCTATCAAAGGGTCTGCTGTGTACAAATATGGCTGGAAACACGTTTAAATTTACCAAACTGCTGATATAACGTCACATCTCTTTATGGCCATAAGAGGTATCAGTTCACTGCCAGGCAGTGGGTTTTTCCATCAACACTGCTGTGTACTGCTTTCTGCCGGAGTTCAAGCCTCACTACTTCATCCTAGTCGTTAGACAGATTTGCAAATTTCAGCTGCTTAAGGTGAGCATTGGTACAAACGTCAGAATATGTGGCGCTCGTTCAATCAGAGCTTATTTTCAAAACCAGATGTTGGACCAGGGTTACTCCAGAGTCTGGCTCATAATCCTGTAGCCCTTAATACGTGACCAAGGTCAAAGGGGTTCAGAGCATTTATTTATTTATATATTTATTTAACACCTTTATTGGAGTGTAATTGCTTTACGATGGTGTGTTAGTTTCTGCTGTATAACAGCGTGAATCAGTTATACGTATACATATCAGAGCATTTAAATGACGAACTCATGATGATGTGCCCACCCAGACGGCGGAGCTGTGATTCAAACCCAAGTTTACCTCACTTGAAAAAGCCCATTCAAGTTCTCTTTTTAGTGTCTTCTTAAAATTAAACAACCTTCCTTCCTTCCTCCCTTCCCCCCTCCCTTTCTTCCTTTCTCTTTTCCTTTTCTTCTTTCCTTCCTCCCTCCCTCCCTCCCTCCCTCCCTTTCTTTCTTCCTTTTCAAATCACTACACTGCTTTTTATCCATTTGTCATTAACTAACATTCTGGAACTTCCAAAAGCTGCCGATCTTACAGTGTTTGACACACTGCTTTACTCACCCCAGGGAAAGCTGATGTCTACTTCTCAACGCATCAAAGCGAAGGCACCCTCCGTCTAACAGCGACACTGTATTCATAAGAGCAGCCATTTCCTCATCTTCTCCTCCTCAGTCTTGCTTGTACACCAGCAGTCAGAGCAAGGCAAAAGGGCTGGTGTTTAACAGCACCCAGTATTATTAGCTCACAGACTGACTGAGAGAGGTCCTTAGAAAGTATACCCTGATCACAAAAGGTTTCTAAATCAAAATGTTAAAATATAAAACTAAGGCCCAGATAGAGCAGCTCCTACGGAGGCCTATGTATTACAAGTCAAGTCAGTGAATTGTTTTCTCAAGCTGGCCAGGTGGACACTTGCTTCCCACTGCTTATGCTGGCGCCCAGTTAAGGATCAAATTATAGAGGAGAGCACAGGGACTAGCAGATTTGGCTTGGCACCTGAAAGGAGAGGAAAGAGAGCTCACTCAATGTTCCCCTTGCTCACTACACAGCTGTACATGCCAAGCACTCTTTTTTATTCCATTGGAAAATTCAAAATATAGGCACTCAATCTCTGACAGACAAATTCCTTACATCAGCTAGCAATGCACAAAAACAGACATAAATTGATAAGCTGATATCCTACCTCTTCAAAACAAACACGTCCAGCATCTAGAATAATCTGTTGCGGCAAAGTCTTGGGCTGTGCGCCAATGTGGAGTTGACAGGCTGGTGACCGGACAGAGCAGGGGGCCCAGAGAAGACTCAGTCAAAAGGAAGATGAACTCTTCCCTCCAGACTAAATTGGCCTCCTGCATTCTAGCCCATAAAACCTCTCCTTAGTAGATATCTCTCCACTGAGGGGTATCCAGAAACCTCCAAACTCATCTTTCATGGCCTCCTGCCCTGTCTCCTCCTTTCCTTTCAGTGTTCCATTGGTCAGCACCATGGATAGCTCTGCAGGAACCGTTGGCTCCAATTAGGACCGAAATGAAAGAATCTTTTATAGCTTGGGGAAAACACGTGGGGTGGAGGGAATGGAATCTGAGCTGTTTTTATTTTCTTTTTTTTTAAGGTCAAGTAATGTGATAATGACTTTATAGGCACTATCCTCACAACACTATGATACTGGCACTCATAAGTCTTCTATTATATTTAAAATACTTTCAACTTTATTTGGGAAAATTTTACCCATACACTAAGGTCAAGAGAATAATGGAAGTCCCCATACTAGGAGTATGTAGACATACTAGGAGTATGTCTTCTTCCATTCATTTTCACTTCTCTCTGCCCCCTCCCCACTGCTTGACTAGATGCTTTTGAAGCAAATCCCAGAAATTATACTAGTTCATCCATAAACATTTAAGTATATAACCACAAACTATTATCACATAAAATATTAATGATTCCTTAATATCATCAAAAATCTAGTATTTAAATTTTCTGACGATCTCAAAAAAATTTTTACACCTGTTTGTTTCAATGAGATTTTTAAAAAACATGTTGGAGATGTTTTAATACACTGTATTAATACACTGTTATTATTCTTATTGATAGTCAAACTGTTACATTTTTGGCCAATGAGTACCTCTAAGCTGGCATCCTGGGTTCTTCTGACACAGTCTTTGACAGCTTCCTTGCCTTCGGGATGGACAAGATCCTTCAGGACCTGGAATTAGCCATTTTTCTAAGGATCCCAGAGATGTTTTAGTGGGAAATGGTATTTAAAGAAAAAGATCCAGGAGCTTAAGCTACTATCTTGGTCTTTTTTTTTCTAGGCCTATTTGGGGAACTGAAAACAAAAAAACTTTTTTTTTTTTTTTAAGTAAAAAAAAAAAAAACATCATGAGGTCTCACTATATTTCCAAACTCAAATTTAGGACTCTCTAAGACTTAATTACCTTCTCTCATTTTGTATCTCCTTTCTCTCTGGGTGAAAATCCTAGTTCCAAATGATGTAAACATAATTAATATAATTATTTATGTAATTATAAAAAACATGAGGGAACTACACTAAGGCACATTAAAATCAAATTGCTCAAAACCAGCGATAAAGAGAAAATCTTAAGAGCAGCCAAGGTGGGGACAGGGTTACAAACAGAAGAACGAAGATAAAGATACAGCAGATTTCTTGTCAGATACAATGCAAGGGAGAAGATAGTAGAACAAAATCTTTAAAGTATCAGACGACGTAACTAAGATTCTATACCCAGTGAAAATATCTTTCAAAAATGAAGGTGAAATAAAGGTTTGCAGATATATAAAATCTGAAAGAATTTATACATGACAGATCTAAAAGATAAGAAAAGTTAAAGGAAGCCCTTTAGGCAGAAGGAAGATTATACTAGACAGAAATATAGAGTTACACAAACGAATGAAGAGCACTAAAAACAGTGAATTGTAACTAAAATACCTTATTTTTTAATCATATCTGTATAACAGATATTTCACTGTTAAAAATATAATGTGGAGTTTATAATATTAGAAGTAAAATGTATGACAACAAAAGCATGAAGCCTGGGAGATGAGAAATTAAAGTTCATTATTTTAAGGTTCCTATAATATATGTGAAGTGGTATAATGTCACTGTGAAACATCACAGCAGTAAACTATAAGCCCTAAAGTGTACACTAAAATTAAAGAATAAAAGATTATAGCTAATAGGGCTTCCCTGACAGCACAGTGGTTAAGAATCCGCCTGCCAATGCAGGGGACACAGTTCGAGTCCTGGTCTGGTAAGATCCCACATGCCACGGAGCAACTAAGCCCGTGCACCACAACTACTGAGCCTGCACTCTAGAGCCCGCGAGCCACAACTACTGAGCCCACATGCCACAACTACTGAGCCTACGCTCTAGAGCCTGTGAGCTACAACTACTGAGCCTGCATGCCTAAAGCCTGTGCTCCCAACAAGAGAAGCCACCACAATGAGAAGCCTGCGCACCACAACCGAGAGTAGCCCCCACTCACCGCAACTAGAGAAAGCCTGCACGCAGCAGTGAAGACCCAACACAGCCAAAAAAACCAAAAAAGATTATAGCTAATAAGCCAACAAAGGAGATAAAATAATGTAAAATATACACAGTTCAAAAGACACAAAAGAAGTGGGGTGTGGGGAATGAAACAAATAGGAAAAAAAAAAAGGGAAGTGTTTCAAACTTACCTGTATAACTAATCACATTAAGTCTAATTGGTCAAAATACCTGAATTAAAAGACAAGGACTGTCAAAGGAGATGAAAAAGCAAGAACTATATGCTGTCTACAAGAACTTCACTTTAAATATAGAGATAGAAACAGGTTAAAAGGAAAAGAATGTCAAATTATATACTATTCTAACACTACTCAAAATAAAGATGAGGTGGCTATAATGATATCTGACTAAGTGGATTTCTGGCCAAAGAATATAACTGGAGTTAAAGAAATTCATTACATAATGAGAAAAGGGTCAATCCATCAAGAGGACATAAACAACTCAAACATTTATAAATCTCGTTACAGAGCTTCAAGATATATGAAGTAAAAACTAACAGAATTGAAGAGAAATAAACAAAACCATAATTACAGTCTAAGATTTCAATACTCCTGTCTCAACAACTGATAGAACAATTAGACAGAAAAATCAGTAAGGATATAAAAGACTTAAACAACACAGTCAACCAACATTGTACAGAAACAACTGGGTATGCATACGCAAATATATGCACTTTGATCCACACCTCATATCATATACAAAGATTAGCTCAAAACACATTGTAGGGCTTCCCTGGTGGCTCAGTGGTTGAGAGTCCACCTGCCGATGCAGGGGACACGGGTTCGTGCCCCGGTCTGGGAAGATCCCACATGCTGTGGAGCAGCTGGGCCCATGAGCCATGGCCTGGAGCCTGTGCTCCGCAACGGGAGAGGCCACAACAGTGAGAGGCCCGTGTGACGCAAAAAAAAAAAAAAAAAAAAAAAAAACCACATTGTAGACCTAAATGTAAAACCTAAAATTATAAAGTTTGGACTGAAGAAAAGGAGAAAATCTTGTGGATGTGCATGAGGCAAAGAATACTTAGCTATGACACCAAAAGTACAATCCATAAAAGAACAAATTAATAAACTGAACTCAACAAAATTTAACAGCTTTATTCTTCAAAAGACACTGCCAGGAGAATGAAAAGACAAACCACAGAAAGGGAGAAAAGCTTTGCTAAGCATACATCTGGTAAAGGATTTATATCTAGAACATATAGAGAACCTCAAAACAATAATAAGAAAAACTATTCCATTTACGAAAATGGATAGATTTGAACAAAAATTTCACTAAGATACAGGAATCGCAAAAGCTCAACATCATTATTCATCAGATAAATGCAATTTAAAAGCATACAGAGAACCTACTAGAAAAAATAAAATTGAAAACACTGACCATATCAAGTGCTGACAAGGATGTGAAAGAGCTGGAACTCTCAGACACTGCTGGTTGGTATATAAAATGATGCCGCCACGCTGAAAACGGTTTGGCAGGAACTGAAGAAAGTAAGTCTACACCTACCATATGGTCCACCCATTCCACTCCTAGGGATTTACAGTGACAGAACATGTCCCGTCAAAGACCTGTACACAAAAGCTGATGGAAACTTTATTTTTAGTAACCCCAAACTGGAAACAACCCACATGTCCATCAACAGTCCACTTGAGAAACGAATTGTGGCATATCCACTCAATGGATTCCTACTCAGAAATAAAAGAAATGAATCGCTGATACACGCAACAACCAGGATACTCAAGATAATTACGCTGAATGAAAGGAGTTTGATGCTTTCTTCTAAAAAAGAGTACACACTATATGTTAACGCTCTACAAAATGCAAACAAATGTACAGCTAGAAGCTGGGGATTGGGGGAAAGGTGGAGAGGGGCAGGAGGGAGGGATATGGTTTACACAGGAACACAAGAAAACTTTGGGCTCACGATCTTGATCATGGTGACTATTTTACAAGTATACACATGTCAAAAAATGCATCAAACTGCATATTTTAAATATTTAGTTTACTGTACAGCAATTGATCTTCAATAAAGATGTTAAATTAAAAAGAAAAATCTGACTCAATGCCACGAAACTAGCAAAAGGGAAGAGTGGGATTCGAACCCAGGCAGCCTGTGTCCAGAGCCGGTTCCCACACCTACAGGTCCACACTGTGGAGGGGAATCCCACGTGTCTCCTGGAGCTAGCTTATCCTCCTGCTTGATGTTAGGTGGCTAAGCCCCACTCTGGCTGTGCTCACTCCCAGGTAAACTCCCTGGGGCATTTCACAATTGATTTACTTTTCCTTTGAGGGTTTTCAGAAGCCCTCTGACCCCAGAGATATGCCTCTCCTGAGTCTTCAAGTTCTGCCGGCACAAGCATGCCCTCCAGGACCCGGCAAGGCTCTGAGACCAGAAGCTGGATGACACTAGCTATGGCCTGACCACCCCTGCACCCTCTGGTCTCTTTTGTAAAGGAGGAGGCTAGGCTGATTTTCAGAAGCAGAAATTTTGGCATCATGTAAACAGAGCAGCAATCATTCTCCCTCCCTCTCTCCCTCTCTCTCTCTGCACATAATTAAAACTAATCCCCACGGGCTTCCCTGGTGGCGCAGTGGTTAAGAATCCACCTGACAATGCAGGAGACACGGGTTCGAGCCTTGGTCTGGGAAGATCCCACATGCCACAGAGCAACTAAGTCCGTGCGCCGCAACTGCTGAGCCTGCGCTCTAGAGCCCGCGAGCCACAACTACTGAAGCCCGCGTGCCTAGAGCCTGTGCTCCACAGCAAGAGAAGCCACCGCAATGAGAAGCGCGCACACCGCAACGAAGAGTAGCCCCTGCTCGCCACAACTAGAGAAAGCCCGCACGCAGCAACGAAGACCCAATGCAGCCAAAAATAAATTAAAAAAAAAAACACTAATCCTCACAATTTCCACATCTTAGGAAAAATACTTAAAATGTCATCTTTTGTCATTAACACTTAGTTAACAATGAACACTTCACTAGGAGGATTTTGTTAGAAATAGAGAACATTAATACAACCTGTGAGAAAATTTAATTTCACATTTGGAAGTGGTGTACTGACCACACGGGGTCCTCCTGTGTGTAGATGGGGGCCAGTATTTCCTCAAGCACATCCCACTTCTCCACATCAGTCCTCCTCACCTGTGTTGGGTGTCTCCTGAGCCCAACAGGTCCAACTGCACCTCAAAATGCCACAGGCGGGGAGATAAGTAATGACACACAACCTGCTACAGGTGAGGGTTCCTTCTCAACGCAGCTGATCAGGAGTCCTCTGGTTCCTCACGTCTGAGTGATGTCAGAGGGATTCCTTCGGGCCTTTCAGAGACCAGGTTCAGAGACCAGGTTCTGAATTGTTTTTCTGACTTGCCAACAAAACATATTTTGAAGGCTGGGCAGAGGAGCTGCTTCCTATCCTCTCCCCTCCCCCCAGCTGTTTATTTTTAAGTAATTACTAGAGTTCAAAGTCTGCCAAGTCACCTTCTATAGTCACACCATCCTGATGGAGGACAAAGCCACACCTGCATCCTAAGGTAAAGCAGTCAGTATCCAGGTCCTACACACAGAGGTGTCCGAGGATGGAGGCCTGGCTGATGGCAAAACCAACACCAAAACCAGGCTGATGGGCTAAGTCCAGGGCAAATACCAGCTTGCAGCTTCGGTCTTTTTTCCCCTATGACCTCCTAAACTTCCATGTGTGGAGTTCCTTTCACAGCCTAACTAAAAAGAGCTGCTAGTGGGGTGGGAAAGAGCTGGCTGGGGAAGGCTGCAGCCTTGGCAACATCACAGAAACTTCTTTGGTGATGGAAGAGGCTCTAATAATATCATGAAATCAAAGCACCGCAGACGCAAGAAGAAAAGGGAAAGACGGAAAATGCGTAACGGACGTGCGACACACGGTTTAAAGAAAATCCCCTCCAGCATAAGTGTCTGAACCGCAGGCTAAAATGTACAGCTGAAAGAATAGCAACTCCCAGTCACCCCGTGTTTTCAGGGCTGACCAGGTGCCAGCCACTGTCTGAGGCTCCTGGGGACACAGAGGTGCTCTCAACAAAGTCCCTGCTCTTGGTGGGGGACCTCCATTCTAGAAGGAGGCAGATCAAATAAAGTTAGGGGCAGGGAGGGAGGTGAGGTTTGTTTTAGGTAGAGTGGTATGGAAAGTGCTTCACTGACAATGTGCTGAACTTAAATGACACGAAGGGGCAAGCCGAAGGCCATTGAGAAACTGCATATAAGGGTAGAGCTATTCGTGTTAAAAGACAAATGTCAGTGCCTAAGAAAATAAAGAGGGAACGGACGAAACCTCAAAAGGCTGCCCAGGGAGACGTCGTTTTATTGCGCTTTGCTTTACTGCCCTTCACATATGCACTTTTTACAAATGGAAGGTCTGCGGCAGCCCTGCATCGAGCGAGTCTATTGGTACCATTTTCCCAATAGCATTTGCTCGTTTCATGTCTCTGGGTCACACTTTGCTAATTCTCACACTATTTCAAGCTTTTCCATCATTATCATACTTGTTACGGGGATCTGTGATCAGCGATCTCTGGTGTTACTACCACAACTCGCTGAAGGCTCAGGTGATGGTTAGCATTTTTGAGCAGTAGAGTATTTTTTAATTAAGGTATGTACATTAATTCTCTAGCAACAGCAACAATGCTATTGCACACTTAACAGACTACAGTAGAGTGTAAACATAACTGCTATGTACACTAGGAAACCAAAAATTCGTGACTCACTTTATTGGGATATTTGCTTTATTGCAGTGGTCTGGAACTGAACCTGCAATATCTCTGAGTTGGGCCTGTATTGGTATGTTTTCCCTACTTCACTGTTATTGCCTCTTAATCGAATGAGATTCTATCTAGATATCAGGTGATCTACATCTTTATATTACTGAGTGGCCCACACACTTGGTTTCTTCAGTACAAAACCTGGAAAGAGGTGGTGATTTTTTTTTTTTCTTTTCAGGTGCTCTAGGGACGCTGACAAGATTTCCTGAACTTACACACTTAGCAGTTAATTCCAAACACTTGAGTCGAGGACACACAAATGTGGGATCACTAGCCACGTAAACACATGAATGATTTTGTATGTACAGCTCGGCAAAACAAACAGTGAAACAGGTAAATGGGAAACAACTACCTGGCTCTTTGAATCCAGGTAATAGTTCTGCTTCGTCGCTATAGTGGCTGTCAGACCTCATGCCACCCTACCTTACCTTTGGTGCTTATTTGGAAAACATGAATTGCTGGGCCTCAGATTTTGGACTCCAATGCTATTTTCCACTTAAAGGAACCAGGACTCCGTGGAGAAGACTCAATTCTTTGTTGGGGCAAAGAAATTAAAACCTGGGACTGGACCAAAACTAGTAAGAAACAAAGACACGAAGAGAGGACGCAGAAAGCTTGGGAGGGATTGTACCACCAATCCGATCTCAGTCACTGGTACAAGATGAGCTGAGAAAGGCCCAGAGTCCATAAGATGCCCAAAGAGATAAATAGTATAAAGTATGGTTGAGAGAGGTCACAGCCTTGAAGACGCACTAACTGAAGACCAAGTGCAAAACAACATAAACGTACAGCCTTCAGTGGATGAACACACACCCACGCAACCAGAAGGGTGGCTGGCAGGAACGCACATCTGTATGTCATTCTGAACCACCCACATAAGGGGACGAACTCAGAATCAGAGTTGATTCAGGAAGGTTGGCTTTCAGGGACTGAATAGCTGGTAAAAAGAGACACCACTTCAGGACCTCGAAGGGGATAACGGGATGGGGACATGGTTTTACAGGAGGCTGATTTGATTCAAGAACCAGAAAAGTTGAATGACTGCGAACATACCCTTAAGCCTCATGCACTGACTTCCCTTTGAGAACTTCAGCATAAACTCAGCATTTCCTTACCTTCTTCCTTGATGCTACCCAAGAGCAACAAGGTGAATATAAGACAGTGTTCTTCTTATTTTTCTTTAATTTTTCTTTTATATTGGAGCATTGCTGATGAACAATGTTGTGCTGGTTTCGGGTGTACAGCCAAGGGATCCAGTTATACACATACATGTATCTATTCTTTTCAAATTCTTTTTTTACATTTAGGTTATTACAGTATATTGAGCAGAGTTCCCCGAGCTATACAGTAGGTCCTTGTTGGTTATCTATTGTAAATATAGCCGTGTGTACAGGTCAATGGAGTTTCATTTCTAGCTCTATGACTCAGGTAAACTATTGGCCATTTTACCTAACCTGAGGCTCTTCATTCTCTCATCTGAAAGCAAGGCGAACACCTACATCTCATGGGATCATGAGATCACGGGAGATGAAGCCTGCAAGGAACCCACCAGGTCCTGGAACACGGCAGGAAGTCAATGAATGTCAATTCTCTCTCCTTAGCGTAACTGAGACGACTTCTGTCACTACTCACTGCTCCACCTGGATGTTAGTGCGTGCGTATAAGAAAAATGAGGGATACTGGAAGTATCTGACTCTATCATGCATCTGAATTTTTCTAGAAAAAGCTGGCAAGATTCTTAGCATTTCAACCACAGTAAAGCCAAAACTCATCTTGTATGATACATTCTTGAAGGAGCATCTTCCCCACATGCCATCATTTCTTTTCTCACCATGTTCCACTATAAAATTTGAAAAGAATCTTTTTACTCAATCGGCTTGATGACCAGTACCTTTCTTGTTGCCCTGTCTTGTTGATTACACTTGTGAAGATGAAGCAGAGTCTGGCCTCAGAAAACTTAAAATTATGTAGTTTCGAGATTTTAAGTATTTTTCTTTTTTTGGGGGGGGGTTGCCTCTTTGTGGGTGTCAAAAGACAGAACCACACCAAAGAACAGGAGAAGGAAGGATTTATTACTTGCAGCAAGTAAGGAGAACAGCAGCGATCTTCCCAAAGCAGTGGCTCCCGGAACAACAAAATCTGAGAGGTGTTAAGTATTTCTAAAACAAAAACTTTTAGTGACAAGATTTACATTCCTTAGGAATTATCTGGAATTTAGTACCAAAACAAATTTGCTAGTTGCAAGACATTCTATTAAAAGATCACCACTCACACAGTTTCTATTGAGAATGCATGAGAACAGATTAAAAATGCTCCTGATCTCACGTAAACAGTCTGAAACACACACGTCATCTCTGCTTACAGCCAAAAGCATTAAACAAGAGAGAAGAATTAAAACAAAAAGCCCATGTTTCATATATTATGGAAACCTGAGGCCCAGTCTCTTCCTCTAACATAATCAGTTCTTCCAACATCCATTCTTCTATATGTCAAGCCCTCAAGATCTCAAAAATATAGAAAAGCTTACCTTTCAATCACTTAAAACCTTAGGTGGGAAAATGCTCCTACCTAAAGAAACTCAATGAAGAAGTACGTCTTGTTTATTTTCCTCTTTCTCTTTTGCTACGTCTTTGCGAATGACCCCCTTTTCCCATGTCCTGTTGGGTTCTGCAGGAAGGCTGGACTGTTACCTATCCTTCCGAGGGTGCAGGACAGGCTGACATCATCCAAGAGGAGTTATACACAAGGCACGATTTCACAGTGCTTCAGCCAGGAAGAGGAAGGGTGGTTGTGTGGAGTGAGAACCCTTCTCTCGAGCTCACATTTAGAGAGTCCCTTTCCAAGACTCAGGACACATTTTGAGAGGTGATGTCACCTTGAAGGTTTTGAGGGTACCTGGTTAGAGAGAGACTGATCAGAAGGGATGATTCCACTTAATCTAAATAAACAAGTGGAAAGGGGACGTACAGTAGACAAAACCAATTACACAGCTACGTGCTTTGTGGCTTCTTCCTTCTTAACTTCACGGGCTCTCTAGTTAACTTTGTGGTTGTTGTGTGTGGCGTGTGCGGGACCCTAGCTCCCTGACCAGGGATGGAACCCGCGCCCCTGCAGTGGAAGCACAGAGTCTTAACCACTGGACCACCAGGAAGTCCCTTTTTTTTTTCTATAGGTTAAATTTTTTTAAATAACCTATTCAACAGTGAATACATGTACAAAATGGAACATCTGATACATACCAAAGGGTGAAAAATGAAAAGAACGTACCCTCCCTCCTTGCTTCCCCCCCCTCAGAATAACCACATGTACCGGTTTACTCTGTCCTCCTCAGCTACCTTCCAGACATTCACAAACACAATCACATACTCCACACGCCCCGTGAAAACACTCCCTTGATGGACAAAGAGAAGGCGCAGACCCATGGATTCATAGAGAGGAAGGTCTCCTTTTCAAATATAATTCCTTTATCTGTGAAGTTAAGGAACTGCTTCATTTCCAACATGAGAGACGTGTGGGCAAAAGATCCCACATGCCATGGAGCAACTAAGCCCGTGAACCACAACTACTGAGCCTGTGCTCTAGAGCCCGCGAGCCACAACTAGAGTCCGTGTGCCACAACTACTGAGCCTGTGCTCTAGAGCCCACGTGCCACAACTACTGAAGCCCGTGCGCCTAGAACCCATGCTCCGCAACAAGAGAAGCCACCACAACGAGAAGCCCGCGCACCGCAACGAAGGGTAGCCCCCGCTCGCCGCAACTAGAGGAAGTTCGTGCGCAGCAATGAAAACCCAATGCAGCCAAAAATAACTAAATAAATAAATAAATTTATAAAAAAAAAGAGAGAGAGATCAACACAAACGAAGAAAGAATCTTGCCTTAATATTACAGGCTGAGGATGCATTTTAATGTCTCCAGTCTTGTTTACCCTGTACCAGCAGAAGCTGAGAACGACAGCACGGTTTCTTCTGGACTCCAGAATGGTTTTTTCTTTCAGAAATCAGGGCAACCTGTCGGAGGCTCCTCTGCATGAGATGACGGGTCATTCATACAGGACACTGAGGGTGCCGTGTGCATAGCTCAGAAATGAGGGAATCTTCAGTATTGCTTCCCAAAAGATTAGTCTCTTAAAGGGAGAGAAAACATGCACTTTTATCCCCTCCCCCCAAATCTACGAGATATTCACTGAAATAAGTATTGAGTTATAAAATGCTGAATAGCATATATAATGAGCTTAGCATAATACCTGTCACGTGGTAAACAGTCATTGCTTATTATTATTGTTGTTGTTGTTATTATTATTACTACTACTACTATTAAAATTGCTGCTAAGGTAAAAGACTCAGAAGGAAGACAGTAAAAGGGACCTAGAGTAAACGGGCAGTAGGGAAACACTTGGCAAAAAGGTCTCTGAGGAAGCAATACTGAACATGATACTTGAAGAATAATTGGGCATTCAGTATGTCAATACAAGGACAGAACATTCCAGGCAGAGAAAACCACACTTATGGAGAGCTGAGGTAGGAAGCAGGCTGTATCTTTAATGGGAAGTAACCCGGCCTTGTCGTTCTGGGTTCGTTCCCAGTGGATCTCTTCCAGGGCTCCCCAGTGTCAGCTCAGCTGTGATCTGGGTCACTGCCATGATCCTCCTGTCCCAGAGCACAGTGAGATTCTGGGACACTCAGGACAGGGCTAGAGGGACAGAAAAACTCCCCTCCAAGCAGCTCATCTTACGCGACGAAGACCCAAGTCTTTTATTATATCATCAGAATCATTATATCTTCAAAGACAGTGCCAGGAACACAGCAGACACAGCCTGTGCCTCACAGTTGCCAGGTGGGTGCACACGGAGCCCATCCCCAAGCAAGGCAATCGTCTACTGCTATTTCCGCATGCCATTTCAGAGTTCAAGTTTAGCCATTTTGTCCCAAAGGAAAGGACTGAGGCTTGATATGTCTTAACTCTGGATGACAGCTGTGATGAAATTCGGAAGAAAACGTAGACACCGTTTTAAAAGAAATGCTATGAGCTTAGCATTGAACATGATTTTCCTACCTTCCGTACCTTGAGTGTTCTCCAAACACAGTATTCTACTGGAGCAAAACAAAGAAAAAAGGTTTTACCTCAGAAGATAACTATCACCCTGCTGGGTCTTTGCATGAAATTATGAGTAAGCTCGCAGATACTGGCTGTAAATATTAACACACAAGCAACAAAAAGCACAGTCTTAAACGATCCTTTACATGCCACTTTCTCTACCCTATTAAGATGCTCGTTGTTTCTGTGATTTATCTGCTAATAAATTTTTGATGACTGGTAGGTCTCATAAAATTGCTCTGGTGCTGCCTACACTGATTAATAAGTCTGAAGGATCGAAAGTGTCAGGAATTCATGTGTACGAATAAGTTACTGCCAAATATATATTAGGTATTCCATAAAATATAGAATAAAAAGGTGGATCTCGTAATTTTATCTTGTATCTATTTTCCTGTAACCATTTATATTCAGGGCCATCATCATCTTCCGTGGCCTTTACAAAAAAAAATCAATGAGGGAAATCCACGTGGGGGGCAAATTCAAGAATTAAACTAAATCTGAAAAAAATAATGAATTGGTATAGACAATAAAACATGTTTCCCAGAGAAACAAAGGTTTTTTCCCCCAAACCTTTAAGGTAGGTTTTTGTTTGGGGTGGATTTTTTTTTTTTCTCCTGCCCTCTAGACTTTTACTTTTAAATCTTAAATGATACTGCAGGCCTCGGGCACGACAGGCAATGAGCAGGTGAAGGACCAGTGGAAAAGTGTTCAAAAACTCCTGTGTTAGCTAACAGGCTTCTGAGTGTATCGCTCTGGTCCACAGAGAAGGCTGGAGAAGGTAGCAAGGAGATGCTGTGTCAGCTACTGCAGCCTTAAAACAAAGCTGGTGTCTCTTTGGACTTTAAAATTGTTCCTATGCAGCTTATTTTATTTTTGTTTCATCAAATAAACAAGAGGGGTTTTCCATGGAAAAAAAAACAAAACGAAAAAACATGTTTCCCAGAAAAACAGAGGATTCAGGATTAGAAATCGGTGCTGAGACGACTCTTAGAGATGACCTAGTTTGAACCTCTTGCTTTTAAGATGGGGAAGCTGAGAGTAAGCATGATGAGGTCCTTTGCCATTGAGAGAACTGGGGCTGGGAACCACCTCTAAGGCCGGCGCTCTAAGGACGGACTTTGTTTTCCCCGTTCCTCACGGCTCCCGGCAGAGCCCACGACCGAGTCTCTACGCCACGGTGCGTCGTGTGAAACCACTCTCCATCTCTGATGCCTGTCTGCACGCTGGGGAAGCAAACCAGCTTTAGTTACACGAGAAGAGAATTCAGTGCCCCGTTCTTGGTAGTCTCCGTCTCACCCAGGAAGACTCCAGAGACCTCCCGAGACAAGCTTGGAAAATGGAAGAAAAGTCCTAAGGGCTCCAGATGTGGTGACTGGAACCCCAAGGTGGAACAGGAAATTCCTGACTCCACACCTTACAGGAGCAAGACATGGAGAGCTAGGATGTAGGCCCAAGTCAGAGACGGAAGATTCCACACCTACTAGTGGGGGTCCCAGTGCAAGAAGCTTCCAGGTGGCACAAAGGTCCCCCACGCTGCATCTTCCGGCCATAAGACTCCCGTGAAAGAAACACGACGGGGTCCAATGGTGGGTGCTCTACGGAACTCTCCCTTCTTCAATTCTCTAGCTGACCACGACAAAGCAGGAGATTTTGCAAGGTGCCTTTCACTCCCAGGGGATCTTCCAATTCTAACCAGCTTCTGTTTTAACATAGTCCGCTCTTAAGGGATGATTAGAAATTAAAAACACTGACCCATCTGCCAAGAAAAGAGCCTAACCTTTGTGTCCCTAAAACGGAACAATGGTGAATGTGCACTTTTTGAAGGAACCTTTAAGTCTGAAAGCTAAACGCGTAAGAAAGACATGGTGGAGGGACTGCGGAGAGGTGGATTAAACCTTCCAGAGTAATTTCAACACATTTACGAATCAACAGAATTTGCCCCCCAGGTTGCGGGAGGCTATGGGAGAAGAGAGGAAAGACGGGGTGATCTGAGTGCACTGGGGTAACAACAGTGTTAGGGGCTGAATTTTCCCCAAAAAAATTCATGTTGAAGTTCTCACCCTTGGTAACTCAGAATGTGACCGTATCTGAAAGGTACTAGGGTCTTAGTGGGGTAATCAAATTAAAGTGAGGTCATCAGGGTGGGCCCCAATCCAATATGACTGGCGTCCTTATAGAAAGGGGGAATTTGGACACAGAAACAGACACTTCCAGGGATGATAATGTAAAGACAAAGGGAGAAGACGGCCATCTGTAATCCACGGAGAAAGGCCTGGAAGAGATGCTTCCCCGACAGCCCTCGGAAAAAACCAACCTCTCTCACACCTTGATCTTGGAGTTCTAGAACTGTCAGATACTAAATTTCTGCGGGGTGGCTTAAAAAACCGAAATTAGACTAAATTAGGTAGCAGCAAGGGAAAAAAAAAAGCAGGGCGTTTATTTAGTAACCTTGCTAAGTAAAGTAACCAAAACCTCAATAATAATTTATTTATTTTCTAAACAAACACTAATTGGATGGAGAAAAAAAAGTATGTACATTGTGAAGGTGATAAAACTGTATGGGTTCCAAATGAGACTATTTAAAAATTAACTATGATAGTGGAAAACAGTATTTTCTTGACCCCAAACTTTTTACAACGTGCGTCTTAAAAAATACATATGAGATGATATACAAACACAACAGAACAAAATCTGGAGTTATTTCCTTAACGGTTGACGAACAAATTGGGCATCAATAAAGGCCAGTGGACACAAAACTCACATTTACCCTTTCTATCTAATAAAGTTGACTAAAATGCTCTTCATAAGATTATGCATTCTAAACACATTCTAAATGCATTCTAAGACATTATAGGAGAAACTTTTATTGCCAAAAATTACAAAAAACAAAAAACAAAACCTCCAACAATGCCTGACCAGAATACGAGACCAGAGCTCAATAAAATGACAGCACGTAATAAAACAAGATATTACCGTGTAGAGAACAGAAACCAGACACTTTCGTTTGATTATAAAGTACTACTTACTAATTTCTCTCTCAAATAGAAACAGCAAAGGCAGGCAATAACTCATCTTAGCTGGACAGAAAGCATCCAGCATTGAACCTGAACACTGCTGGGAGTTAACAAAGGTTATCAATATGTAGGGCGGACCATGTCTTTGAGTAGGTCAATATTCAACAGTTCGATAGGATTATTTCAAGTGAGTATCAGCTAAAAATGGAACTCAAAATAGCTCTTTCGGAAGAGGAAGTAACCTGACACATTTCTTTTCCAGAGAGTAGATGGAGTCTAGACTACGTCTGTTTTCCTTCTGTCAAGAGGGACCAATTATCTATATTCCATCTACCTTAAATGGATACTGTAATGCATCATACATTACATGATGTATAACACAGGCTGAATGCACGCTTCAGAGCCGACATACAAGGAAAGAGGAGATAAACAGTGGGGGGAAGAGAGACATGACTGTCTTGCTCTTTAAAATCACATGTACAAACCTCTTGTAGGGTGAGGTTCAGAGTAAACAACACTCTTCTCCCTTTGATGGCGCGGCTGTGATCTTTCCCATTTGCCCATCTAAATTTATTTGCAACTCTTTACTTTAGTACAAGGCCTACTTTTATTTTTAAATAAATTTATTTATTTATTTTTGGCCGCCTTGGGTCTTCGTCACTGCACGCAGGCTTTCTCTAGTTGCGGTGAGCAGGGGCTACTCTTCGTTGAGGTGTGCAGGCTTCTCACTGCGGTGGCTTCTCTTGTTGTGGAGCACGGGCTCTAGGTGCGCGGGCTTCAGTAGTTGCGGCACGTAGGCTCAGCAGTTGTGGCTTGCAGGCTCTAGAGCACAGGCTCAGTAGTTGTGGCACACGGGCTTAGCTGCTCCGTGGCATGTGGGATCTTCCCGGACCAGGGCTCGAACCTGTGTCCCCTGCATTGGCAGGTGGATTTTTAACCACTGGGCCACCAGGGAAGCCCTATTCGCAACTCTTTAATGATACCTGCCCTAGTCATGGAATAAAATGCAGAAAGACTGACAGAGTTCCAGCTCACTGGTCAAACCTGATCTCACAGAGCTCACCCAGCACAGCGTGGCTGAGGCGTGACCGCACTGGAGGACCAGAGAATGAATGTGCCTATGTGAGGTAGCCCTTCCCAAGTCTGCATTTGCATCTAAGGCACGTCAGAGTGAAAGACATTCCAGAATACGCGAAAGATGGGGTTTCCTAGAGGCCTTCAGGAATCCCAGCTTAGCCTCCTGAAGCTGGTTTTCAATCCCTGACAGAGTTTACCTTTGACCTTTATAGGTTTAGGGGGTGCAAGTTCCCTACTGCCACCCTCCCAGACTCCAGGTACGCTGGAAATGTCAAATGGGAAGCACCGCCCACTTAAAAAACTGAACTGTTTTGAATGGGCTAACAAATTATAGGAAAGTAAAGCTTTAAAAGGCATGTAAAAACTCTACGTATTGACGAAAGGATGAACATGCACTAAGAAAAAGGAAAAATACTGATGACCTCTGAAGTCCAGCTGAATAACAGTGCTAAGCAAGTAAAAAGCGGAAAAGAAAAACTCCTTTTAACTGTAAATTACATTAAGCAATCTACCAAAATATTTGGCAGAGAGGACTGTTATGCACTCTTCCTCAAACAGTCTGCCTTCCTCTTGTTCCCTTAAGAGGGGAAGGATTAATTTACCAGGGCAATTAATGTCTCCTGGCCACACAAAGAAAACAGGTGAGGGACCAAGTCAAAGATCAACGCTGTTATTATGTCCCATCGTGACTTACATCTATTCAGTGGAATTAACATTCGTCAACTCCTTACGCTGGTAACATACTATCTGGAGAAAAAGGAATGCTATGTAAGTGTTATCATTTAAAGTGAACATGAAATGAGGGGTATGACACAATACTAGCCGATATACAACATATTTTATGGGTTTCCCTTTTCTCTTTGATATTTCATAGCAAGGTTCGTTAAATGCAGCACACGTGTATGCAAATAGGTGCAGAGATGTCAAAAGTGTGAATCATATTTTGTATTATGGAGGAAACGTGAGAATACATTTATTAACTTAAAGAAAGAACCGCAATATACACATGTAGCATCTATAAAGGAAATATAAATTAGCAGGAGCACAGTACACAGTCAACTTTTAAAAATAAAAGCAATCTTTATGTCGAAAGCTTTAGGAAAAATTGGTTCTTCTTTTTCATGTCTACTATAAAGAAATACTGTGTTTCTCTGGCTTACCTGGAGCTATTTTCGGATACAGTGATGAAAGAGCAAAGTCTCTGTCATCTTGCACACCTACTGTCACTACGTAAAAAATTCACTAACTGCTAGCAAGGTCCGGGCAGATGAACCCGGCTCCTCCAGCCTTCTGTGATACTTATAAAGCCATGCTCGTTCTGTGCATCCAGTTATACTTCACCAGAAAGATAAGGTTTAAGGAGTTTTGTTAGACAGGATTTCCTTCTGCAAAGGGCTGTCTTCAATAAATGGGATCACTTATAAAGTTGGAAATTCTTTAGCCTTTTGGTAGACCAGATATATCTGTTACTTAAGGATCTTCTGAGTCAGCAGCCACTAGGGGATATAGTAGTTATTTAATAAAGCCCATGTATGCCCATTCCAGCCTCTAATAGGTTTGCCCATACTGCAGAAAACAAGGAAACATCACTTCATTTTAATTCTACGAGTAAAACAGCCTGAGAAACCATATGCAGCAGAATCAAAGCACTTATTCCTCCTCACAAGCCAGCTCGACAGGATGATTTATTTTGCTAGACTTCCAGGCAGGAGAAATTGCTAGCATTTTTCCCATCAGTGCTCACCACTCACCCAACACTGCTTAGTTAAAATGTTTCTGTTAAGTAATATTAATAATAGTAGGAACATCTTCATTTAAGACTAAAAACCGAAACAGAAAAGCAAGTGAGCGTGGCACCTTTCTCTGGTGTGCAAAGAAAGTCACAAGACAGGGGAAATGATGGGGGAGCCCCTTTTGAGTCATGCCAGGCTGGAGATGAGGCTTTAGGACTGCCATGCCTTACAAATTGCAGCCTTCATGAGGAAGCCTGTTTTCCAAACGTCGCTTTCAACCGACACATTTTCAGCTTAACATTTGTCAAACCTCTTCTTTTGTTAAGAGTTAACGTGTCAGTTTTTAAAATGGCTTGCGGTTTCTATCCACCTTCCTTGATGGAAATGTGCAAAGTGCGAGTTACTCCCTTTCACAAAGCATCTTGTCAAGGATCCTGACTCCAATCCGACTTCTCCCGGGGACAAAAAAAAAAATCTGCCTTCTGGAAACTTAACAAGCGGTGACTATCCCATCATAATTCTGCCTAGAAGAAGTTACTCAACAACAGCCCGAAAACGCTAACGCACCTGTAGGGGTTGATCCTCAACACCAGACGGAGCAAATTATTATTATTATTTTAAATCAATTTATTTACTTATTTATTTTTGGCTGCATCGGCTCTTCGTTTCTGTGCGAGGCTTTCTCCAGTTGCGGCGAGCAGGGGCCACTGTTCATCGCGGTGCGCGGGCTTCTCACTATCGCAGCGTCTCTTGTTGCGGAGCACAAGCTCCAGACACGCAGGCTCAGCGGCCATGGCTCACGGGCCCAGCCGCTCCGCGGCATGTGGGATCTTCCCAGACCAGGGCTCGAACCCGTGTCCCCTGCGTCGGCAGGCGGACTCTCAACCACTGCACCACCAGGGAAGCCCGGAGCAAATTATTTTAACAGAGGGAATAAGTGACAATGAGCGGGCAAAGCGACGACACCAGCCAATATGTTCCCTTTGCTGAAAGTACCATAAACGAACAAAGAGCAACCTCCATCTGAGGAACGATGAGGATGTGATGAATGCCCCGAATGTACTCAAAAGAACAATCTCCTGAAGAATCGCACCTTGGCATCCTCCCAGCCACACCTGCCCACATCCCCTCCTGCTTCATCCTCATCAGCTTAAATCACTGCCAAGTATTTTAATTCTTCCTGAACACCGGCTTCCCTGTTTTGTTTCAAACATCCACGTCTCCTCCTGGAGTCCGTTAGAGTCTGGAAATCAGATCATCCATCTTTCCTGCCTGTCGCTGCTCGGGACTTGGAAGGCCTCTCAGGATGTGCTTAGCACAGGAAGGTCACCTTGAACTTCAACCATGGACATGAAAGGATATAAAATGCGCTGGTGAGTTCTCAATGCTCTCATTTAGGTAATGGGTCGATTGGTTAAAAAGAAAAAAGAGGAAGGAGACTCACTGGTATTTTAAGTGCCAGAATAAAAATTTAAAATATGCTTTTATGGGCTTCCCTGGTGGCGCAGTGGTTAAGAGTCGGCCTGCCAATGCAGGGGACATGGGTTCGAGCCCTGGTCGGGGAAGATTCCACATGCTGCGGAGCAACTAAGCCCGTGTGCCACAGCTACTGGGCCTGCACGCTAGAACCCGTGAGCCACAACTACTGAGCCTGTGTGCCACAACTACTGAAGACCGTGCGCCTGGAGCCCGTGCTCCACAACAAGAGAAGCCACTGCAATGAGAAGCCCACGCACAGCAACGAAGACCCATCGCAGCCAAAAATAAATAAATAAATAAATATCTAAAAACTAACTAAATAAAAATATGCTTTTATGACAGGCTAAAGATCAATATTAAAAAAAGGATTTTTTCATTGTTAGGGATGTATGTGACTTATATAAAAAGAAACAAGGAAGTGAAGATTAGAAACCACAGGTTTCAGAATAAAGGATCTAAGACTAAGGTACTGATTGAGACATTGGCCTTGTTTAAAAAAATACAGGTGTAACGAATAAATTGCCTCCTTGCAAGTCCTCACATGTACAGCTTTACAAAAGTAGCCAAATATCTGCTAATTAGAGGGTTTTATTCAGAGAGTTGAGAAGGATACCAGAAGTCCTCTAATTATGAAGGGGCTGCTTAAAAAAATGAAAGAATTAAGTTGGGTTCTAGTTACATGAGGATATACTAACATATACCTATTCATGTAAAAGAGGACCTTAAATTTAAAACGTCAGTGAAACATAGTGGTGGCATTTTTGTACAAGCATCTTTCTAAAAGGCGAAGAGCTTGAGGCAGTGTCTTACTTAGTTCACAGTCCATGTTTCTGCTGGTATGTTTGATCAAGGAATGAAGGTAACTACTTCACTGGGAGAACAGGAGGGCAGAAAGCTGGGATACAGGAAGTGGTTCACATTCTTCTCTTTCCCAAGGAGGAGAGAAGGGGAAAACTCTAAGGGAATTCACTTTAAGGAGGTCCCTGCCCCCAGGAGTTTAATGTCAAGTGCATTCTCCCAGCAGAGGCTCACACAGACTCTTCTAAAAGCAGCGAACAGAGTACTGATTGGTCCCCCAGAAAGGGGACAATGGCTCTCCCATGCTTGTTTAAGCTTTCTAATGTTGATTTAACTGGACTAAAGATAATTCTCCACGAGGAAAACAAACACATAAAAAATAAGCTAATAGGCAAGCCGCTTACTCTGATCCTTAAATATAAGATGCTAATAAGATAGACAAGAATATATACATCAAATATGTCACAGATTAAAATGTCACAGATTCCCTTTCAAATAACTTACCAATAAACTCAACCAATGCAACACACCACTCACTCATCCAGAATCCCAACGATGTTCAAATAAACGGAACTAGTTTGTAACAGCATATAATGGTGATTAATAGCCTAATGACTCAAAGGTAAGACGAAATCCACACATTCACAATGTCATCTTTTCAAATGAAATTACAATTAGAAGCACTTTCATACACAATGTATTCTAATTCTCTGTAAATTCTAAATTCGTGAATGGTAAATTAAAAAAACTGTTAACCAGAAAAAACAACAGAGTATTTCCCCCAATTCTAGAATAACAGGACCTTATTTATTTTTCTGTAGGTATCCTATACAATGGTGTTCTAAAACCATACCCTACAAACCAAGCCCTACATAATCCTCCATTTACTAACGAAAAATTAGAGCCTTAACTAAAGCCAATGCTAGCAACGATTAACAATTTAAGAGAAACCGAATGAACAATAAACTGTTCATCTGCAACTATATTTTCACACATTTTTATAATTAAACAAATTTTCAAGGCTGAACTATGTTCATTCTTTTTTTAAAAAACTATGTATCTATAATAATTGCACATATCTATGTAGTTCATGAAACAACACACAGCCTATACATCTCTCATTTTACTCTTAAGGTAGTCTTATGACATGTGATAAATGTTAAGGTATCAAAAAAAAAATGTTAAGGTATCATCTTCGAAGAAATCTAAACCATGCTTTACGCTGCATTCGCATGTGAGGATACGCCATCATTTTGGCAATTTGAGTCTATTTCCCCTGAACACCATTCTTCTTTCATAGCTCATCTTCTCTGTGATTCTGTCAGATGGAAATATACCATAAGGAGTCCCAGATGTGTAACCAGGAGCATGGCATACGGGGACATGTGCTACCAGAGCCACAGCTGGCCATTCAGAGGCAAGGACTCTGCCCCGTCAGTTAAGTCTGACCTGCTGTCCCAACACAGATTCCGAGAGAGCTGTGCTGAGTTTGTGGGGGGAGCGTATTTCTGATACCAAAAAACGGGAGACTCCAAACTGAATGTAACTTTTAATGATCTCCTAGGTCTTCTCTAAGAGTTGGGATATTAAATTCTCAAAAGCTGGTACCAGACACAGGAACAGATTAAACCTGACTACGAATTGTTTCAAGTCATTTGCATTTGCTTAAAACTAGCGGTGACGGGATTTTGGTGTTAGGGGTCACTGAAGCATTGAGAGAAATGCTCACTTCAATTTGGGGCTGGGGAGTGGATGAGGGAGAAATAATGACAGAAGATTAATAGTAACAACAGATAGGTGGGGGGTGGTAGAATTCCTTCCAACCCGGACAAACTAAGGAAGAAAGAGGTGGGAATAGTTTGGTTTTAAGGCTGGGTCCCCACAGGTGCCCTTGACCAGGAGGGAGGACTTGAGAGATTTTGATGCTATGACTTAAGCTAGCTGATTCCTCCTCCTTGTCTTCTGCCTTATCTCTTCTCTTAGAGAGATTATTATCTCACTAGAGTAAAAGCTTCTGAAGAATAGGATGATGTCTTCTTAGTATTCCCTACTGATTTTATAAATAAACCACTTAACAATTTTGTTCATAACATTTGTTATTCTTTACATTCAAAGGAGAAAAAAGTATGTTCTGATCTTCGTGTATTTGGTGAATCTCCTTAGTGTCATGCATAGTCAGCCAATTTAATACCTTAAGAGATTTCTAAACAAAATTGGTATAAATTCCCTTTGAAAGTATCAATTTAAAATAATCTATAAATAACAGAGACAATTACATGTGGTTATTAATAAAATTTTAAAATGCTTTGAGCTCGGTGCCGCCAATGACAAGATCACACGATAGGTTTTTAAAAACGGCATAATTACAAAAACTGTAAAACCAAACTATTTCAGAAAATCATAGTCTACTTACTATTTGTACGTCTCAGAGCGGATGTATTCAAAAACATGGGACACACCAAGCTGGAATTGGTCAGCAATGGGGGTAACCCAGGGGTTGTTCTCTGCTTTGAATATCTGCTTCTGACCAGTTAAATCCAAGTTTCCTAAAAAGAAGGAGGGGGGAAAAAAAAAAAGGTGAAGGTCATCCAACCAACAGAAATCAAATCTAAGAAGTAATTCCTGCTCAGTAATCATAGCACAACCTTAAGCATTTTTTGAGTCATTTAATTTCTTTTAAAAAGTTTTACCAAAAGTCATCACTGATATACATGCCATGTCAGTGACTGTACACTGGCCCAAGAAATTAAGAAGGAAGGAAGGGAGGGAGGGAGGGAGGGAGGGAGGGAGGGAGGGAGGGAGGGAGGGAGGAGAGAGGGAGTAAAGATGTAAGAAGGAAGTAAACTTGAAATTCTTGCAAATGAAGCATTTGCTTCATTTTTCCAGTTATTTGCTACAGAAACAACAATGGCCCTCCAAGATCGAGAGAACCATTAATAGCAGAACCTCCCCAAATTCCATCTTGACAGTGTGTATCACCACTTGTCCAATCTGATCTAAACCTGACCCATGTGGAACCTAGAAAAACGGTACAGATGAACCGGTTTGCAGGGCAGAAATAGACAACGATGTAGAGAACAAACGTACGGACACCAAGGCGGGAAAGTGGCGGGGGTGGGGGTGGGGGTGGTGTGATGAATTGGGAGATTGGGATTGACGTGTATACACTGATATGTATAAAATAGATAACTAATAAGAACCTGCTGTATAAAAAAATAAATAAAATTAAATTCAAAAAATAAAATAAAATAAACCTGAACCAATCACCACCACTTTTCATCAAAGCAGGACACGAGTGAAGAAAGATAAGAATACTGCCCAAGTAGAATGATTATCGCCTCATTCGGGTACTATAAACACACCTCGGAATCAGCACTAAATGAGTCTCATCAACATGGTGAGGGTAAAAACGCACACACGTACAGCCCTTACCAGTTGACAAATTACCTGTAAAAAGCATTTCCTCCTTTGATTCTCCAACAATCCCTAAGGTCAGTAATTGACATCGCTTTATAGACAAAGAAACGGAAACTTGGGGGGAAATTAAGTAATATGTCCAAGATCAGAAAATGTCAGAGTAGGGACTGGAATCTAAGGCTTCTGACTCCAAATCTCTTATTTTTCCTACA
Organism: Orcinus orca; assembly: GCF_937001465.1. Lineage (NCBI taxonomy): Eukaryota > Metazoa > Chordata > Mammalia > Artiodactyla > Delphinidae > Orcinus > Orcinus orca. Next base: position 5,596,470 of record NC_064560.1, on the reverse strand, counting down.
ATGCTTGGTGAAGCGATCAGGTTACATAGATCAGGTTACATAGATCAACCAAGGATGAGTTAATGAAGGCAGCCAGCATCTGGGTACCACCTGTTGATGGACGGGTTAGTCGACTCTCTGTTTTTCTGTTTGGAATATTTAAACATGGTAAAGGCAGCGTGAGAAAGAGCTTCCTGGAACCTGCTTGCCTAAGAAAGACACAGGGACAGATGTGACACAGCAGAGCCGTATGTGCTTTACTTGGCAGACTCACCGAAATCCTTTCCCTAAAAGTCGTACGGAGGAAGTCCATTTGCAGACCCCTGGTCTACAGTCCAAGGCTTTTTGAGCAAAGACACCAAGCAATTTATTCTTCCCAGGACACAACCAAAGTGCCATATCTGTCCTGTTCTCAGGCTCTACGGCCAATATTGTCATAAGTGATAACTTCAGGATAAGGAAAACATATTCTAGGATGCAAGCATCCACAAAGCCCATCAACTTCCTAGCTTACCCGAGCTTTGGGAATGAAAAGAAAACGTTTACCAGGATGATGTAGCATTTCTTAAAACAAAAGAATCGATACCTTGAATCCGTCTTCTTTTTGTTATACAGGCGGAACTTGTTTTATCATGCTTCACTTTACTGTGGTTCGCAGATACTGCATTTCGTATAAAGCGAAGGTTTGTGGCAACCCGATGTCCAACAAGCCTGCCGGTATCATTTTTCCAGCATCATTTGCTTACTTTGTGTCTCTGTGTCACATTTTTGTAATTCTTGCAATATCCTTTTCATTATTATTATATATGTTATAGTGATCTGTGGCCAGTGATCTTTGATGTCACTACTACAAGTCACTGAAGGCTCAGATGATGGTTAGCATTTTCTAGCAATAAATTATTTCTTAATTAAAGTATGTACATTGTTATTTTAGATATAACGCTATTGCACATTTAACAGACTACAGTATAGTGTAAACATAATTTTTATATGTACTGGGAAACCAACAAGCTGGCGTGAACACGTTTATTGTGATATTTGCTTTATTGTGGTGGTCTAAAATCCAAACTACAATATCTCTGAGGTGTGCCTCTATGAACTTGCAACTATTCAGAATAATGGAGAAAGAAAAGACCAATATAAAAGTGATTACCATTTCATGAAATGCTTTTAAAGATAGCAGATATTACTAAATATTGAGAGCAAGTAATTCATCATGATCTTTCCAAAGCTACTTAGAATCTGCTGGTGTTAAGTACAAAAATGAGCAGATACATTTCTCTCCAAGATTATCAATATTGTCAGTTTCCTCATCTTAATGGTTAAACATCATTAGTCAGATATTAAATCACTTGAGAAATTAATGAGCTTTATTCTCTCAACCATGAGTCAGAAAATTGCTTGGGGTAAATGGAAATCCAAACATCGCACATATTTGGTTTAGCTGAGTATCCTACCAGGGTGTAACCTTGTTGGCAATGGACTGCCATTTATATATTTTGTTTTTATCTTCACTTGGAGAAAGGAAGGGGTTTTCAGCTTCCCGAGAATCAAACTGATCGCTTGGTTAAATTTCACTATAATTCTCATTTCCTCTATACTCTATGTCCTGTCGTCCACATCATTCTCTCATTACTTCTTGTCCTATTTCCACATTTCCTAAAAATGAATGTAATGGAAATTCCTGGAAAAAGTCTTCTATTTAAAACAAGTCTGTATTTCTGAAGTGTCCTGTTTTAAACACAGAGTGTGTTATGCTGCCCACTATTCTTAGGAAGCATGGTCATCGAGGGAATGGCTGAGCTACCAGGTGACAGTAACCACGGGGTAAGCAATTCACTAAAAAGTTGGAGGCAGAGGCACTAGAGGTAAAGCATGTCTCTTAAAACATTCACCTCGTAGACAACCTACGCTTACACAGTATCATCTTCCAGCCTCCAGGCCCTGCCCACTGACATCAGCATGGAATCAACTACGAAAAGAAATAATACATGAGACCTTTGGAAAAAAGATATGTTTTCAAAAAAAAAAAAGCCCTGGAAAGCATATCCAATTCCTAAGCAAAGGGGATCTCCCTGATAAAGGCGGTTCTGCTCTAAACAGCTTTCCTCTTCATCCCCCAACAAATTGGTTATTCTAATGAAAATTCCGGTCTACATTTCCAGTGGGTAGAGTTGTATCTGTTGAACAAGCTTCCAGGACTCCCTGTCATTCACATATTACCACGAATTTACTCAACTGGATTGTTTTCCTTTTAACCTCTGGTTCAGATGGGTATCACAGGAATATATATATATATATTCTTTAACTCTGGGGAAGAAGGGTGGGAAGGGGAGGGGAGGTGGCTATGTTGGGAGCACAGAGGATTTCTCAGCACGTTGTATTTTCAGGGCTCTGGGTCAATATGAGAGCAACGTGGACCAGGGAAAGGGTCTAGGAAGGACCTCAAGGATGAGCCTCAGCTATTCCAGGTTTGCCTGGACGACCCGCTCTTCTTTCCCAGGCTGCATCACCAGCTTCCTCCCACCCAGGTCCAAGCTTCGCCCACTACTCCAAAAGTACCGACATTATGAGCAGGTTTTAATGGATTATCCTTGAGATCTACATACAGGCGCAGAGAGGAAGAGCCTGCATGCTCTTACCAACAGCCCACAAACCCATGTTGGAATGTACACGGCCTCTTGCTCACTCAGTAACAGCCTCTGACTAAGCCGGCAGGCTTGTTAGCGGTCATCCTCTGAGAATAACGCGCTCAACTTCGATGCTCCCCGCTTGCCACACGTGCAGGACAGACCTGGGGGAACGGTGTCAAGAAAGGTCAGCTATGTTCCCTGGGCCGTCTCGTCTGAAGCCTCTAACCCCCCGGAGATCTGTCAATGCCTAGCAACGTCTCTATTTCAGCACTGTCCATGGAGACAGCAGAGGCAGAGGGGAAGGCAAGTGACAGCTGCTAACTGGAGCACGCAGCAAACGCAGGATGGGAGCTGGACACGTTCCCTTCGGGGCAAAGGGGTCTTCAACTGATGTCTGGAAGTTGGGGTACGCACAAAGGACCAGAGGCTCTTCACGAGCAATTTCATTTCTATCACTTCCACCTCATCTGTACATCCCAGCTGAGGGAGGGGAGGGTGGAGAGAGGAGTTACCCTCCCCTCCCCCATTTATTTATTTTATTATCAAACAACCCTAAGCCAGAGTTAGTATCAGTCAGACTTCAGATTCACAGGTGCTTCACAGAATACCAGAAATGGGAAGCCTAACAGAAAAGAACGATGGCGGGGGCAGGAAGCAAACAGTAGCTTTGTGGTTGATACTGTGCAATTTTTTTTTTTTCTTTTTAACAAAGCACCATGAAACCCATGCTTAATGCCCACAGCACACCTTAAAGCAGGCAACTATTACAGATGGCAGAGCTGGAAACCACACAAGCCAAACCCAGCGCCAACTCTTCCTAGCTACAAGCAGGCTCGGGGGGACAGGATGTGCTGATTTTGTTTCCTGAGTTCATGTCACTGGTGGAGGACACAGTACCTGCTTCTGTGCAGCTGTGGCCCTGCCAGTCGGCTCTGTGTCTCTGGCTCTCTCACCTCGCTCTGAAGGCTGGCAATTTCAGAAGAGGGCTAAGATAACGCGTGGAGCTCGGCCATTATCCCGTGGGAAAAGCTGACACCTGTCCCCGCGATGGGCTCAGCAACAAGTTACTCTGGCCTCAGCTGAGCCCCTCCGTCAGCTGTCCGAGGTGGGTTCCCTTTCCGGTAATAACATGCAGGAAGCATCTCAGCCCGTCAGTCAGGCTGCAGGAGCCCTAACTTGCCGCACGCTTCGCTGGCTCTAGTTAGGAGCCCTCGCCCACCTCCTTGATTAGAAGCCTGAACGGGCGCTCTGGTGCCATTCTAACAAGGATCAGACGGCAGGATTAAGCACTGTGACAAAGAGGATCTAATAAGCTAGAAAGCAGAGCATCCGCGGACACGCTGGCTGACTCCCCGACACAGATTCCCTCCACTCCCTCTCCACTGGGGAGGCCCGGGCCACACGGGGAGCCAGCCTGCGCCGTGATTAGTGGTGACCCTCTGGCCGGCGCTGCCCTGAAGATCATTTGTCACTCAGAGGCTGCTTCTGCAATTGCAAATTGGATTTTCCATTTTATTACCTGCAAAAGGACCATGTATGCTTCTTTCAAGAGCCTCGAGTACAGCTGCTTTGCCGTGCAACTGTTATTTTGTAAAGGCTACAATCGTGCAAAACTGTCATGCTCCTCGCTAGTTATACGTGTGATGGGATGCAACAGGCATTGTGGCCCCATTAAGAAGCAGGCACTGGTTTTCACGTATGGAAATTGGTTGTTTTCATAATCATACTGATGATAAGAATTCTTCCTGAGTACTAAAAACCCAGAACCATGTGCCCAGTAACATCATTTATCGGATATTAAGCAATCGAGGCGATCTGGGCAAATTTTTCACGTCATCAAAGCATCATTCCCTCCCTCCCTAATTCCAAAATACCCCAAAATGCTTTTTAAATTAATTCACCTTAAAACCCGGGCTCTCTCACTCAGGAAAATCTAAGGCTATAGTCTAACAAGGTAAAACTAGCAAACCATGGTTGATTGGGTAGTCTATCATCAGTATACTGGATTTGCCCAAACCCAAGGAATTGATTCACTGTGGAAGGGGTCTAGATGGGACATTATGACAGCTGAAAGATCACCTCTGCTCTGCAGTGAACCCATACACAGAAGCTCACCACAAATGACTCCAACGCAAAATAAAAGCTGCTTCTAGGGCCGCTCCAGATAGAAAGAGATATCCTGCACGTAAACCTCTCAGATTTTATTACTATGGAAGAGGCTACCAATTATAGAAGCGCGTGATTATAGATGACAGCTGGAGATGGAAGGTTTCCACCTTGTTCACTTCTTTAGCAACATCCTTCACTGAATGGAAAATGATCATAAAGCTTATAAAGTGATGCTCATATTGTAATAATAAATGTTTGCTGTAGAAAACACTGGGAACAACCAGAATGTTCACCAATAGGTGAGAAGCAGAATAACGGATGCTACAGCCACCCAACGAAATGTTTCCAGTTATTAAAATGAATGACATAGACTTGTATGTTTTGACCTAGAAAGAGATCTACACTCTAATTCTTAAAAATTAAGGGTGTACTAAGTTTGCTACGATTTCATTATTGAAAAATTACAGAAGAAAGAAATCCCATATTATGTATATGAGGAAATGTTTACGTGAAAAAAAAGAGAAGAGTAGGATACGTATCAAATTGTTAATACTGGTTTCCTCAAAGAGGGGAACGCAAGGTGGGAAAGGGATTTGAACCAGCAGAATAAAGGGTAAACTGTTAATTTTCTTTTTTGAGAATTCCATGTGATTACAAGTACAGATTCTTTTTATAATAAGAATAAGGTGCATGGAAAGGAAATCATCAGAAACAATTCAAAATACATGATGGGCGCTAATTAGTACAAAGGCAGTGGCTTTTATCTAAAACAGCATCATCCTACTGCAGGGAGCAGCACGCTTTATAGATGATGATCTGCTAAACCCTAACTGGATGGAGAAGGGGGGGTCTGAGGCTGCTTCTTTTTCTGTGCATCATCGATGCAATCAAAGCAAGCTGGGATGTCTCATGACAGCTCTCAAATTTATTCTGCGGGGAATTCGAGGCCACACTGTCATTCTGGCAATTGTCTGCTTAGCCTTCTGGCGACACAGTTTTAAAACACGCATTTTGTTCACTTAATACATACAAAGCGTTGCTGCTGTGTGAAACATACTAAAACTGTTACTCTTCTGATCTCGTCGAGGGACGAGCACAATTTAAATGAAAAAGATTTTTTTTGAGAAAGCCAAACACCCTGTCAAATGGCTCCAACGGAAGTGGCATCTGATTTATGTGTGTCGGTGTGAACGAGTCCAGAAGCCCTTCTAACCCATGAAGAAAAGTATCATTTTACGGTTTCCCCTTGCTGCCCTTCTTGGCCATTTGATATCTGTGTTCCAGGATAAGATGGAATAGAAGGGTCTCTCAGTCACGTGTAAACAGGATTACCCAGCAACAGAGCAGTGGGCCTCCCCAGTGCACACCACCACTGCTGCTTTACCCTGCAAGTCCCTTTCCATGGCTGCACCATAAATAATTCACGTTGTAAACCTGGCATTGGCGTAGGGTTTCCCCATCATTCTTCTAAATGTGGGAGGTAATCTTATTTTTGCTTGCCAGATTTCCACGTTATTGTTGATGTAACATCAGGCAGTACAGACAAAAGCCCAGTGGATCTGGCCAGAAGACCTGGCTCCAGATGCCACGTACCATTCACTGGCTTTGTGACCAAAGGACTTTCGGGAAATCCTTGTGTTTTCTGAGCTTCAGTTTTCTCATCTGCCAAGTGGGGAGAATAGGACAGATTGATAGGATTGTGGACAGGGGCCCAAACGTGGACAAAATGGTTCTCTACATTGGAAAGCACGACATAAATATAAAATACTCTTTTCAAAAAAAAAATATTAAAAAAAATAAAATAAAATACTCTTTTCATGATTATGTTAAATGAAATCTGCAAAGGAGAGAAAAACCTATACTGGAAAAGAGTTTCCCTAAAACAGAGGTTCGCTCAGGGGATTCACAATCTCCTGAAATGGAATGCAAAATCAATCTGCATTTGCATGGTGGCGCTCTTCCGGAGAGACGGCCCCCCAGTTCATAAGCGTCTCAGAGGTCTGTGATCAAAAGTAGGGCCAAGATAAAATTCAAGAGGCCTGATTTCATTTCCTAGAAGACTGAAGGTTTCTAAATGGTGGCAGTCTGCAGCACCCCGCAGGGGTCGGTGCCCGGAGTGCACTGGGTCATTCAGTGTCCTCGTAAAACTCATCGTCCTTCCATTCAAGTTCCCCAGGTCAAGGACAACCTTCTGACTGCCTGGGAAGTTGGAAATGTCAGCACCGAGGGAGCCCCAGTTACCCTGGAGACTCCCCAGGAGACGTCCCTGTATAATACAACATAAACTAAAATAAACGGATGTTCAAAGAGTAAGTTCCAGCAATCACAACTTCTCATAGGATCAATAACAGTATCACACCCTTTGGTAATCCATTTCAAGTACAGATGTGGGAGAATTCCCTAGGGAAACTGTACACCAACAGGTATCCTCCAAGCTCGTACTGTTAAGTCTCATTTTATGAAGAGCCACAGGATGTGAGTGGGGGGAAGAACTGATCTCAGAAGAAGTCAGAACATATGTGGAATCTAGAAAAATGGTACAGATGAACTTATTCGCAGAGCAGAAATAGAGACACAGACGTAGAGAACAAACTTATGGATACCAAGGCGGGAAGAGGGGATAGGATGAATTGGGAGATTGGGATTGACATATATACACTACTGATACTATGTATAAAATAGATAACTCATGAGAACCTACTGTACAGCACAGGGACCTCTACTCAATGCTCTGTGGTGACCGAAATGGGAAGGAAATCTAAAAAAAGAGGGGATATATGTATACGTATAACTGATTCACCTTGCTGTATAGCAGAAACTAACACAACACTGTAAAGCAACTCTACTCCAATAAAAATTAATTTAAAAAAATTAAAAGAAGTCAGCACATTTGGCTCCAACTCTTAGGTCTCTCATTAACTAGTTATATACCCTTGAACAAGTCACTGAAGCACTCCTGACCTTGGCTTCCTGATCTGTGAAATAATGGTATCAGAACTGGTGCTTCCCTGGTGGCGCAGTGGTTGAGAGTCCACCTGCCGATGCAGGGGACGCGGGTTCGTGCCCAGGTCTGGGAAGATCCCACATGCCGCAGAGCGGCTGGGCCCGTGAGCCATGGTCGCTGAGCCTGCGGGTCCGGAGCCTGTGCTCCGCAACGGGAGAGGCCACAACAGTGAGAGGCCCGCGTACCGCAAAAAAAAAAAAAAAAAAAAGAACTGATAAGTTCTAAGATCTCTTCCCAGTGTCAAACTCAATTAACTTTTTTCAAATAAATTTATTTATTTAATTTATTTATTTATGGCTGTGTTGGATCTTCGTTGTTACACTCAGACTTTCTCTAGTTACGGCGAGCAGGGTCTACTCTTCCTTGTGATGCACGGGCTTCTCTAGTTGCGGAGCACGGGCTCTAGGCGCGCAGGCTTCAGTAGTTGTGGCACGCAGGCTCAGTAGTTGTGGCTCACGGGCTCTAGAGAGCAGGCTCAGTAGTTGTGGCGCACGGGCTTAGTTGCTCTGCAGCATGTGGGATCTTCCCGGACCAGGGCTTGAACCCATCTCCCCTGCACTGGCAGGCAGATTCTTAAACACTGCGCCACCAGGGAAGTCCCACAATTAATTTTTTTTTTTTAATTCTGCAAGATTCAGAAAATATTTGTATTTATACGAAATGATGGATGTTAACTAAACACATTGTGATAATTATTTATGATATATGTAAGTCAGATCATTATGCTGTACATCTCATACAGTGCTGTATGTCAGTTATATCTCAATCAAGTTAGAAAAAAAGAAAAAATAAAGGTATCACAAACCAGCCTTCACCATAGCTATTAAAGGTGAACGAATACAGGATATCCTCCGTAATGATAAAACATTATTTCCACTAATTTAGCACTTACTTCACATTCGATCTCAGGTCTCTTCCACAATTCCCTCTCTAGCAAGATTTAATATGAAGTGTTTCTGAATTGTCTTGCGATACTACAGACAAAAGCAATTCGTTGTTCTCTTCCTAGAAGGCCTTCTAGCCCTTCTCAATCCCTACAGCCCTAGGTACCCAGGATCACCATGACACCCATGTTGCCCAGAAGGCTTGTTCCACAGCACACATGAGAAGAGTTCCAACACCCTCTCAAGAAAACTTGTAGAGTCAGTGTGAGGTGAAGGGCAGGCAATATGGGAAGAGCAAACTTTGAAATCAACCTTAGCATCTAAGAGACAAGTTCTAAGACAGCACCTACCATTGATGTTTCTGAGTACAAAAGTGTAGGCCAAGACAAAGACTAGGAGATGTCGACTGATATCTTACTGACTTACAGTTCATAAAGCATTCTTCTATCAAACTTGACACCCACTCAAAAGGACTAATTCCTAGAGCTGCTTTGGGGAATGCACACTTTCCCTAACCGGTAAGAGTACAGACTGGTACCTCTTTTCTGAAAGATGACTGGACAATATACAGTAAGAGCTAAAACAAAGCTCATACTGTTTGGCCCCGTAATTCCACCCTTGCAATAAATTTATGCTAAGGATACAATCATAGATATTCATAGTGATTTACGAATACAAATTTTCACTTCTGCTGCTGTGTTCCTCCAGAACATCTGGAAACAACTCAAATGGCTAAGGGGTTGGTTCATAAATTATGAGACACTCAGAATGGTATCATATGTAGTCATATGGTTAAAAATGTTTTCAAATAAAATTTAATGACGTGGGGTAATGGTCATGACATAATATTGAAGGTGGAAATGTAGACTATAAAACCCACATAGTACAATATGATCCTATGTTTTTTTAAAAAGTATATATACATATGCATAGGAAAAAGACTAGAAGAACATACACATTGTATATATACACACATAGAGAAAAGACTAGAAGGAAATAAAATTTTAACAGTGGTTATTTCCGGAAGGTAGGATCATGAAAGTCACCGTTTACTGTGTTTCCCATATATTCTAAAGCAGTGACTCTCAAACTTGAATGGGCATCAATATTTCCTGGAGGCCTTGGGAAAACCTCCAGAGTTTTTGATTTAGAAGGACCTAGATGAGACCCGAAGTTTACACTTCTAACAAGTTCTTAGCGTATGATGATGTCTGGTCCAGGGACCACACTTAGAAAAGTCCCTGTTTATTTGTAACAATCAAAAAGCATTTAAGCAATTAAATGTTTTTAAAAGTTTAAATAAAACAGCCCCGGGACTTCCCTGGTGGTCCAGTGGTTAAGACTTGGCACTCCCAATGCAGGGGGCACGGGTTTGATCCCTGGTCGGGGAACTAAGATTCCGCATGCCACATGGCACAGCCAAAAAAAAAAACACAAAAAAGTAAAAAAAAAAAAAAAAACAAATAAAGCAGCCCCCAAATAGTAAATCTATTTAGAGTACTGATAAAGAAATCTGAATTTTCAGATACTATTACCAGTTCTATTAAGGATGTAAAAAAAAACCTCCATAGAGTAGTGAATACTTCCTATTATTACTATCTGCATCATCATAATGGTAATAGCTATTAACTGCCGAGCATGTATTATGCACCAGGTGTTGCTTCAAGAGCCCTGCATATATTATTTCAAGGAGTCACAACACTTGTGCATGGAAAAGTATCACTATTATCTCATTTAAAAAGGAAGAAACAACTAACATTCAGGGAGGTTGAGTCCCGCATTCAAGGTTGCATGAGTGTAAATGGCAGAGCTGGGAGTCAAAGACCAGCTTATCTGACTCTTTCAAAGCTCTTGGTCTTCTGCGTACAGGACACTGAAAACATTTTCCTCTTCCTGCAAAAAGGCACTGAGGTAGGAAGAGTCAACCATGTGACATGGTTTAAAGAACACTGGGGAGGCATAAACAAAATACATCCCTTACCTCTCTCATAGGGCCCAGAATCCTTTCATCAGAACCATGATCTAGAATCACTACTGTTACCTCTAGGAATTTTCTTTCGAAATTAAAATACCGTGGCGGAGTAACGTATTAGGGTGATACACTTTCATTAGTATGACAGAGTGAATATTTTTAACAGGCTGCATGAACATAGGGCATGCACTTCCTTATTCAAGAGTCAAAACACAAAGTCAAGGGATTCTTTTTTTTGTTGCTTCAATTGATACCTTATAGGAGAGTAAAGTGATTCAGTTATACATGTACCTACTCTTTTTTATCTTTTTTTTTTTTTTTTTTTTTTTTTTGCAGTATGCGGGCCTTTCACTGCTGTGGCCTCTCCCGTTGCGGTCCGGATGGCTCACAGGCTCAGCCGCTCCACAACATGTGGGATCTTCCCGGACCGGGGCATGAACCCGTGTCTCCTGCATCGGCAGGCGGACTCTCAACCACCGTGCCACCAGGGAAGCCCTATCTACTCTTTTTTAGATTCTATTCCCATATAGGTCATTACAGAGTACTGAGTAGAGTTCCCTGTGCTATACAGTAGGTCCTTAATAGTTATCCATTATATATATAGTAGTGTGTATATGTCAATCGAATCTCCCAATTTATCCCTCCCCTCTCCCTTTCCTCCCTGGTAACCATAAGTTTATTTTCTACATCTGTGACTCTATTTCTGTTTTGTAAATAGGTTCATTTGTACCATTTTTTTAGATTCCACATATAAGTGATATCATGTATTTCTTTTTTAAAAAGAATAAAATCTCGTGTAATTATGCATTGAACAAATCATTGTTTTTAAAATAATAACATTAAGTCAGAATTGTTTAGGAAAATCACTATGTGATTATGAGAACTGAAATTATCCTGGGGAAATTTTGATCAGAGAAAAAGGCCGAATAGGTTTGAACCTGGGTGGGGCATCCCAGGCAAGGCAGCAGGAGCAGATTAAAGGTGGTGCGTGCCAGGGCCGGGGTCTGGATGTTGGTATATTTCAATTGATCTTTATTATCTGAAATGGAAACGTCTATATATTGCAGAGAAGCAGCCATGACTCATCTTCTACAACTGTCAGGGCTGATTCAAAGCACTTCTGAGTGCCTCACGTGTCTCCAATGGTTTCAAAAGGCTGCCTTCTGGGGAAGGCGGGTAGGGGTGGGAGGAAGGAGATTTATACCCCCTTCACTCCCATCCCCCGCCACCCCCCCGGACACCACCATAACTGCACCAAGTGAAGACACAGGCCGACGCGGCCAGCTGAGCTGAGACGCCTCCCTTTTCACCCAACATCTGGAACCGTACTTGGAGATTCCGTGTGTACAAATACGCTAACTAACATTCTGACACAAAGAATCTGACCTCGATCTAGACGCACATACAACTGGAGAGCCCATTAAGGGAAGTTTGCAGGGCATGAGGGGTTTGTGGAGATGAAGTCTTAAACGTATCCAGATTTGTAACAAATTTTAATTTCCAAATTATGTAAAAAGTGGAAATGACTTCTTAGATAACTTGGCAGGAGATTAAAGGTCAAATACAGGCAGATTCAATCAGTACAGATATGATCACATAGTCTTAATAATAATCATCTTAATAACCTTCCCAAATGGCAACAACTTAGCTTTTTAATGCTTAACCTCAAAAACAGTTGCTTAAAAAGCAAAGCAATTTTTCAGCCAATAGGACTAATGCTGAAGTTTAAATGTCATTGTAATACATTCCTAGGCACCTGCTCATATGGAATGACGAAACAAAATTAACTTTATTTTTTATTTATATATAAATACCCTCGAATCCAATTTTATTGAAGGTTAAGTAAGGGATCAACCTACTACACAGAACCTAAACTTAAGTTATATGTAAAAACGGCTTGTTTCGGCTTTGCTCCTCACTCTAGAGCTTATATTTTTATTGCTTTGGTGCCGTGTGTTACGCTCTCAGCGGAGGCTGGAGATGGTAAGAGTGCAGGTATTGTGCCATATAAAATATGTACTAAGATAATTAAGAATTGTGAGTGACACGAATGCTAAGTCTACATGAATAAAACTGCAACAACTGTCACTTAATTTCCAGCGAATTCAAAATTATTCATGCTGAAAAAAAAGCCAAATGTGTTTCAGGTTACGTATTAACAATCCACTTTAATGCGTTTTGGGGAAACTTACTTTCCCTTAAGTTTAACAACTATAGCTCAGAAGTAAGATGCAATGGAAGGAAAATCACAACTGTGTGAAAACAGTACTTCCATGTGTGTAAATACACGTGCATGCACATATACACACATTCATCTACTTCAGGACTTAAGAAATATGATAAAAGCAAAAACTACATATTATAGCAGAAAAGACGTAGTAGAAAATAAAGAAGAAAAAAATTGATGTTTCTACTTCTATAACTATTTACTGTTTTTCAGTATAAGTGATAAAAGGCAAATAAGTATCCCAAACTACTATAAACAAGAGTACTATCTAGTCTAGTATTAGTGCATAGTCAAGCCCAGGCCACAGACGTAACCTAGTATGTTTAAAAATTTTAACATTAAGCTCTAAGAAAAACCAAAGCAAAATAACTATATAACTCAAGGGATAGAAGTCTACCGCACCTCCCAAGGATCTACTTAGACAATTTACAAGTCTTCATGTGTGAAAAAGCATTAACTATAAATAACAGTGAGAAAACGGAGTTTTTCCACAATTTGGGATTTGGGTGAGGACGATTACATCATGAATTGGTTTCCAGTATTTTTGGAAAGCCAACTGTCTTGGGTTAAAAATATGAAATACTGTCACAGTTAAACAATAAAAAAGGAAAGGACGTACTATAATACTCTGACTCAAGGGAAAAAAACAATCCACAAATACAAAGTCGCTTTCAACATGTGAAGCTGTTTCAGAGACTCAATTTATTTACAAAAAAATAGAGCTCAAATTAGCCAACCCAGGAATTGGTACTTCTAAACAACTCCTCTGATTGTTACTGGTTTACGCAGTGTTATCGATCCCAAGATTCCAGGTGGCTGTCAAATTTCAGAGTAGCCTGATATTCCTTATCATTATCATAGTAACTTACCAGAAAAAAAGAGAAATAGAATTAATGTATTTTCAAAGGCAAGAGTTGCTTTAAAGACTAAATGACACCCTTATGGAGTAAACAAATTTATATGTGACTTTTTATACATTACTCACACTTATCATTTTATTTAATCTTCATGATCTGGAGATCTAAAGAAATGTTCACAAGGGTAAAATAGTTTTGTTTGGTCATAATTTGACGTCAGCATATAAGAACAAATGGTGTCCTATTGCTTAATCAAGGGCCAGGTCCCCCTAGCTGACAACGTAAATGTGAAACACTAAATGGTGACATACAGCATAAACATACTAGGCTCACATAACAGTCAGAACCATGGCCTCATTTTTCAAACCACTGTACTTTAGAAACAGTATCATGCAAAATCATTTACAGGACATCTAGATGCACCTCCCATCAGACAGTTTGTGACTTACTTGCAATGATCCAAACATTCTATGGCCTTTCTTGCTTCTGCACCTACCTAAATGCCCTCTCCCCTGTGCTTCCTGATAAAATGTAACGCATTCAATGTCACCTCTTCAGAGAAGCCTGCCCGGATTTCTCCACTGAAAGTCGATCCCTGTGATTTTTGACTAACTCAGCACCTATTTGTTTGTTCCACAGTACTTATTACATTTTATAATTATTTCCTTTGCTGTGCTTTTTTTTTCCTGTGGTCTGTTTCTCCAACTCCATTGTAAGCTCCATGGACACAGGGGCCATAACAGTCTTGATCTGAGTGATGCCTGGCACCAGTTCAAACGCCCATTCTTGAAGTCCTTTCCAAGCTCCTCCTGCAGACCTGACTGCTGTGTCTACACTTCCATTACATAACCAAACTGGAATTAGAACCAAATTGCTTCCATCTCAGCATCCCTCATTAAATACGATGGGAATTTCGTCTTGCTCATTTGTCTTTCTCAGGTATCCTGTACACCGTACAGGATAGGGGTGTCCTTCTCAACGAGGATGAGATTTGATCCCTTGAAGGGTGTCTATCATATGACCTAAAGGAAAAGGGCTTTAAAAACAACTGAACACTTGTTTGCCTACATCTCATCCAGCTCCCACCACAGATACTGATACGTCTCCCTTTGCTTCCTCATGTGACAGTAGTGACCCACACATTAAAGGTGTGAGTGAGCTGGCCGTGGAACCAGCTGCCCGGGAGGGGAGAGAGCGAAGGCTGAAAGCAGTGCAGCAAGCATGAACAGGCAGGGTGAACTGGCAGACTGTTAGTGTTTACTTTCAGGATGCACTGTTCAGAAAAGGAAAGCAAAAATGTTTGGCTTAAGTGATAAACTAATAACTTAAAATGGAGAAAATGCTTTTTTTGCACGTATGGACCACAGACTAGCCTAGATGCTCTATGCATACGATCTCAAAGGAACCTGCAAACTGGGAAGGTGCCTGACAGTTAAGGGAAATGATGTTCAGAGAGGATTCCTCCCTTTCCCAAAGGCCACAGAGCCAGCAAACGGTAGTGTTGGGATTCAAACCAAGGTCTGCTCCTTCCTACTTGCCACAGTCAACGGTAAGAAAGGACCAGTCTGTCTGCCCATTCTCTTTCCTTCTCCCAATTCTTCCCCATTCTTCATCCCTCCCCTCCCTTCCCTTTTACAGAAAAAAGGACAGTGACAATGGCAAATGTACTTTGATGTGTGTTGGGATCAGGGCGACCGGCTGATTATGCCTAAAAGAGCACATAACCACGACAATAATACAAAACATATAGTTTATCTTATAAAATATCTTGCACACACACCTCCAGATAGCAAACTGGCTTTTAGAAGCTAGTTTATACATTACTGCATTCGTCTGCTGGGGCTGCCATAATCAACTACCACAGACTGGGCGGCCTGCACAACAGAAACTGATTTTCTCCCAGTTCTAGAAGCTGGACGTCTAAGCTCAAGGCATCAGCAGATCTGTTTTTTCCTGAGGCCTCTCTCCTTGGCTTGTAGACGGCCACCTTCTCACTGCGTCCTCACATGGTCTTTCCTCCTTGGAGTGCAACCCTGGTGTCTCTCTGCGTCCAAATTTCCTCTTCTTATAAGGACACCAGTCAAATTAGATTAGGGCCCCTCCTAAGGGGCCCTAATCACCTCTTTAAAGGCCCTATCTCCAAACAAAGTCACACTCTAAGGTGCTGGGTGTTGAGGCTTCAAAACATGAATTTTTAGGGGGGACCGAATTCAGCCCAAAGCAGCCACTATCTCCATTTTCTTAATAGTCGAGTAACTGGAATAGCACAAAGTCGGCCCTACATATCTGGTTCTGATTAATCATAAATTAAACATGTACAGAAGGGCCAAACAGACAAAATTACAGACAACAGAGGTTAAAGGAAATTCAGCTCTCTCAAGAGCACATTACTTTGACGTAACTCAAACTACTGTATACTTATATAGAATATTATACGACTTATCGTATTCATTGACATCATCTGAGTTAGGGGAATAAAGGGCATGGCAGTCTGACTCTATCATTCTTCTTTGCGTTTTCCACCACGGGTACCACTTTGGTAGATCAGAAAGAGAAGGAGATAGTCAGACAGAAAGGTTAAATTTCTCTTTAGTTATACAATATCCCGTATTCTTTCATCCTTTAAATAGTTTCTCAAAAACGCTGGTGTCACTTTAAATCTTCAAACTGTGCATACTCTTTAAGGAAGGGCCTCTCCTTTGTTAGGGCTCAGTCTTCAGGGGGCTCCACGTTGGCACCAAATTACACACCGTAGAACAAAGAGCACCTCCCTACGGTTCAAGGGCGCCGAGAAGCAGGGGTTCCGATGGCAGCTTTCAGACGCTTTTTTTTTTTTTGCGGTATGCGGGCCTCTCATTGTTGTGGCCTCTCCCGTTGCAGAGCACAGGCTCCAGACACGCAGGCTCAGTGGCCATGGCCCACGGGCCCAGCAGCTCCGCAGCATGTGGGATCCTCCTGGACCGGGTCACGAACCCATGTCCCCTGCATCGGCAGGCGGACTCCCAACCACTGCGCCACCAGGGAAGCCCTTCAGATGCTTTTTGATGACAAATGATAATATTAAGCTCCTACTCAAAGGCAGCCTACAATAATTCTCCATTCCCTGATATTAAAATCCTGTAAGGGGACATAAAGCTAGCCTCATACCACCATGTACCCCCCTCTGATTAAAGCACTCTTCTGTGACAACCAGCCTCAAAGAAGCAAAGGTGGCAGATGTCAGGGCTAAAGCAGAATGGAAGTGAGACAAACCTGAAAAAAAGATGGACACAGGAGGGTGGAGACACAGTGCTGGAGGGCGCAGGTGCACAAGGCAGAATGAGATGCACCAGAAGGAAGCAGAAATTTGATCTGCTGTTCTCCCATCACAGTACATCTGCCCTGTCGGCCTTAGATTTCATAAATTTATTTATTTTTTATTTATTTTTGGCTGCATTGGGTCTTCATTGCTGCGTGTGGGCTTTCTCTAGTTGCGGCGAGCAGGGGTTACTCTTCGTTGCAGTGCGTGGGCTTATTGTGGTGGCTTCTCTTGTGGTGGAGCACGGGCTCTAGGTTCACAGGCTTCAGTAGTTGTGGTTCACGGGCTCCATAGTTGTGGCTCACGGGCTCTAGAGTGCAGGCTCAGAAGTTGTGGCACGCGGGCTCAGTAGTTGTGGCTCACAGGCTCAGCAGTTGTGGTTCGCGAGCTCAGCAGTTGTGGCTTGCAGGCTCTAGAACGCAGGCTCAGTAGTTGTGGCACACTGGGTTAGTTGCTCTGCGGCATGTGGGATCTTCCCGGACCAGGGCTTGAACCCGTGTCCCCTGCGTTGGCAGGCAGATTCTTGGCCACTGCACCACCAGGGAAGCCCCGGCCTCAGATTTTAAAAGTACTTACTCCTAAAGTAACTGTTGAGACATCCAGCTAAACAGGATGGAATGGAAGCATTTCCGTGTACTCCCCTTCCTTAAAATCCACTGGGAGAAGGGAGAGAATGATTTCTTAAGTGAAACATACCCCCATCTCATATCACAAACTCTGATGAAGGGTAGCTGAATTCAGGGAAGTTTAATCCCAAAAGAGGGGAACACTGGTAGTTGACACAGAGCTCCTTAGAACTTAAATGTGATCACAGATGTTTGTAACAGTCCTAAAAGCCCCATCAAGTGAGCCTTCGTTGAAGCGCTAATATCTAAGTGTGAGGGTTTGCTGGGAGCAAAGGGGGAGCAGTGAGTATCCCCAGAGAAACTCGTTCCACAGCAAACGACAAGAGGAGCCGAAGAGCGAACACCTTTACTATGTGAGCGAGGACGTGAGAAGAATGAGGGAGAGGATGCACTGAGGCCACATCAGCCCCCGGAGAGCCTCTAACTCCACTGCTGGACCTGAATGGGGAAGACCTGAAAAGGGAGAGGGATCTTGCTTAAGCAAATACATAGCTCAAATGAGAAATCGAGCTGTTGCTAGCTAATTCATATCATGGGAACAATAGAAATGAACGACGTATAGCTATATGCAACTATATGGATAAATCTCATAACATAATGGCAAGTGAAAGAAGCCATGTACATACTGAATAACTCTAATTACACAACATTCAAAATCAGCGAAGCTAAGGAAAAGCACCAGAAGTACAGACACTGGCTGCCTTGGGGGCAGAAAGCCTGGGGATTGATTGGAAGGAGGGCTAAGGGGGAACTCTGACTCTGGTGGTCTTCTATTCCCTGACCTGTGAGCTTTTGCAGGGTGATAATTAACTGAGCTATAAGTCTATGTTGTATGAACTTTTATCTTTGTGTGTTATGCTTTAATAAATACACTGGAGGGGGGGGGGGAGAGAGAGAGAGAGAGAGAGAGAGAGAGGGAGGGAGGGAGGGAGGGAGGGAGGGAGGGAGGGAGGGAAAATAAATAAGCAATCCTATAGGCATCTTAGCAGAAAAAAAAAAATCACCCAGTAAGTGGAAAGATCAGGCTGGCCTCTGATGTCTCTCTAGCAACATTCAATGTCAACAGACAATGTCTACAAAGTGCTCGTAAAAGGAAAGGTTATTCAAGACTTTTACACCCAGACAAATTATCTATCAAACAAGAAAGAGCAGACATTCTCAAGAAGGCAAGAACTCAGGACGTAAAGAAGGCTTTTAGAAAAACAGCTACTTGACAATTAAATCCAGGTAATTAAGCAAAAACCAAGAAGCCATCAACCTACTTTGAAAAATATAGTTTAAAAATATAGTTACTGGGAGTTCCCTGGTGGCGTAGTGGTTAGGATTCTGGGCTTTCACTGCCGTGGCCCGGGTTCAATCCCTGGTCAGGGAACTGAAATCCCGCAAGGTGCACAGCATGGCCAAAAAACAGAACAAACAAAAAATATATATAGTTACATATATTCATATATAAAAAATATATATATATGATGTGTATAATGTACATCTGTGTATAAAACACCTCGCTGCTGCCCATAATTTTAATTTTTACTTAGAGTGATCTTTTAGGAATTAATACCTTAAATTTCTTTGTCTCAAACAGTAAAACTTCCATAATTTCTTCACTTGATTTTCCTTTCTTAGATTCAAATAAAATTTAACACTTTAAAAAATATTATGTTCTTTAGTTATCAATATAATTGCCTTTCTACTTCCTGACCCACTCTTCTGTCTGTACCAGAGACATATCTTGAATGATAGTCACTGAACCATAATAATTGTTATTTCAAGTTGGTGAGGTTTTGAGTGAATTTTTGATCTTTCTAAATGTTTCAGTTAAGATAACGAACATAAAGTACTGTATAAAACCAACACAGTATTTTTTTTTCCAAAGTGAATTAGTTGGGGTCAGAAAAAATAGACCCTTCCTTTTGTTCACCAACCTCCTTACCCCGCCAAAAAAAAAACTGCAAAATTTAATGTACCTAAAGCATAGACCTCATTCTCTATGATCTGTACCCACTGGGTGAAGAGAGCCACAGGGTTCAAGGAAGATGAGGTGCCAACAAAACAGATAAAACAGGATCCCCCAAGAGGAAAGAAACTACATGTGATGTAACTGCTCTACAAACAAGATGACACACTCTGATGATTAAACTTGTTTTCCTGTTATCAAACCAACACTCTGAACTCCAGATCATTTTCCCTAACAACTTGCCTGGAGTTAACGAGGGTAGAGTTTCCAGCAACTAATTAACGCACATCCCTTCCAGCACAAGCTGTCAGCCGGTAATTTCCGCCGAGATGGCCACCAGTGAAGGAGCAGGTTGCCACCCTCTCAACTGCGGTGATACCAGCCACTGCCTTGAGACTCAGCTCACCTGGGTGGGCAGGTAAAGATGTTCTACCTGGCTGCATCTTTTGTAATAATGACACTGAGTAGGTAACTGGAATGGAGACAAATAATGCAAACCCTCCCAGAGCATCCAATTCAATTTCCATGTTAAACAAAAACAAACCCTCCCTATTCTGAGATCAGTACATGTTTCCGGCAAATTCAAGATCACAACGAAGACCAATTAAAATTCAAACAGAAGCTCGTAAGAATTTGACAGTTCATTTTCCTTAGATACGGCAGAAGGCTGCTCAAGGGTGGATCACAGCTACAAACATCTCAAGTATTACTGATCAGGCAGGGTGATCGTGGAGCTGGAACTCCAAAGTTTGAATCTCTCAAATACGCTAAGTGTCTAACTCAGGGCACTGTGTTGGGCACCAGTTTCAGGAGACTCTTAAGGAGAACTTTCTGCCTTTTCACTCCAGATCCATACTGTGCACGGGCCCCTGAAACTTCCAGTGGTGCAATGAGTAAACATTAACAGTAAAGTGATAAAAATAAGAAAGAAATTAAAACAGTATTCAAGACACCACTAGCCAAACGGCGTCGTGCTAATGACTTCTACTTTTAGATGACAAGTCGTGCTATTTAAACAACCAGATTTCACTGCAGACATCCTTCAGGAACAGGTACCAAGGCAACCACGCCGATGCCAGGCTGTGGGGAGCTGTGGAGGACCGGAGGAGGAAAAGCACACTTGATATACTGATAAGGATCCAGAACACCACCACAAACTTAAAAAAATCATCTGAAGAGAAGCTGAAAACTGGACTTCATTCAACATCCATCTGGCATCTCGGAAAAAGAAATAACTCAGGACTCCTTGTCTTTACAAAAGTTGATATTTCAAAACCGCAAGTAAGGAAGATTCTCATCCTCTGAATGAGATTAAAGAGATTTGTGGTTGACATTTTAGTGATATTTCTGGACATGCCATCTTGGGTTGATTACTGAGGTATATGGAACATTAAACTAGTCCTTCCCCTAACGAAGTCCAGTTAGGGCAACTAAGCTAAAAGCATGACATCGTTGCTGTCAAAGTACGTCACCGAAGAGTCCCATTTCAAAATAGTTTTTGTGTCAAAAACTATTCATCATAATATCAATATATAGAATGAGGGAGGCAAGCCATACAAACTTCATGTCTCCCCCAAATGAATAATGAAAACGAAATCATGCAGACACCTACACCCTACATCAAATGTAGCCCCAAATCCCAGTAGAATTAGGATCCTGACCAGCCAGCTGGCACGATTCTGGAGGATGAGAGGTGAAATGAATGATTTTCACGAATGTAACTGCATGATAAAGCTCATGTGTCCGTCACTATGTGTGATAAGGATGAGTAATGGCCCCCAAATATAGTCAATGTCTCAATCCTCGGAACCTGTGAATGTCAGCTTATGTGGCAAAAAAGGACTCTGCAGAGGTGATTAAGGAACCTGAGGTGGGGGAGTATCTGGCCAGGCCTGATGTCATTACAGTGGTCCTTCTGTGTGGAGGAACCAGTGTGAGAGAAGGCAGAGATGATGGAAGCAGAGGTGGATGGGACGCATTTTGAATACGGAGGACCACAGACAAGCACTAGAAACTGAAAAAAGGCAAGGAAACTGGATTCTCCCTTAGAGTTTCCTGAAGAACCCAACTCTGCCCTCACCTTGATTTTAACACAGTGGAAGTGATTTGAGACGTCCGACCTCCAGAGAGTAAGTGAATAAATTGGTGTGTTAAGGCACTCTGCGACAGCACCAACAGGAAATCAACACACTATGCAGAGATACTCTGGTGAACTACACTGGCCCTTTGAAGCTATTCACAAGGTCACCTTCTTCCACTTAGTAAACCTTTCAACGCCTCAATGTACTTACTGTTCATAAAATGTCTATGAAAGTTGTTACCTCCTGTTACAAACTGTAATATAGCATGTGTTTAGCTTCGCACAGAAAGTCTGCAAATTAAATATGTTTATACATTCTTACAGAAGCTATAAAACATCATTAGCAACAGTTCAAAAACAAATATTTACACTTCTATATCAGACCCATAAAATGGACATTCCTTTTTTTGTAACACCTTTATTGGAGTATAAATGCTTTACAACGGTGTGTTCGTTTCTGCTTTATAACAAAGTGAATCAGCTATACATATACATATATCCCCATATATCCTCCCTCTTGCATCTCCCTCCCACCCTCCCTATCCCATCCCTCTAGGTGGTCACAAAGCACCGAGCTGATCTCGCTGTGCTATGCGGCTGCTTCCCACTAGCTATCTATTTTACATTTGGTAGTGTATATATGTCCAGGCCACTCTCTCACTTCATCCCCGCTTCCCCTTCCCCTTCCCCATGGCCTCAAGTCCATTCTCTACGTCTGTGTCTTTATTCCTGTCCTGCCCCTAGGTTCTTCAGAACCTTTTTTTTTTTTTTTTTTGGATTCCACATATATGTGTTAACATACGGTATTAGTTTTTCTCTTTCTGACTTACTTCACTCCATATGACAATCTCTAGGTTCATCCACCTCCCTACAAATAACTCAATTTCGTTTCTTTTTATGGCTGAGTAATATTCCATTGTATATATGTGCCACATCTTCTTTATCCATTCATCTGTCGATGGACACTTAGGTTGCTTCCATGTCCTGGCTATTGTAAATAGTGCTGCAGTGAACATTGGGGTACATGACTCTTTTTGAATTATGGTTTTCTCAGGGTATATGCCCAGTAGTGGGACTGCTGGGTCACATGGTAGTTCTACTTTTACAAGGAACCTCTAAACTGTTTTCCATAGTGGTTGCATCAATTTACATTCCAACCAACAGCACAAGAGGATTCCCTTTTCTCCGCACCCTCTCCAGCATTTATTGTTTCTAGATTTTTTGATGACGGCCATTCTGACCAGTGTGAGGTGATACCTCATTGTAGTTTTGATTTGCATCTCTAATGATTAGTGGTGTTGAGCATTCTTTCATGTGTTTGTTGGCAATCTGTGTATCTTCTTTGGAGAAATGTCTATTTAGGTCTTCTGCCCATTTTTGGATTGGGTCATTTGGTTTTTTTCATACTGAGCTGCTTGTCAATTCTGGAGATTAATTCTTTGTCAGATGCTTCGCTTGTAAATATTTTCTCCCATTCTGAGGGTTGTCATTTTGTCTTCTATATGGTTTCCTTTGTTGTGCAAAAACTTTTAAGTTTCATTAGGTCACATTTATTTTTGTTTTTATTTCCATTTCTCTAGGAGGTGGGTCAAAAAGGATCTTGCTGTGATTTATGTCATAGTGTTCTGCCTATGTTTTCCTCTAAGAGTTTTATAGTGTCTGGCCTTACATTTAGGTCTTTAATCCATTTTGAGTTTATTTTTGTGTATGGTGTTAGGGAGTGTTCTAATTTCATTCTTTTACATGTAGCTGTCCAGTTTTCCCAGCACCACTTACTGAAGAGGCTGTCTTTTCTCCATTGTATATTGTTGCCTCCTTTATCAAAAATAAGGTGACTACATGTGTGTGGGTTTATCTCTGGGCTTTCTATCCTGTTCCACTGATCTATATTTCTGGTTTTGTGCCAGTACCATACTGTCTTGATTACTGTAGCTTTGTAGTATAGTCTGAGGTCTGGAAGCCTGATTCCTCCAGCTCCGTTTTTCCTTCTCAAGATTGCTTTGGCTACTCAGGGTCTTTTGTGTTTCCATACAAATTAAATTTTTTGTCCTAGTTCTGTGAAATATGCCATTGGTAGTTTGATAGGGATTGCACTGAATCTGTAGATTGCTTTGGTTAGTATCGTCATTTTCACAATATTGATTCTTCCAATCCAAGAACATGGTATATCTCTCCATCTGTTTGTCTCATCTTTAATATCTTTCATCAGTGTCTTATAGTTTTCTGCATACAGGTCTTTTGTCTCCTTAGGTAGATTTATTCCTAGGTATTTTATTCCTTTTACTGCAATGGTAAATGGGAGTGTTTCCTTAATTTCTCTTTCAGATTCTTCATCATTAGTGTATAGGAATGCAAGAGGTTTCTGTGCATTAATTTTGTATCCTGCTACTTTACTAAATTCACTGATTACTTCTAGTAGTTTTCTGGTAGCATCTTTAGGATTCTCTAAGTATAGTATCATGTCATCAGCAAACAGTGACAGTTTTACTTCTTTTCTGATTTGCATTGCTTTTATTTCTTTTTTGTTCCTGATTGCTGTGGCTAAAACTTCCAGAACTATGTTGAATAACAGTGGTGAAAGTGGGTAACCTTGTATTGTTCCTGATCTTACAGGAAATGGTTTCAGTTTTTCACCATTGAGAACGATGTTGGCTGTGGGTCTGTCATATATAGCTTTTATTATGTTGAGGTAGGTTCCCTCTATGCCTACCTTCTGGAGAGTTTTTATCTTAAATGGGTGTGGAATTCTGTCCAAAGCTTTTCCTGCATCTATTGAGATAATTATATGGACTTTATCCTTCAGTTTGTTAATATGGTGTATCACATGGATTTGCATATATTGAAAAATCCTTGCATTCCTGGGATAAACCCCACTTGATCATGCTGTATGATCCTTTTAATGTTCTGTTGGATTCTGTTTGCTAGTATTTTGTTGAGCATTTTTGCATCTATGTTCATCATAGATATTGGCCTGTAGTTTTCTTTTTTTTGACATATTTGTCTGGTTTTGGTATCAGGGTGATGGTGGCCTCGTAGAATGAGTTTGGGAGTGTTCCTCCCTCTGCTATATTTTGGAAGAGTTTGAGAAGGATAGGTGTTAGCTCTTCTCTAAATGTTTGATAGAATTCGCCTGTGAAGCCATCTGGTCCTGGGCTTTTGTTTGTTGGAAGATTTTAAAACACAGTTTCAATTTCAGTGCTTGTGATTCGTCTGTTTATATTTTCTATTTCTTAGTGGTTCAGTCTCAGAGGTTGTGCTTTTCTAAGAATTTGTCCATTTCTTCCAGGTTGTCCATTTTATTGGCATATACTTGCCTATAGTAATCTCTCAGGAACCTTTGTATTTCTGCAGAGTCAGCTGTTACTTCTCCTTCTGCATCTCTAATTTTGTTTGAGTCTTCTCCCTTTCTACATGATGATTCTGGCTAAGGGTTTATCAATTTTGTTTATCTTCTCAAAGAACCAGCTTTTAGTTTTATTGATGTTTGCTACTGTTTTCTTCATTTCTTTTTCATTTGTTTCTGATCTGATCTTTATGTTTCTTTCCTTCTGCTAACTTCGGTTTGGTTTTTTTTTTTTTGTTCTTCTTTCTCTAATTGCTTCAGGTGTAAGGTTAGGTTGTTTATTTGAGATGTTTCTTGTTTCTTGAGGTAGGATTGTATTGCTATAAACTTCCCTCTTAGAACTGCTTTTGCTGCATCCCTTAGGTTTTGGGTGGTCATGTTTTCATTGTCATTTGTTTCTAGGTATTTTCTGATTTCCTCTTTGATTTCTTCAGTGATCTCTTGGTTATTTAATAGTGTATTGTTTAGCCTCCATATGCTTGTATTTTTTACATTTTTCCTGTAATTGATATCTAGTCTTATAGCATTGTGGTCAGAAAAGATACTTGATACAATTTCAATTTTCCTAAATTTACCAAGGCTTGATATGTGACCCAAGCTATCATCTATCTTGGAGAATGTTCCATGAGCACTTGAGGAGAAAGTGTATTCTGTTGTTTTTGGGTGGCATGTCCTATAAATATTAAGTCCATCTTGTTTAATGTATCATTTAAAGCCTGTGTTTCCTTATTTATTTTCATTTTGGATGATCTGTCCATTGGTGAAAGTGGGGTGTTAAAGTCCCCTACTATGATTGTGTTACTGTCGATTTCCCCTTTTATGGCTGTTAGCATTTGCCTTATGTATTGAGGTGCTCCTATGTTGGGGGGATAAATATTTACAATTGCTGTATCTTCTTCTTGGATTGATCCATTGATCATTATGTAGTGTCCTTCTTTGTCTCTTGTAATAGTCTTTATTTTAAAGTCTATTTTGTCTGATAGGAGAATTGCTACTCCAGCTTTCTTTTGATTTCCATTTGCATGGAATATCTTTTTCCATCCCCTCACTTTCAGTCTGTATGTGTCCCTAGGTCTGAAGTGGGTCTCTTGTAGACAGCAGATATACGGGTCTTGTTTTTGTATCCATGCAGCCAGTCTATGTCTTTTGGTTGGAGCATTTAATCCATTTACATTTAAGGTAATTATCGATATGTATGTTCCTATTCCCATTTTCTTAATTGTTTTGGGTTTGTTATTGTAGGTTTTTTCCTTCTCTTGTGTTTCCTGCCTAGAGAAGTTTCTTTAGCATTTGTTGTAAAGCTGGTTCGGTGGTGCTGAATTTTCTTAGCTTTTGCTTGTCTGTAAAGGTTTTAATATCTCCAGCAAATCTGGATGAGATCCTTGCTGGGTAGAGTAATCTTGGTTGTAGGTTTTTCCCTTTCATCACTTTAAATATATCCTGCCACTCCCTTCTGGCTTGCAGAGTTTCTGCTGAAATATCAGCTGTTAACCTTATGGGGATTCCCTTGTGTGTTATTTGTTGCTTTTCCCTTGCTGCTTTCAATACTTTTTCTTTGTATTTAATTTTTGGTAGTTTGATTAATATGTCTCTTGGCGTGTTTCTCCTTAGATTTATCCTGTATGGGACTCTCTGCACTTCCTGGAGTTATTTCCTTTCCCATGTTAGGGAAGCTTTCAACTATAATCTCTTCAAATATTTTCTCAGGTCCTTTCTCTCTCTCTTCTTCTTCTGGGACCCCTATAATTCGAATGTTGGTGCGTTTAATGTTGTCCCAGATGTCTCTGAGACTGTTTTCAATTCTTTTCATGATTTTTTCTTTATTCTGCTCTGCGGTAGTTATTTCCACTATTTTATCTTCCAGGTCACTTATCCGTTCTTCTGCCTCAGTTATTCCACTATTGATTCCTTCTAGAGAATCTTTAATTTCATTTGTTGTGTTGTTCATCATTGTTTGTTGCTCTTTAGTTCTTCTAGGTCCTTGTTAAACGTTTCTTGTACTTTCTCCATTCTATTTCCAAGATTTTGCATCATCTTTACTGTCATTACTCTGAATTCTTTTTCAGGTAGACTGCCTATTTCCTCTTCATTTGTTTGGTCTGGTGGGTTTTTACCTTGCTCCTTCAACTGCTGCGTATTTCTCTGTCTTCTCATTTTGCTTAACTTACTGTGTTTGGGGTCTCCTTTTCGCAGTCTGCAGGTTCATAGTTCCTGTTGTTTTTGGTGTCTGTCCCCAGTGGGTGAGGTTGGTTCAGTGGCTCGTGTAGGCTTCCTGATGGAGGGGACTCATACCTGCGTTCTGGTGGGTGGGGCTGGATCTTGTCTTTCTAGTGGGCAGGGCCACATCTGGTGGTGTGTTTTGGGGTGTCTGTGAACTTAGTATGATTTTAGGCAACCTCTCTGCTAATGGGTGGGGTTGTGTTCCTTCCTTGCCAGTTGTTTGGCATGGGGCGTCCAGCACTGGAGCTTGCCGGCTGTTCGGAGGAGCTGGGTCTTAGCGCTGAGATGGAAATCTCTGGGAGAGCTCTCGCTGACTGATATTACGTGGGGCTGGGAGGTCTCTGGTGGACCAATGTCCTGCACTCAGCTCTCCCACCTCAGAGGCTCAGGCCTGACAACAGGCTGGAGCACCAAGACCTTGTCAGCCACTCGGCTCAGAAGAAAAGGGAGAAAAAAAGAAAGAAAAAAAAAGAAAGAAAGAAAAAATCTTTTAACTATTAACATAAAAAAAACTTTTAAAAATTATTAAAACAAAAAAAATGAAAACTTTTAAAAAAGGGAGCAACCAAACCAATAAACAAATCCACCAACGATACCAAGCTCTAAAAACTATACTAAGATAAACATAAAAATGAGAAACACGTCCATCGCAGACAGCAAACCCCAAGTCTGCGGTTGCTCCCAAAGTCCACTGCCTCAATTTTGGGATGATGTGTTGTCTATTCAGGTATTCCACAGATGCAGGGTACATCAAGTTAATTCTGGGGATTTAATCCACTGCTCCTGTGGTTGCACAGAGAAATTTCCCTTTCTCTTCTTTGTTCGCACAGCTCCTGGGGTTCAGCTTGGGTTTGGGCACCACCTCTGTGTGTAGGTCTCCCTCAGGCAATTGTTCCCCACCCAGATAGGAGGGGGTTAAAGCAGCAGCTGATTAGGGGGCTCTGGCTCACTCATGCCGGGGGGGGGGAGGGAGGGGTACAGTAGTTATAATTGGAATGAGGGGTGAGCCTGTGCAGCAGAGGCTGGCATGACGTTGCAACAGCCTGAGGCATGCCGTGTGTTGTCCCGGGGAAGTTGTCCCTGGATCACGGGACCCTGGCAGTGGCGGGCTGCACAGGCTCCCATGAGGGGAGGTGTGGATAGTGACCTGGGCTCGCACACAGGCTTCTTGGTGGCGGCAGCAGCAGCCTCAGCGTCTCATGCCCGTCTCTGGGGTCCATGCTGATAGCCGCAGCTTGCACCCCTCTCTGGAACTCGTTTAGGTGGTGCTCTGAATCCCCTCTCCTTGCGTACCCCAAAACAATGGCCTCTTGCCTCTTAGGCAGTTCCAGACATTTTCCTGGACTCCTTCCCGGCTAGCTGTGGTGCACTAACCCCCTGCAGGCTGTGTTCACGCCGCCAACCCCAGTCCTCTCCCTGCGCTCCGACCGAAGCCCAAGCCTCAGCTCCCAGCTCCCACCCGTCCTAGCGGGCGAGCAGACAAGCCTCTCGGGCTGGTGAGTGCTGGTCGGCACTGATCCTCTGTGCGGGAATCTCCGTGCTTTGCCCTCTGCACCCCTGTTGCTGCGCTCTCCTCTGTGGCTCCAAAGCTTCCCCCCCACTACCCCCGTCTCCACCAGTGAAGGGGCTTCCTAGTGCGTGGGAATCTTTCCTCCTTCACGGCTCCCTCCCAGAGGTGCAGGTCCCGTCCCTATTCTTTTGTCTGTTTTTCTTTTTTCTTTTGCCCTACCCAGGTACATGGAGATTTTCTTGGCTTTTGGGAAGTCTGAGGTCTTCTGGCAGCATTCAGTAGGTGTTCTGTAGGAGTTGTTCCACGTGTAGATGTATTTCTGATGTATCTGTGGGGAGGAAGGTGATCTCCACGTCTTACTCCTCCACCATCTTGAAGGTCCCCTTAAATCTATTCTACTGGCTGTCTTCTGTGCAGAGTATAAAGTTTCAAAGAAGAAGAAAAGTGAATGGATAAGCCCAAGCTCCTGGCTACTCAGAGTAGGGATGGGAGTGATGGGGGGGATGAAGGCTAGAAAACCAGAGAAAAACTAACTGTATGTAAGTTTACCTGCTCAAGACTCTCTTCCCTACTCTTCACAGCCACAAAAGAATGAAAAGGTCAGGAGACCATTAAAGTCATTAAAACCAAGATACTATGACTCTTGGAGGCGATGTCAGGACTTGAGGTTAGTAGGGGGTTTCTTCTCATTTTGTTAATGGCATGCATTTCACTGTTCACGTCTAAGACTGCTTGCAAAAATGGCTTGAATTATCCCCCTTCCTGTAACCATGCCCTTAGGCCTTTGCAAATTGACTCTGGGCTTAGTCATGTGACTTGCTTTGGCCAATGGGAGATTAACAAACATGAACCAAGAAGACACTTGGAAAGTACTTGTGCATGCAGGCCCTGCAGAGCCTTGACTTACAGCCTGCCAGCCCCAGGCCTGTGAGTGAGACCAGCCTAGATCACCAGCCATCAACCAACCCACAGCAGACCCCAGATACCTAACGGAGCTAAGTATCAGCTGAGACAGATCTCACCAACAGAAGTATGAGTGAAGAAAACAGCTTTGTTTTAATCCACCAGATTTTAGGGTAGTTTATTATTATGTTATTCAGTAAAAACTATAACTGTGTATAGTATAAAAGCTAACACAAATACACTGCAGAAATTTTCAAAAATTTAGAAAAATAAAAATGACCTAGAATCCGAAAGACATTAATCAGTAATTTTTGATTAACTCACTTTTATGTAGCTATGTAAATATTCTCTGTAATTGGACTCACCCTGTAAATTCAACCTCATACTGTGCTGTTGTAAGCATCTCTCGTAAGCTACCATAGTTTATTTAACCATTCTTCCATCAATGGACTTGAAAGTGGCTTTAAATACCTCATGTAGGATTAAATATCTTATTTAGGAGAGAGAAGCACTGATAAAAGGTAGCTGCTACTATCATTATCATTACTGACACATTTTCAACTTTATTCGTTGATAAAAACTGATCAGCTTAAGACAATCAAATGAAAAGTTATAAAAATCCTATTAACACAAAAATGCAATGTTATTCAAAGTGGTGTTTGCTACAGTTCAAGCAGTCCTCCTGGGGTTATCATTTGACAGTGTAAAATACGCCAGCCTGAAGAAAAAAAAAGGTGCGATAAATTGAGGCTCAAAGTCCTGTTATGAAGGATTCAAACACAGACCAGAAGATTTTTGTTAAGAAGTCAGTGAAGAGATAGAACTTAAAAAGTATACTAAGCAAGGACTTCCCTGGTGGCCCAGTGGTTAAGAATCTGCCTGCCAATGCAGAGGACACAGGTTCGATCCTTAGTCCGGGAAGATCCCACATGCCGCGGAGCAACTAGGCCGGTGCGCCACAACTACTGAGCCTGTGCTCCAGAGCCCGTGAGCCACAACTACTGAGGCCCGCGCACCTAGAGCCCACGCTCCACAACAAGAGAAGCCACTGCAATGAGAAGCCCGCACACCACAACTAAGAGCAGTCCCTGCTCACCACAACTAGAGAAAGCCCGTGTGCAGCAATGAAGACCCAACACAGCCAAAACATAAATAAATAAATAAAAATTGCTTAAAAAAAAAGTATACTAAGTGAGCAAAAGTTGTGGAGTATCAATGAAAAGAATGAATGAAAAGAACAAGCTTGATCTTTTGGTCACTGCCCTAGGAACACAGTAAGCTGAGAAATAACACACTCCAAAGATGTTGTAAAGTTGGGCAACTCATTTTCCTGCATTCTTGTACAGCAAATTATAGCTAGCAAAGTCTTTTGGATAGCAATTGCTTTCACTTGGGTCAACTGAAATGACCAAACAATGAACCTTGAACACCAACCATTGATCTTGCTAATTGCATCTGCCACTATACTTCTTTTGTTTCCAGGCAGCCCTCTTTTCCAACACTATTCTGACTGTTAAATGGTCAGAACACACAAAGTGACAGATTTAGTGTTTCGCTAGCAATTTATGTAACTGACTGCAGTGCTGTCGTTGTAGTGAATCATGATTTATTTGTCTCACATTGTAGCACATAACCTTTTAAATGCAAGGGGTAAAAAGCCAAGACCTTTTTGAAGTTTATACAGAACCATCTACCGCTATATCCTATGAACTAGATTTGAAGGAGAACCAATCAAATGAGTGATGGATTTCTTTTCTGTCCGTAGCTGTCACTTCACGCACAAGCCACTCATGTATCCTGGGCTCAGTCACTGTCTTTATTTGCATGTGATTCAGAGGAAAATCTGGGAGATATACATAAATGACATTTGTACCAGTCAGCTAACAGAACCTAGATTAGGGAGTCAGAAGGAATATTGGGGTGAGAATTCAACACTGAAGGGTCCATGGATATATTTGGATATATATTTTAAAATTCCTTGAATTCCGTAGAAGTTTGTATGTGAAAATATACATTTTGGAGAGAGTTCCTCTACAGGTTTCACTGGCTTCATAAAGGACTCAGTGATTCTTTTTTATTTATTTATTTTTGTCTGCGTTGGGTCTTTGTTGCTGCACGCAGGCTTTCTCTAGTTGTGGCCAGTGGGAGCTACTCTTCATTGCGGTGCGCAGGCTTCTCATTGTGCCGGCTTCTCTTGTTGAGGAGCACGGGCTCTAGGCGCGCGGGCTTCGGTAGCTGAAGCACATGGACTCAGCAGTTGCGGCATGCAGGCCCTAGAGCGCGCGGACTTCACCGCGCAGGCTAAGTTGCTCCACGGCATGTGGGATCTTGCTGGACCAGGGATCGAAACTGTGTCCCCTGCATTGGCAGGCAGATTCTTAACCACTGCACCACCGGGGAAGTCCAGGAGTCACTGATTCTTGAAAAGATTAAACATGCTGGCTTATAGGAATGGGACCTTTTGTTGCAAAATAAAAGAAAGTGAAGGCAGAAATAAGCATGTAAACAATGAAACAATATCAAGGGACATCAAGTTTTACACCAAGGTTTATAAATAAAGAGGAGAGAGAAATCGTTTGTGTTAAAGGGCTGAACTGTGTCCTCTCCCAAAAAATTCATGTAGAAGTTCTAACTCCCAGTACCTCAGAATGGGACTGTATTTGGAGACTGGGTCTTTACAGAGGCAGTTTAGTTAAAATAAGGTCATTAGTATGGTCTCTAATCCAGTATGACCAGCGAACTTCTAGGAGTAGGAGAGGAAATTTGGACATACAGAGAGATACCCAACATGTATGCATACAGAGGGACGACCATAAAGACATGGGTACAAGGAAGCCATCTACAAGCCAGGGAGAGAGGTCTGGAACAGATCTTTCCCTATAGCCCTCAGAAGGAACTGATTCTACTGATACAATGATCTGGAACATTCTAGTCCCCACAACTGTGAGAAAATGAATTTCTGTTGTTTAAGCCACCCATTTTGTTATGGCAGCCCTAGAAAACTTATATAGTTGGTCTTAGTTACAACAGTGGATTAAGAAGATAATTCAAAAGGCAATAAAGACCAAGAGATTATTCTGGGGGGTTAAAAACTTGGTAAATACCGAGAACAAAGGAGGAAAGGGCCTTAATGAACATTTGTAGTAACATGTAAGATTATATGCATAATACTCCCTGACATTTACAGAACACTGCAGGGCACATAACCTTTTCCAAGTGCACAGGGAAAATTTGTCAGCACAGACAATATGGTGAACCATAAAACAAGGCAATCAATTTTAAATGGCTAAGAGTCAAATAGATTATGATGCCTGATCATAACATAATTAAATAAGAAACCAATAACAAAAAGATTATAAAATCTCCAAATATGTGACAATAAAACATTTCTAAATAACACACAAAGAAAAAATTACAAGAGAAATTGGAAAATACTCTGAACTGAATAATAAAAACAAAAAATGTGTGGGATGCAGCTAAAACAATGATTACAGAGAAATTTAGTTCTCTAAATGTTTATATTAGAAAAGAAGATTGCAATTCAACAATTCAAGTTTTCACCTAAAGAAGCTAGAAAAATCTGAGCAAACATGTACTCAAACTAAGCAAAACAAATCAACGAAATATAAAACAAAGAATAAAGGAACTCAGTGAAACAGTAACACAGGATATTTGAAGAGACTGATAAAACTGAAAGTCTAGCTAGATCATTTAAAGTGGAGAAAAAAGAGGAGAAACAAAAATTACTAGTACGACAAATAAAAATGGGGACATCATAATAGTATAGAACAATTAGAAGAAACACAAAATCTCTAACATATGCAAATTACCAAATGACACCAAAAGAGAATGTAAAGGGTCTTACAGCTATGGGAAAAAAACAAAACTGAATCCATAATCTAAACTTTCCCACAAAGAAAACTTAAGACTCAGATGGCTTCTCTAGTGAACTCTTTCAAATAGTTAAGAAAGAATATCAATTTTATACCTTTTATAAGATCAGGATATTCCTGATACAAACCATACAAAGATACTAAAAGAAAAGAAGAAAACTATAGACCAATACCCTTCATGAAATGAACAAGGTAGAAGATTTTAAACAAAATATTAATAAATCAAATCCAGAAATATATAAAAAGGAAAATATAGAAAACAAAAACCATATGATCATCTCAATGATGCAAAAAAGCATTTAACTAAATCCAATACCCTTTCATGATAAAATCATTCTACAAACAAGGAATAGAAACGCAATTCCTAAACCTGACACAGGTCATCTACAAAAAACTCAGAAAGGGCTTCCCTGGTGGCGCAGCGGTTGAGAGTCCACCTGCCGATGCAGGGGACACGGGTTCATGCCCCGGTCCAGGAAGATCCCACATGGCGTGGAGCGGCTGGGCCCGTGAGCCATGGCCACTGAGCCTGCGCATCTGGAGCCTGTGCTCCACAACGGGAGAAGCCACAGCAGTGAGAGGCCCACGTAACACCAAAAAAACAAAACAAACAAACAAAAAACCCTCAGAAAACATAATACTTATTGGGGAAAAGCTGAATATGTTCTCCCTAAGATCAGGAATAAAACAAGGATGTCTGCTCTTACTACTTAATTTCACTATTTTACTAGAGATTGCAGCCAAAGCAATTAGGCAAGAAAATAAAATGCAACCAGAATGGAAAGGAGGAAGCAAAACTATCTTCAGCTGTATATGCAATGATAATGTATGGAAAAAATTCTAAGAAATCTACTAAAAAACAGAATGAGTTAAGCAACATTGCAGGATACAAGACCAAAACAAAAATCAACTGCATTTCTATATACTAGCAATAAACAAATCAAAAATAAATCCAGAAAACAATTTCATTTATAATAGCATCAAAAAGAATAAAATGTTTAGGAATAAATCTTAAAAAGGAAGTGCAAAACACATAGCTTGAAGTTGACAAAATATCACTGAAAACAATTAAAGAAGATCTAAATAAAGGAAAAGACATCTTATGTTCATGAATCTGAAACAATATTTTTAAGATAGCAATACTCTTCAAAATAATCTGTAGATTCAATGCAATACCTATCAGTATACCAATTGGCTTCTTTGTAGAAATTGACAGGCTGATCGTAAAATTCATACAGGAAGTCAAGGACAAAAACAGAACAAGTAATCTTGAAAAAGAATATGCCCTTAGGGCTGGGGGAGATGGAGGAATTGAGGGGTAAGAGCTAAAGTGTACAGATTTTCTTTTAAAGTTGATGAAAAAGTTCTAAAATTGTGGTGATCGCTGTACAATTCTTTTTTTTTTTCCTTGCAGTACGCGGGCCTCTCACTGTTGTGGCCTCTCCCGTTGCGGAGCACAGCCTCCAGACACACAGGCTCAGCGGCCATGGCCCGCAGGCCTAGCCGCTCTACAGCATGTGGGATCTTCCCAGACCGGGGCACGAACCCGTGTCCCCTACATCAGCAGGGGGACTCTCAACCACTGCGCCACCAGGGAAGCCCCAATTCTTTGAACATACTAAAAACACTGAATTGTATACTTCAAATGAGTGACTTGTATGGTATATGAATTATATCTCAATAAAGCTCTTACCAAATAAAGGACAGGTAATGCAGTATGATTAAGTGGGCTTCAGTATAAAAACGCAAGATTGGTTTAACATGTGAACAATCAACGTAATTCACATTAGCAAATAAATGTGATTTATTAGTTAGCTACTGCTGTGTTACACAATTTCTGAGGGTGGGAATATACGAGTGGCCTATCTAGACAGCTCTGAATCGGGTCTTTCAGGACCCAGTCCAGCTGCCAGTTTGGGGCTGCAGTCTTCTAACAGCCTGACTGGGGCTGGATGATCCACTTTCCTGTTCAGTTCACAGGGTTGTTCATAATACTGCATCTGGCTTTCCTCAAGAGCAAGTGATCCAAGGCAGAATGTGAGAGAGAACAAGAGAGCACACCCAAGATGGAAGCTGCGGTGCCTTTTATAACCTAACCTCAGAAGTGACATCATTTCTCTCTTGTTCTCACTTGGACACAGAGAACAACAGGAGGAGACCACACAAGGGTGTGAATACCAGAATGCAAGGATCACTGGGGTCCACAGTGGAGTCAGGCGACCAGAGGAGAAAAATCACGTGACCATCTCAATACATGCAGAAACAGCATCTGGGAATACTTAATACTCATTCATAAAAACTAAGAGGAAACTAGGAATAGAAGGAAACTCAACGAGATACACAGTATCTTCTAAAGACATAGTTAGTAACCACTTAATGATGAATAACAATACTTTACTCTTAAAATCAAGATAAGGCAAAGATATTCCTACTCACTGCTTCTCACCCTGTATTAAAGGGCCTAGCAAGTGTAAAAAGAAAAATTAAAAAAGATAATAATTGGAAAAAAAGAAATATAATTTTTATTTGCAGACAACACGACTGTGCATATAAAACATCTTACGGAAGACGCTCCCCTGCGCGCGCACACACACACACACAAAAAGCCAAACCAATAAACAACAACAAAAAAAAAACTCTACAAGACTGTATAAGTAAATAAGGAAAACCATACTAACCAAGGACATTTTACAAAAAACTGCTGCATTTCTAAATACTAATTAAAAATGAAATTTTAAAAATTCCACTTGCAATGGCATCAAAAACATAAAATACTTAACTATAAATTTAACAAAATATAGGCAAGTAAAAACTACACTCTGGGCTTCCCTGGTGGCGCAGTGGTTGAGAGTCCGCCTGCTGATGCAGGGGACGCGGGTTCGTGCCCCGGTCCAGGAGGATCCCACATGCCACGGAGCGGCTGGGCCCGTGAGCCATGGCCGCTGAGCCTGCGCGTCAGGAGCCTGTGCTCCGCAACGGGAGAGGCCACAACAGTGAGAGGCCCACGTACCGAAAAACAAAAAACAAAACAAAAAAAAACTACACTGCTGAAATTTTAAAAACCTAAACAAATGGAGAAATATACCACGTTCACAGAGTAGAAGACTCTACTGTTAAGATGCAAACGCTCTCCAAATTGATCTATTAATTCAGTCAAATTTCAATAAAAATCCTAGCAGGCTGATTCTAAAATGTATATGCATGTAGAAAAGATGTAGAATAGCCAAAACAATTTTGAAAAAGGGGATTCACACTACATGATTTCAAAACTTCTAATGAAGCTATGGTCATCAAGACAATGTGGTACTGTTATAAAAGTATGAAAACTGGAACATAATATATAGCCCAGAAATTTACCCACACTTGTACAGTAAATTGGTTTGTGACTAAGCACCAAAGCAATTCAATAGGAAAAGGAAATGGTGTTGGACCAATGTTTAAAATTTTTTGTTTATTTATTTATTATTTTTTTAGCTGTGCTGTGAGCCTTGCAGTATCTTAGTTCCCCAACCAGGGATCGAACCCACGCCCTCAGCAATGAAAGCACGGAGTCCTAACCACTGGGCCGCCAGAGAATTCCCTGGACCAATTTTTTATATGGAAAAAAATTTCTAACATACACAAAATTTAATTTGTGCTGATCATGGATCTGTATCTCCATGAAAGCACAGATTTTTCTTTTCTTCTCTCTACCATCAAACACGCTGATACCTCCCCTAAGAGACTTAAAACACATAAGTGGTGAATAAATATTTAATAAAAGAACTATGCATGAGGAAAAAAACACGCCATAGTAGAAAATAACGGGAAGGAAACTCTTGGGATACAGAACGGTCAGGAAGGGCTCACTGAGGAAAAAAAGCATGTGCGTTGGTACCTGAAGGCAACAGCTCTGCAAATACTCAGGAGATGAAAATTGCAAGCAGAGAGCAAAGATCATTAAGAACTGGATGAGGAAGTCCCTAGTGGTCCAGCAGCTAGGACTCTGTGTTCTCAGTGCCGAGGGCCCAGGTTCAATCCCTGGTCGGGGAACTAAGATCCCACATCTCACACACTGTGTGGCACACCCCCTCCAAAGAAAAAGAAAAGGGACTGGATGAAAGCCATTTAGAGTAGCCTGTGAGTGAACGAGTGGGAAGAGTAGCGTAAAAAACAGGAGGCCAGGGACTTCCCTGGTGGTGCAGTGGTTAAGAATCGCCTGCCAATGCAGGGGACACGGGTTCGAGCCCTGGTCCGGGAAGATCCCACATGCTGCGGAGGAACTAAGCCAGAGCGCCACAACTACTGAGCCTGCGAGCCACAACTACTGAGCCCACATGCCGCAACTACTGAAGCCCACGTGCCTAGAGCCCGTGCTCCACAACAAGAGAAGCCACCTCAGTGAGAAGCCCGCGCACCGCAACAGAGACTCAATGCAGCCAAAAATAAATAAATAAATAAATAAGCGAACAGACAAGCAAATAAATAAATAAAAGGGCTGTAGTAACAGTTTCCTTTAAAAAAAAAAAAAAAAGGAGGCCAGATCATCTGGGTTCTTATAGCTCCACAGAGTACATTCAAGAATTCTAACCACAGAAATGATGTAATCCAATTTGTGATTTTATAAAATGGCCTTGACCAGTGCATGAAGAATGGATTGGAAAAAGCCAGGTAGGAAGCAGGAAAGCAGGGAGGAGGCTCTTAGAGCAACTCAGGTGAGAGAAGAGGATGGTGTCCTCTCTCCAGGATGGAAGCTCACAGATAACACTGGAGCTGACATTCTAGCAGATTTGGGTATTAGCTGTAATTTCTATTTTGTCACTTTCAACTCTTTGTTGACTTGTTTTTTTTTCAAAGATTCCCTTTATGAGGGCAGGGATTACGTCTATTTTGTTTACCGCTGCTCTCCAAACCCAAGAGATTACAGGAATGACTATCTATGAGACTGGAGGTCAGAACCTGGCATGAAATGGTACAGGTGCTGTCCAAGGAGAGCCACCTCCTTAAAACAGCAAATAGGAAGGCAACAGGGAGAGGGCACTGCGGCCCGTGAAACCCTAAAGTATGCTAAGAATGCACATGGGCTTGTTTACCAATATGAGAAGGCAGGCTACAGCCCAAAACTTTACGAAGCACAGACGGCACCATTAGATGCTCTCCTGCAGTAGGCAGTCAACTTATGAAAGTATTGGTTGAAAACATGAACAATTCTAGAAAGGTCTAAATAAACATAGATAAGAAAGGCTAACTGTCACACCAGTCAGAATGGCCATCATCAAAAAATCTATAAACAATAAGTGCTGGAGAGGGTGTGGAGAAAAGGGAACCCCTCCTACACTGTTGACGGGAATGTAAATTGGTACAGCCACTATGGAAAACAGTATGGAGGTTCCTTAGAAAACTAAAAATAGAACTACCATATGATCCTGCAATCCCACTCATGGGCACATATCCAGAGAAAACCATAATTTGAAATGATACATGCACCCACCCCAATGTTCACCGGAGCACTGTTTACAATAGCCAGGACATGGAAGCAACCTAAATGTCCATCAACAAATGAATGGATAAAGAAGATGTGGTACATATATATAATGGAATATTACTCAGTCATAAAAAAATGAAATAATGCTATTTTCAGCAACATGGATGGACCCAGAAATTGTCATGTGTGAAGTCAGAGAAAGACAAATATCATATGATATCGCTTATATGTGGAATCTTAAAAAATGGTACAAATGAACTTATTTACAAAACAGAAACAGAGTCACAAATGTAGAAAACAGACTTATGGTTACCAGGGGGGAAAGTGGGCGGGGGGGGGTATAAACTGGGAGACTGGGATTGACATAGACACACTATTATATTTAAAAGAGATAACTAATAAGGACCTACTAGACAGCACTCTGTAAAGACCTATATGAGAAGAGAATCTAAAAAGAGTGGACAGATGTGTATGTATAACTGACTTACTTTACAGCAGAAACTAACACAACATTGTAAATCAACTATACTCCAATAAAAATTTTTAAAAAAGACAGGTGAACCCATGATGAGTTGTGACAAGGCACAATTTGGGGTCTGTCACTAAACTGCTGGCCTTGACACCATGAAGAACCTCATGCCCCACTTCACCCCTTCCCTACCTCCACCCCACCAAGAGAAACTCCCACATGTAATACCACCTGGGTCTGGCTCAGTAGAACATGACTTATTTTTTTATGTGGGCTAATATTATAGGAGAAGCTTTACGGGACATGCTACATCAATGTAAGATATTATATATGTATTCAGGTGATAGGAACTGTATTTACAGATATGCCTCTGGAATTAAAAAAAAAAAAATTAAATCTGGAAGCTCAGCACTGCCGGCATTTCTCCCAGGGCAAGGATACATTTAGTGTCCTATTCAATCAAAGGACGGTCCACTGGAAACAGTGGCATGCTTTACCAGCTGGTGTTAACAAAGATTGATGCACACGTTCAATCACACCCAACCTGACACTGGGCTTCCAGAAATTTATAATACAGAATGGAAACGTTTTATGTGTTGCAACTTCCCACCCCCTTTAAAGCAGTAACTCACCAGGCAGAAATATAATTCATTTAGCATTTTTTAAATCCACACTTAAAGCATTTTCCGGGGCCAAAGATGCACTGGAACAGAATATATAAAACGAAACTTGTTAAAAAATAACATGTAGGAAGACCTCGTGGGAGCCATTTTTGATGATCAACTAAGGCCATGGGAATCAAAGAACAGGATATGTTATTTTGTGTGAAGTATGGCGAAAGGAATATTAACACAGAAATAAAATGTGAGCGCACGTGATATAATTCAAGGTAAAACTCCAAAGTCGGGGAAAGATTTCTCTATCCCTCACATTTTCTTTATTTTCCAAAGAATAAAATTAAGGCATATGTTTGGAACCACTGCTGTCATCTAGTGATAAATGATGCCTTTTCACGGGCTCAGTATTGATACATTTATGGATATACTATTAGAGGAATATTTATTTTTGAAGCCAAAAGATCTGAACTGAAAATCAGATGCTGTCAATAACAAGCCATGTCCATAAGGCAGCTCTGGGCAAGTCACCATCTCCCTATACACCTTGGTTTCTCCATCTTTAAGAAGTGGCCAAAAAGCCCTCCCTGTCTATAATATAGAACTGAGATGAAGTCCACGACACCATTTTATAAATCATGGTATTTTGTGTAAAAAACCAAAGTATTTCTGGAAATCTATCTAGCTTAAAAGTAACTTCAAAAATGTTCATGATCGACTGACAAAATCAATTTTGTACACGAAACACAGTTTCTAGCTCTGTAGGAAAGTGCTCGTTAAGCTAACATATCACGGGCCGTGGCAACCACTTCATAGACTACCAATTTTGTCTTCTGAGGTGTGTATCTTTGTTACTATCTCATCTACAGTGCTTTTTTTCCATAAAAGTGCTATTTCTTTATATAGACTGTATTTTGCTTTGTCCTAGAATGGGGCACGGAACAAAAGCGGCAAATGGTCCCACCCCTATAGTGAACCTGCAAGAGTTACCCCAGAGTGTGGCAGTTCTACGTCTGGTTCCTCATCTAATTGGCCGTGTGACCTCAGCAGGTTACTCTACACCTCTCAGAGCTTCATGTGTCCGTCGGTAAAATGGGGAGAAAGCCTCCAACCTCGCACACCTGTTGCGAGATTTACCTGAGGAACTATGTACAGAATGCCTAATGGAACAGTTTACGAGCTCAGTAAATCTTAGCCTGCTCCTCCTACATGCTTTTCGCGTCTGTGGACCAACACAGAAACGCCACAATATTAAAAACAAAATAATAAGATACGTAATCCTAAGGGACGTTAAACACGCAAATAGATGCTCCGGCACCTGTGACCCTCCTGGCTCCTCTCAGCAGACCTGCATCCACTTCTCCCGGCTGCACACGGCCCTGCGCCAGACTCCACAATCACACCCGGGCCTTGGAGGACACTCTCCCGAAGGATCTGGCGGGGGTGACTCAGAGGCAGGATCAGGATCACCTCTTCCAAGGGACAGAGAGAGAGGCCAAGAGCTTTACTGACAACCATGATAAGGTGAGTTACACCAAGTTACACCAAGTACCCCCGGCGTACCTCTCGCCGCACTACTGTGTGTGGTCAGCATTTTCCACGTTACAAGTCTGGGTCCGTCCAGAAGTAACCTGGGCTTTGCAAACACAAGTGTCTACAGGGGCCAGTGAAATCAATGTAGTGAGAAAAGCAAAAGAAACAGTAACGTGAGTGAGGGGACTGGCGCTTCCAAAAGTCTCAAACTCTTGATATTTTCTACATAAATTGAGTTTGAAATAAGAGTATGTTTATCATGTCATTTGAAACTTGTGCACTGCTCTCCAGACCACGCCGCGGGCAGCATTCCAAACTAAATCGTATAAAGCCTGCAATTGTTCTGACTCACAGGATACCGACATTGTGTTTTATTTTTGTATCTTACAAATTAATTTTAAAAGGAAAGCAAAACATACAAAACACTGTATAACCCTGTTACATAATTTCTCCGTTTCTGTTTAATGAGGAATATTCAGAGGCTCAGGTGAGGATCTTGGTGAACTAGAAAGTGCTCCCCAGTTGGAAGAAAGCCAGCTGCTATCACTATGGCCAGTGATTAACATGTGGGTAAGTGACTTGCTCAAGGTCATCTGTCTTGGGATGCATGGAGACAGGACGGTGACCCAGGCCACTGGACGCCACCCACCACCCTCTCAACTATGCTGTCCCATGTCTTGATTTCATTCATACGTCTTAAGACGGACATGTGAACAAAACCAAGAAGAGAAGTAGAAAAGAGGGCCACTTCAGCAGTACTACTTCTTACTTAACCTAATCAGACAGACCATGACCTATTTCTACCTCGCACAAATAACAGGATTTAGGCAGAGTAAACCAATTCTGATAACAATATAAGGTGCTAATCCAGAAGAGAGAAACTGGACTAAAAGAAATTTGTTTATCATGCTCTTGGTATCTGATTTTTCTGGAGATGGTTTCGTAACTGCCATTATACCTTTTCTCAAGAAAAGAGTTAAAAGATTTCACATGATAGCTAAACTAGTTTGCCCAGGTCCACAACAGTCTCTCTTTGTTCTAGATCTTTAATGTGTTTAATGTATAACAAAATAAGAAAGATTTAGAAAGATGGATTTATTTAAGGGGCTTCAAACATGAATCACTAATATGTAGACAAGTGACAAAAGGATTACGGTGTATGCACACATCAGTAATGTTAAAAAATGAAAACAATTAGAACGGTGGTTATCAAGAGTTCTGGGAGAAGGAAAAAATCGTCAATGAAACGAGCAGTGTCACAAAAGGTCACATAAGACAGTGAGAAATTAAACCATTGGAAAACCAAGTTATCCCCAGCAGGGAGGCAGTTTAAGATCTTACCATGGGATGAAGAAGGGAGCTAGAGCAAGCATGCCTAAGTGTTCAATACTTCGGACAAGTTCACAGTCTTACAAAGGACATCCAAAGTCAAGAAGTGAATGAACGAATGAGTGAATGAAGCAACCAAGCAACAAGCTAACCACAGAGATTTCTAAGTAGAAGAACCCGGTGACCTGCTCCCAGCCTCAATTCTAAAACTCACAACAAGGGCAGAGCTTGGAAAATCATCTGTGAAATCAAACGTGTATCAGGAAAATGATGACGATGGGACTGAAAGGATGGCAGTGAAACCCTTCTTGCCAGACCTCCTGTCTGCCATGCGTGTTGCCCGCGTGGAGTCCTCACCCTCTCCTCCCCACCTCTCTTCCCTTGCAAGTCCCTTCTGTGACACCCCTTTGCTTTTTCTCACCTTTCCCACTGCAGGCTACATCTCAGCCTTTCTTTTATCCAACTCATCACAGTGTGTTGGAGACTGGCGTTTGGACTTTCTCAGCCATTGCCTCTCACCAAGTACTCAGCCTCTAAATAGTCAACGTTTAATAGTATAAAAATCCACTGTGTGTGTGTGTGTGTGTGTGTGTGTGTGTGTGTGTGTGTGTATTATTCTTTTAATCCTCACATCAATACTATGAGAAGGGACTACTCTTACCCTCATTCTACAGGAGGCATGGAGGGTAAAATAACTTGTCCACAATCGCAGAGCAAGGAACTGGGAGAGTGAGATTTGAACCGAAGCCTAGTGATGAGATGAGCTATAACCTACTACATAAATTAAAACATGTTTTAACCCTCTGGGTAAGATAACTGGCAACCGACAGAGTGGCAATAACATGAAGCCATAAGACATGTATCATCAGAGACTTAATTGACCAAAAAGAGCATACTGTATTTCCTTCTCTCCTGCCACAGGAGAGGAAGTATTTTTCTTTAGCTTCTCAACATTATTAAGAAAAGGATTAACAGGTGTAACGAGAAGGACTTGAGATGGGTGCCCCCCCTCTTTCTTAAGTCTGTTCACCCTGGAGAACACAATTAGAAGGAAACTCACAACTCATGACACCACTTACTCTCTGAATGGGATTAATATTTGCTTCTACTCTTCACAAATATGCTAGAAACAATACCATAAGCTTCTCGTATTTCTGTAATACAAACTGCTTTTGATTAGTGGTGCAGAGTAGGAGACTAAGCTAGCAAGGCCCAGGTATGGGTAGCAACGCCCGCATCCCTTCCGTACGCTGTGAAAATTGCTGCAGGTAAGGTTCTGACATCTAGAAACACTGCTTTGTTGCACGCCTGGCTGACCAACACGACTTCCTTCTCCAAAGGCAATTAATTATCTGGTTGACACATGCAGGAAGAGAGGTCCCAGGACTGTCTAGAAGCCAAGAAACTAGAAATGACTCTACCATGTGCAAGGAACAGAATCCTGGAAAACTTAGCAAGGAGAGACCAGG
The DNA here is from genome assembly GCF_937001465.1 of Orcinus orca. NCBI lineage: Eukaryota > Metazoa > Chordata > Mammalia > Artiodactyla > Delphinidae > Orcinus > Orcinus orca. The sequence goes on along the minus strand of NC_064560.1, from coordinate 5,552,100 downwards.
TAAAGACATACACTGCACATCTTCAGCTCGTAAGACTCAGAAGTCTCACATGTGAGTGAGAAAATACAAGATCGGAACAGAATCTACTGCTCGCGGAGCCGCCGGCTCTGAGATCACCGTTAGGCTGTCTACCTGGGGGCTTTATCTGCTGCTCTGAGGACCGGTCAGGCTGTCTGTCCCCCCTCGTCCCCCACCAACACAGGCCTTGTCTCCACTGCACCGATGGCTTCTTCTGCTCATTAAAAGGGGCTGACACTTCACTTAGTCACCGTGCTGCTCTTTACTGATAGAAAGAGAGACGGGCTGGTCCGAAAGACTTCAGGATTCAGGCAGGCTCAGCAGAAGATGCCAATCCTGTCTGTTTCACCCCTTCACTGGCAGAGTTAGCTGCACGTGTCAGGAAAAAATTTCTCCTACGAAGCCAAAACGTTCTCACTGCATTTACAGTGGGGAGGCCACAGTCCCTGACTTGGCCACAGAGACTGGCCTAAGAGCCAGCCCGACCCTTGAAGGTCCCTGATCCTTCCTTCTGGCTTTGGGGTTTAGGAACCAGGGTGCTTCACGGCTCTATCTTCTGCCCTCTACGGTCACGTCCCAGGGACCCCATCCAACCTGTGGCATTGTGTTTACGTTGACGATGCTCACAACTGTGCCGCCAGACCTCTCTTCTGAAATGCAGATTCTAACATCCAGTTGCCTTCTTGATTCGATATCCAAAAAGCGTCTCAAACTGAAGGTGCCCAGAGCTCAGCTCACGACCAGCTCCCGTCCTCCAACTCCCTAAGCCACCCTTCCCACCATCGTCCCCGTCCTTCCCGTTCCCTCAAACCTCAGTCACTCCGCGCTCTATCCCCCTCATGCAAATCGACAGTTCCCACTAGATTTGCCTCTGAAACACACCCAGACCCTAACCATTGCCGCCACCTGGATGAAAGCGGAAGGGCTGCCTTCCTTCTGGAGGCTTCAGGGGCTCCTGCAGCTTCCGGAGGCTGCCCACAGCCCTCAGCTCACGGCCCCTTCCACACCCGACTCCAGCCTCGTGATTCCGTCATCACACCCGCTGCTGTCCCTGGCCCTCTCGCCTCCCTCTTCCGAGGGCCCCTCACCATTACACCGGGCTCACCTGGGGAACCCAGGATAATCTCCCCACCTCAAGATGCGCCCTTGCGTTGGCAAAGTCCCTTTACCATGCAAACTAGCCTGTTCCCGGATTCCAGTGATGGAGGGGGGGAAGGCATCATTCGGCCTTTACCAGAGCGTCTCACTCGGTGCCCTTACAGTCCCAGGTCGTCGGGTCCCCACTTCCTGCCTAAGCCCCCCTCTTCCACCTCTCCCCGTCACTCACTCAGCTCCAGCCACACTAGTCTTGGCGCTGTTCCTCAACACACAAGCCCATCTCAGGACTTCTGCACCGGCCTTTCCCTCTACCCGGAAAGGTCCCTCCCTGCCTTAGGTCTCTGGCTAAGTGACACCAACTTACGATGGGGCTTTCTTTACCGACACCCAATAATAGAGTAACGCCCCCCCCCATTTAAACACTCTCTTCCATTCTTATTTTTTCCCCAGGGCATTTAACATTATCTCTTATGCTTTCTATCTATCCATCCATCCGTCCGTCCATCCTCCCTCCCCCACTAAAATGTCATAAGGGGTGTTTTGTCTCTTGTTGTATAACCCCCCGAAATAAAACATGAAGTAGGGACTCAGTAAACAGTGGCTGGATAAGTGAATTCTACGTTACTGGGAAAGTTTGTTTCCTTGGAAACAAAACCTGGTCTAAAGTAGGAACTTAATTACATTTGAACGAATGAGGAAATGGATGGGTAAATGACAGACCCACATTATATCTAATTTTCTACAGGTATACCGATTAACATAAAATCAAGTGGTTTACTGTTTAGGAACCAGACGTAACAGTTAAAGTAACTTATTCAAGGATGTACAACGAAAAAAAGTAATACAATTACGTATTAAAACTCCAACCCAGCCCCTGACTTTATTTTGCAGTGTCCCTGAATGTTCTTAGACCTGACAAGTCAGAATTCATCCAGATTCCCTTGCTTGCTTCAAACCTTACCAACAAGGTTTCAAGTTAATAAACTCCAAATTTACTTTCAGAGGAAATTCCACAGAAGTCTCAAAAGCATTTACCTTGTTTATTCAGATATATAAAAAGTGAACATACAGGGGAGAGAGCGTCATCCACCCTTTAAAACACATCCAGAAGCGACCCTGCTGTAGGGACAGATTATAAGAAGCTCCAAGTCCAGAGTCCCTAGCACTGCTCGGCCGCCAGCCAGGGTAGCTCCAGATGACCACCTTGGGTACCAGGTACACAGACAAACGAAGACATTCCTACGGCAGCTGGGTGGTTACCAGGGGGACAGAACCAGAGCAACAATGCAGCTGGCTTGGAACGGAAGAGCAGAACAGCAATTCCTTCCGCAGAGGTCACCTCCTCTGCGCTGGGCCAAGGGTTATTCTGGCCTTGCTGCCCACACACCTGCACAGCCAGCCATACAAGCTGCCACACTGAATCTCCTCTCCTTCTGCCAGCATCTGGGGAAGCGAGCAGGTGTTGTGCTCCGTTCACACTTGGAATCTGCTTTCTAGGAATCCTCTCACTGGCACACAGATGGGAAGGAGTGAGCCACAGTGGTTAGGAACACGGACCTGCAAAAGGGGCTGTCAGGATGCAAGTTTTGCCTCCGTGACTCACTGTGTCCCTATGGACACGTCACCAACCCTTTCTAAGCCTTAGTTTCCTCACCTCTAAAAAGCCCACTTACTGTTCTTAGGACACTTACTGGAGACAATGCAGGAAAAGCACTTAACACAAGTGCCCTGGCACACGAGGCCTTAGTACATATTCCTATAATAGCTATTATTATAGTACTATCTATTATAGTATTCTTGACTTAAAAAAAAGATCACTGTTCAAAAATAATACACCTGTCTTCATCTTAGATAGGGGTTTACCATTTATTTCCAGCTAAGTGTTTGCCTGCAGTTTGGGAAGAGTGCCACCAGGCAGATGCTGAGACGAAGCTTTTCCAGGTAAGGCTAGCAAAAATAAACTCATTTAAAGACTTTCTCCTCAATTCTAGTCCTGAATCAAAAATATATATAATTTGGTCTTGGAGAGCATAACAGAAATGTTAGAGAAATGTGACTACGTGCAGTATTTAAATAGGAAGACCAATGTGAAATTTAAAAATAGAAAGGTACACAGGTATGTGGAGGTTCAACTAGGTATTTTTCTACCAAATTATTAGCAGATAGAAATCACTGATTAATCCAATGCCCTACACCGCCTCACTGTTTGAAAAATGAAATAAAACAAAACGCACATTTTTTTTTTCATTTCTCCTCGTCACACTAATCAAGGACACATGTCAGAAGCGGTAAGTGAATTTTATCAAATTACACAAGAATTGGTCTCACGCCTGGAGATCTGACTCAGTACATTGGGGAGGGAGCAGGTATCTGTATTCTGCAAAAGCTCCCCAGGAATTACTAGTGCCAACACCTATGGCTGGCCAATCACTGCCTAGAATCTCTTTTGGCGAGAAGGTTTTTTGCCATTGTAAACCTCTTCTCTTGATCCCGTACCCTGCTCCTTAAGCAGGACTGGATGACCCATAACTCAGTGAAGAGACGGACAGTGCCGAGTTACTCTGCAGCCCTTAAAATCAGTACAAATTCAAGACCTTTTACAGCAACAAAGGAGCTACAGAAGATGGGGATGCAGGGATGAAACTCTGTGTTTGTTCCGTGGAACCGGGTGAATGCTTTCCCTTTTAGACTAATGCAGCTCAGCAGAGCTTTCTGTACCACGGAAATGTTCTATATCTGCATTTTCCTGTAAGGAAGCCACAAGCCACGTGTGGCTACTGAACCCTTGACGTGTGACTCACAGCTTCCAAACCGGACAGCCCAGCTCTGGACAGAAGCCCAACTCAGCCCACTTGTAGCCTTCCCAGCACCTTGCTATCTGAGGTCCCTGTTTCATGAACTCACTCAGTACTTACCCCTTGAGAAGTTACCTCATTCCTAGCACGTGGGAGGTGCTGGGGACATAGCAGGGAACACAGATAAACCCCCTCTCTCATGGAGCTCACAACCTGGTTTATAATAACTGCCCTCTTTAAGAGCACCAGACTCATTTGAGGTACTTCCTCAAAGAAGGTTGGGTCAAATGTGTTTTGAAAAATTGTGTTATTTTGCAGATATAGAGAATAGACTTGTGGTTACCAAGGGGATGGCGGGGAAGGAATGGGAGTGTGGGATTAGTAGCTGCAAACTAGTATCTATAGGACGGATAAACAACAAGGTCCTACCGTAGAGCACAGGGAACTATATTCACTATTCTGTGACAAACCATAATGGAAAAGAATATGAAAAAGAAGATATCTGTCTATCTATTTATCTATCTATATATATATGTGTATAACTGAGTCACTTTGCTGTATAGCAGAAATTAACACAATATTGTAAATCAACTCTACTTCAATAAAAGTTAATAAATAAATAAATAAAATTGTTTTATTTTGGAGTAAAAAAGCAAACAGTCATAGTCTGAGAAGCAATACAGTTCCATGTACTGAAGAAATGGGAGGATACCCAGAGTCTCCACGAGAAAAGAGAGGAGAACTCGTGAAACTTTTCCAGAAGGGCGGCATAACCTCAGTAACAGAATAACTGGTTTGGACGTTATTTCCAAGGAAGGCCACAAGGTCACCCAGAGCCATCTGAAGGACCAGAGTATGAAGATTCAGGGGCCGTGGCGGTAGGCCCGAGGAGCTCCCAGCTAGAACGTCATTTAGCCAATCCCACTGGAGATGGCGTCAGGAGAGAACCCAATTCATGACTGCAAATGGTATCTTTAAGCAGCTGTCATAAACACTTTCACTATTTGGTAAAAGTTTTCAAGGGATTAAAATAAAAAATTAACAGATCCCCCCCAAAAATAAGAGTGATGGTTAGATTTTTTTTTTTTAAAAAAAGCCATCCTCGCCACTGGTAAAGGAGGAGCCCTGGGTAAGACCATTACTACTCATCCCAGGCTCCTCCCACGGCACCAGGCTGGCAGCCGAGCTGGGTCATCTTCCATCAGCAGTTTCAAGACACTGGGAGCTACAGCCGCTCAACAGAGCATCGGGGCAGGACAAACGCAGAACAGCTAAACTCTGGTCAATGACAAATGCTACTAGGAAGGATCAGAACTGGGTGCCTCCGTGGAGGGTTCGTGCTGAGAAGAGGAGAGAGGGGTTTTCAGGGTTGCTGCACTGGGATCATTATTATTAATTAAAGCCGGAACTCAGACCATTCATCAGCCACCTTACCTAGTTCCGGGGGCAGAACAGTCAGACGGTTCCCCTGAATGTGGAGCTCCTTAAGCTGAGTAAGCTCCCCAATTTCCTTAGGCAGCGAGATCAGGTCATTATCTCTAAGGCTGAGCTAAACAGAAGAGAAACAAGCGGTTGTCAAGACAATTTTCACGTGAAGAGGCGCTCGACAGAAACTCTCTCCTCGCCCCTGCCCTCTCTTCTTCGAAGGCTCAGTCCTTCCAATTTATTTACAAGTGTCTGCAGACATGCAAGAAAACGGTCTCAGGGGGTAGTGGTTTTATTCCAAAATAAACCGCACTCTGGCTCAAATTGCCTTGATTCCACCCCTACAAGGGCTGCAGGAGTGAAGTGATTTTCTAAGAATTTAGATAAATTACTTACTATCTGCAACTTTGTGAGTTTCCCAATATCAGGCGGCAGGATTTCAAAATCGTTGTCACTTAGATAGAGTGCGCGCAGGGTGGCTGCAAGTTAAACAGCGATATATAAACAGGGTGGCACGGAACCCGACCGTTTGAGGTCTGATCGATACAAGGGAGTCAGCTTTGATTAATAACCCTGGCGTGGTGAAAAGCCTGTGACACACCTAGGGCTCGGGATAATAACAAGCGGGTCAAACTTAGATTTACGGCCTTATTGTGCAGCTGGTGCGTTCAGGAAAACATCTATATCCAGGAGGACTGAGGAAATTAACGATGTATGGGCACCAGCGGTTTCTGGCACAGGGTTTCAATATGCTTTCGGAAAAGGTAACTATTTTTCTTCGATTACTTCCGATTCACATGTATGCCTCGATCTGCATCCACAGTGACACCAAGAAAACCACTGTGTTGCTTCATCAATGCTTGGGGCCAGAGGGCTCGTGCGTGTGAACAGAGCTAGGTCAAAACATAAATAAATAACCAAAAGGCTGTCTGGTGATGGAGGCCAAAACCACCGTACACTGTTTCTATCATCAGACTAATTATCACTACTTGTTTCTACAGCCTTAAACACAAAAATAAATGAAGACGAAGGCGTTAAAATAATGAAGTGGAGGGCTTCCCTGGTGGCACAGTGGTTGAGAGTCCGCCTGCCGATGCAGGGGACACGGGTTCGTGCCCCGGTCCGGGAGGATCCCACGTGCCGCGCAGCGGCTGGGCCCGTGAGCCATGGCCGCTGAGCCTGCGCGTCCGGAGCCTGTGCTCTGCAACGGGAGAGGCCACGGCGGTGAGAGGCCCGCGTACCGCAAAAAAAAAAAAAACAAAAAAAATAATGAAGTGGAGTTTAAAAATAGAGAAAACCCTAACGTAGGCATCATATCGGTAATCAGAAATTTGTTCACGATATTATACACTGATACCAGTCCCCAAACTACTGAAGGCAAAAATCCTAAGGCACGTTCTTATCCTTAACCAAAAGGGAAAAGTACAATCAGATGTATGTTGAATTTGTTTACAGGTATTCAATTACATTCTAATGTCTTAAAATTCGACAGAACTGTATGTTAATATACATAAGAAAAACAATTTCTTCCATGGCCCAAGAAAACATGTTAAAGTTGGTTTCACGTGCTTGACAAAGTCTGGGATAAAGGATATACATAAGGTAAAAAATGAAACATTAAAGACTAACTCAGCAAAGTCAGAATTTCTCGAGGCCAGCTTGTCACTATTTGGAGAGGCAGAACATTTACCTAAAGACAGCAACTCTTTCCTAAAGAGTTCACGAGTCCTCGGGAAAACCAGTTTTTCCTATTTTTCACAAGCATCTGCAGCAAGAAATGCGTTTGCGTATAAAAGGATAAAGTGTGTTCATATGTGACTAACAATTTCTTAATGTCTGATGGTATGCTATAGACAAAATAGACTACGTCAATAAAAACACTTTTTAAAAGGCTTAAACAAGAATCCTGGCTAGAAATGTTTAAGATTCTGTTAGTGGTTTATTAATAGATATTTTTATAAATAACTGATTGGAATATCTTTGGGCAAAAAGCCTACAAAGAGTTAACAGCAATACAGGAAGAAGACACACATTACGTCTTTTACATGCTCTTTAAAAAGAAAGTCAAGTTCTCTTAGCTAAATGTGAGACTTGATCTCATTTAGGTAAAAATCTCTCTCAGAAAGTTAATATGACATTACCAAGTCCACTTGAGTGCAATGGTGTCAGATCACGATATATCAAGTATACATACTGCTGAGCTATGAGGGAATATTCAAAGGAATCTGAAGGGGGAAAAATGTATCTGTCCAATAATTTCTCTTGGAGTTTGGGCCCTGGCAAATAAATTTCCCATTTAGAACGCAAAGGACCATTTTAAGGAGATTTATAGAATTAAAAGTTTCTTACTCAGGTAGAAGAAGTTTCCGGGGAGAGAATTTTCATTCAAGTTGTTATAAGTCAAATCAAGGACCTCCAGAGCTGGGAGCGATCCAAATCCTCGAGGCAGAGTGTTGAGTCTATTCATGCTGTTGTTAGGGGGAAAAAATGCAAGACGTCACACACAAAACGTGTATTTATACAGACTACTCCAATCACCTCTGTGTCACGGGCCTAAGAGCCGCACGTGAGAGGCTCAAAGCTCAGAAGACTGCCATAATTCCATCCACTTTACGTTATTTTAACCAGCCTAGTAATTCTAGTCAGAGAATCCACACGTTCAGGAAACATGTGAAAATGTCTTAGTTGTCACTTTCTCCAAAGGTGATGCTCAATCATAGTTTTACACAGAAAATTAGAACATCACAACATATCCATCCTTCTAGAGGAAAACTTCCTTATGAATGAAGCAATAATAGGACCTCAAAAGGTGCATATGATTAGTTCTAGCAGTTTTCTGGTGGCATCTTTAGGATTCTCTATGTATAGTATCATGTCATCTGCAAACAGTGACAGTTTTACTTCTTCTTTTCCAATTTGTATTCTTTTTATTTCTTTTTCTTCTCTGACTGCCATGGCTAGGACTTCCAAAACTATGTTGAATAATAGTGGTGAGGGTGGACATCCTTGTCTTATTCCTGATCTTAGTGGAAATGCTTTCAGTTTTTCACGATTGAGAATGATGCTTGCTGTGGGTTTGTCATATGTGGCCTTTATTATGTTGAGGTAGGCTCCCTCTATGCCCATTTTCTGGAGAGTTTTTGTCATAAATGGGCGTTGAATTTTTTCAAAAGCTTTTTCTGCATCTATTGAGATGATCATATGGTCTGTATTCCTTAATTTGTTAATATGGTGTATCACGTTGATTTGCATATACTGAAGAATCCTTGCATCCCTGGGATAAATCCTACCTGATCATTGTGTATGATCCTTTTCATGTGCTATTGGATTCTATTTGCTAGTATTTTGTTCAGGATTTTTACATCTATGTTCATCAGTGATATTGGTGGATAAAGAAGATGTGGCACATGTATACAGTGGAATATTACTCAGCCATAAAAAGAAATGAAATTGAGTTATTTGTAGTGAGGTGGAGGGACCTAGAGTCTGTCATACAGAGCGAAGTCAGAAAGAGAAAAACAAATACTGTATGCTAACACATACATATGGAATCTAAAACGAAAATGTTACTGATGAACCTAGTTGCAGGGCAGGAATAAAGAGGTAGACATAGGAAATGGACTTGAGGACATGGGGTGGGAGGGCGAAGCTGGGGCGAAGTGAGAGTAGCATCGACATATATACACTACCGAACGTAAAACAGCTGGCTGGTGGGAAGCAGCCGCATAGCACAGGGAGATCAGCTCAGTGCTTTGCGATGACCTAGAGGGGTGGGATAGGGAGGGTGGGAGGGAGGCTCAAGAGGGAGGGGATACGGGGACATGTGTATGCATATGGCTGATTCGCTTTGCTGTGCAACAGAAACTAACACAGTATTGTGAAGCAATTATACTCCAGTAAAGATCTATTTTAAAAAAAAAAAAAGGGCTTCCCTGGTGGCACAGTGGTTAAGAATCCGCCTGCCAATGCACAGGACACGAGTTCGAGCCCTGGTCCGGGAAGATCCCACATGCCAGGGAGCAACTAAGCCCGTGCGCCCCAACTACTGAGCCTGTGCTCTGGAGTCCGCGAGCCACAACTACTGAAGCCCATGTGCCACAACTACTGAAGCCAGCGCGCCTAGAGCCTGTGCTCCGCAACAAGAGAAGCCACCGCACCGCAACGAAGAGCAGCCCCCACTCGCCACAACTAGAGAAAGCCCATGTGCAGCAACGGAGACCCAATGCAGCCAAAAATAAATAAATTTATATACATATAAAAAAGATACATGTGAAGCCTCATAGTTTTCACACTTCTGCTTCATTTGCTTTCATGTATTCCTCTCAATGGGAGACACACCCCCCCGCAAAAAATCACTTTTTTTTTTGTTTGTTTTGCAACTACTAATAGTAGTTCAAAATCATCTCTAATTAGAATCAAGGTTGCCAGGGACTGGGGGAGGGGGGTGGGGAGCTGTTTAATGGGTACAGAGCTTCAGTTTGGCAAGATGAGAAACTTCCAGAGATTGGCTGCACAGCAATGTGAATATATTTAATGCTTCTGAATCATACACTTAAAATAGTTAAAATGGTGTATTTTATATTATGTGCATTTTATCACAATGGAAAGTTTTTAAATATATGTATACACTCCAATGAAAGCTAAGGAAAGCTAAGGAAAATATTTTCCTATTATGTTGTATTTTCTTCAAGACTCTTATTTTTCTTAATGTGGTTCTCTTTGAACACACTGAAAACCCAATTTAAAAAAAACCTTTTTTTAAATCTAATAAGGCTGACAAATATTGAAAGGTGGGAGGGACTGTGACACTAAAAATAATTCTAGACACCAATGCTTCTCACATGAGGTACAACCCTGTTCACACCCACCAACCAGGCCTCCGAAGAAATAGCTGATAGAGGAGAAAGAAACCTAGAAAAAAGCGATGTCCACCTCTTGATGGGTATAAAACCTTAGGCTAGCTTTACAGTTAGCAAAATAACCTCCACTACAATTTACTATACTGCTAACCACTAATATTTTCTATGAATTCACAATCTGTGAAGCACACTTATGTCAAGTGCTTCACCTGGGTCTTCAGAACTATCGTGGAATGTCGGCAGGACAGTACTTATAATGATCTTGGAATTCTGCGATTAAGTCACAGGTTAAGACAGGTTAAGTACCAAGGAGCCCTGACTCTACTGATGAGAATGACAGGTATCTGAGAGCACCCAGCACTCGTGGAGGCCAAGGCACCCCTAATCCCTGGACCCCGATGTGAGGATGCTGAGTAAACGGAAGGAGAAGAATCAGAGACAGTGAGAAAGGCACAGAAGTACACATCGGGCGCTTCTTTCTTTAAGCCTTGCTCTAAGTTACCCACTTTTGAAAACGACCAATAAAGTTTTTCTTTCCAAACACAGAAATACACTTCTGAAACATAAGGTGCAGGAAATCCACGCTTAGACTTTCTTAGCGGGAAGAGGCATCTCACCAAAAAGAGAGAGCTCTTGCCCAATCTCCAGCCTAGAGCGAGCCTGAGCCTGTCCCCCTCTCTGGGTGGCAAGAATCGACTAAACAGCAGGTTCTCTTTCTCCTTGAGCGAGAAACCAATCCCCCCAACCTGTCAGGAACTCAGCAGAGCCCCTGTGCAGTCGGCAGCAGTGACAGCAGTGGGCCCGCTAACCCGGAGGGCAGAAAGGAAGCCCTAACTTAAATGCCTCAGAAGGCCTGGAAGCAGAGTCGGTTCCACTGCCAGCAATGCCAGGAGCGCAGGACCTGTTCCTCTAGACACCAGCACACACACAGCGACCGGACAGCCCGGTCCCTGGCACTGTCAGGGGAGGCAGTGTCATGCACTGCCTACCCCGAAGGGGGCGCTCACGTCCATCTCCAGCTACACATGGGAGCTGCCTTTTTCTTTTTCAATTTTTATTGGAGTCTAGTTGATTTATAATGTTGTGTCAGTTTCTGCTATACAGCAAAGTGCATCAGTCATGCATCTACATATGTCCCCTCTTTTTTAGATCCTTTTCCCATATCGGTCACTACAGAGTATTGAGTAGAGTTCCCTGTGCTCTACAGTAAGTAGGTCCTTATTAGTTATCGATTTTATATAGAGTAGTGTGTCTATGTCCATCCCAGTCTCCCAAATGTATCGCTCCCCCTGGGAGCTGCCTCTTTTCAGGGCATCCCTCTGAGAGCTCTAGCACTCAAGGTTGCCCTGAGAGGTGACAGCAAGGGGAGAGGAAAAACACAGCTGGGATGGAGGTCCAGCTCCAGCTCTTGCGGGCTGGGTGGCCTTGGGGAACTTATTCGGCTTCTCTGAGACCCAATTTGCTCAACTCTGAGAGGAGGGGAGCGATACCCTCCCAGCAGGACTTCCAGGAGAGGAGAGAGAAGACATGGGAAGCCCCTGATGCAATTCCTGGCTCCCAAGTAGGTTCTCAAGAAACGATGGCTATAACTACAACTAGTTCTCAGGAAGTTTGAGAGAAATTTTGATCCCGCCTCCAAGAGGCGAGCTCACCTGAGGAGACCGTGGAGTGCCTGAACCATCAAGGATGGTTTCCCCATCTGCTTAATTGCCAATCGATTCAGGTGTTAAAGATAAAGCTGCTTAGGACTCAACCACGCCCAATGGTTTAAGTTCTCCTGTTTGCAGGTGAGCATCTTCCAAATGCTTATGGAAATGGGAAGACACCCACGTACAGTGGAGAACTTTATAAAACCGGAGAGTCAGAGGCTGTTTGGCATCCTTTCTCTTTCCTCCTCAAAAGCTACAGGAAGACCTATACGAGCACTCCCCTTTTGGAACACTCTGATCTCCAGAGGTCCTCTGGGGCTTCTCCTGATTCAATAAAACCTTCTTGCCTGAAAGGCAAGTATTTTTCTCTCCTCCACAGATGACGTGCTCACATACTTAGCCAAAGAAACAAACAAACAGAAAAAACAAACGCACGAACACTGAACACTGTGCTTAGTGAAAACTTTTACGTCTTCACGAGATAAGCTTCACCATCTCACTAGGTCAAAAGTTATTCCAGAATAGCTGGCACGATGCTCCTGCCGTGAGGTCATCCCCGAAATGATGATCAACTTGGACCCTATGCAGCTTTACACTGTTTGTCAAATAACTCAGCACAATGAATGACACTGCAAGAATGAAGAGCATAATTCAACTTTCCGCTCTTTATTCAGATGGCCTAAAAATCCTTTCCAGTTTTTTGCGGTATGCGGGCCTCTCACTGTTGTGGCCTCTCCCGTGGCGGAGCACAGGCTCCGGACGCGCAGGCTCAGCGGCCATGGCTCACAGGTCCAGCCGCTCCGCGGCATGTGGGATCCTCCTGGACCGGGGCACGAACCCGTGTCCTCTGCATCGGCAGGCGGACTCTCAACCACTGCGCCACCAGGGAAGCCCCCCTTTCCAGTTTCGAGATCATCAGAATAAATAGCAAATAGGATATAAAACTTTAAAATCAACTTCTGGTTGAACGCACAGTTTGGATCATGCCTATACGTGGCCTAACTGCTCTGCTGTAGTAGGGCCACCTGTGTGTAGGTTTTTTTAATTATTATTCTGGTTGTTTATTCTAAGGAGTCCTCTGTGCCTTGCCTTAACCAGGGGTATGTAGGTATAATTGTTCATGCCATTCGAGGACAGAAGTATCATTTGTGGAAACTCATCTTAATTCCTTTCCCAGAGAACTAAGAGTTGCGTTCAAACTCTGACAACCCCATCTGCGTAGCTACGTACTTAAACACAGAAAGTGCTGCACAATCAGCAAATCACCAGGAGCCAAAAATGCAAACAGCTCCAAAGACGACAAGGAGGCAACTCAGATGTGATTGATAAAAAAGGGAAAGTTCGGGCTTCCCTGGTGGCGCAGTGGTTGAGGGTCCGCCTGCGGATGCAGGGGACGCGGGTTCATGTCCCGGTCTGGGAAGATCCCACATGCCGTGGAGCGTCTAGGCCCGTGAGCCATGGCCGCTGAGCCTGCGCGTCCAGAGCCTGTGCTCCGCAACGGGAGAGGCCACAACAGTGAGAGGCTCGCGTACCGCAAAAAAAAAAGGAAAGTTTACAACTCTGTCCTGAGGCGTCCTGAACCCAGCCAATCAAAACCTGTGCTCATTATCTCCCCCTCAAAGCTGTCTCCACCCATCCCTCTATATCAGCTATCCCATCCCATCCCATCCCATCCGTACAGCCTCATCGATTTTACCACTGCTATCTATTTTTCATATAAAATCCCTCCCCCGCCTTCACTGTCCCTGCCCTAGTTCACCAGGAACGCTAACCTGGCAGCCTCACAGGTCTCCTCTAACCTCTCCTCCGCGTGATCTTCATACGAAAATCATCTCACCTCGTCTCACGCCCGCCGCTTCCCTGTGCACACTCCCCAACGGCAGGGCAAGACCAGAACTCCTTCATCTGACACACACGCCCTCCACTAGCACTCAACTCCCTGCCACTACAGACATTTATTTCTCTACAGGCTGTTTCCCCAACTGTGACGTACGCTCCCTGAGGGCTGGACAGCCAGCACCTGAACGGCTCCTGGCACAGAGCAGAGAGCTCAAGACGCGCTCATGGAACACACAGCAGACCCGTGTGCTTCTCTGCCTGGCCTCACCTCCCACCTCACCTCCCCCCGCCTCACCCTTCACACTCAGCGACCCCTCGCAACTCGCAGCTCCTGGAGCGGAAGTCCTGCTTGCAGTCGGAGACATCGTCCCCTCCTTGTGAGTCTTCTCAGCCTTGAGTCTCGGCTCCAACACGACCCCCTGCAGGAACCCTTCCGAGAATCTCACCTGAAGGCTAACGTGCCCCCTGTCGCTCTCTCCGACTGCCACACTCAGCGAGCCAGCTGCAGCCCGGCCCTGCTCATCGACAGCCGCTCTGCCTCCATCCTGAAGGCCAGGGACTGTGACTTTCACCGCCGATCCCCAAACAAACAAGGCTCCTGATGCAGAAAAGGCAATGACAGGGCTCCCCTGGTGGCGCGGTGGTTAAGAACCCGCCTGCCAGTGCAGGGGACACGGGTTCGAGCCCTGGTCCGGGAAGATCTCACGTGCCAGGGAGCAACTACGCCCGTGCACCACAACTGCTGAAGCCCACGCACCGCAACTACTGAAGCCTGTGCACCGCACTACTAAAGCCCACGTGCCTAGAGCCCGTGCTCTGCCAATGAGAAGCCCACGCGCAGCAACGAAGACCCAACGCAGCCAGAAATAAATTTTTAAAAAAAAAAGGCAATTACATAGTCCTGAGATAAATGAACCCATAAATAAAACAATGATGATGATAAAAGTGAACATTCAGGTATGGCTTACTATGTGCCAGGTACTATTCCTAGCATTTTTTTTTTTTTTAGTGAAAGAAGGTTTTATTCAGGGAGATACACACTCCACAGACAGAGTGTGGGTCATCTCAGAAGGCAAGAGACGCCAGGGTACGGGGTTGTCAGTTTTTTTAGGGGTGGGTAATTTCAGAGGCTAATGAGTGGGAGAGTATCCCACCTATTTGGGGGAAGGGGCGGGGATTTCCAGGAATTGGGCCCCCGCCCACTTTTCGGCCTTTTATGGTCCGCCTCAGAACTATCATGATGCCTGCAGGTGTGTCATTAGCTGATGTGTTACAATGATGTTTACGGAGGCTCAAGGTCTAGTGGAAGTCGACTCTCCGCCATTTTGGACCTTACCTATAACTATTAACTCACTTAGTAAATGATAAGGAGATTAACAGTAAGAACACATGTCTAGTACATACATCTTGTCTTAGCTTCTTTCTTATATGCAAATGAGATATTAGGACTTCATAATTTTCAAATCAGAGATGTAAACAGAGGGTCCTTTCTTTTCTGCTCTGCCAGATGGGTATACAGTCTCTCTATTTGTAGGAGGAAGAAGCTATCTGATATCCAGCTCTAAACCCTACTTCCCCTCAGACCTTGGGAGAAAAGAATGCTCACGGAGCTCACAAAGGGCGTCTCTCAACCAGAGTGAACCGCAAATTAAGGGTGTCTAACCAGACCCCTGGTGGAAAAACATAAACTAAAAATCAGTCCATGAATGATTTTTTTTTCATGACTGCTTCCTCGTAAACTGATAAATACCTGGCCCGCGTCTATAGCCGCGCCATGTAAATCACGAATGGAATCACAGCACTTCGTGGCCATAATTTAATGAATATATTATTCTACACGGAGGATGAGGCAAGAGTGGGCAGTTTCCTTGAACAGCGACAACAATGAAGCTGAAATCCAGTAGGTCCGAGTTCTGGGTACCATCTAGGTGTCTGACGGACAAGGCATGGCCCTCCCAACAATGGGGTTCTCTGCCGAGCTCAGCCACTAACCTCAGGGGCAATCAGCAGTAAGTCACTTAACCTCTTGGAAAGGGCTTGGCTTCCTTCCACAAAATGAAGGCGGTAATGCCTGCCCTTCCTCCTTCCCAATTGTTAAGAGGGTCAAATACCAGTATGAGGACTCTGAAAACTGTAAAGCCTTATAAGAACACAAGGTATTATTATTATTCACTGCACCCTGATTCTGCAACCTCAGCTGAATCAAAACTCCTCTCTTCACCTTTGTATAAAGAGAAACACAAGATTATAACATCTCAACTGTAAAAAAGAAAAACTGTAAGAATCAATGAAGCAGTGTTGGGAAATGTATCCTCCCGTCCGTAGATAAGGAAGGTGCTTTGGACACTATTTCTACACTACACAGAGAGAAAAAAATAAAGCATATTACAATTGGTCTGCACAGTTCCTGCTAGCTATGCAAATAGGTCCCTTCCCGGTCAACATAACGGAAATAAAATTTTGTTGGAAACAAAATACAGTAAAAAAAAAAAAAAAGACTCCCTTATTGCAACAATTAGCTTCTCAATTAGTGCGCGGATATGCGCTAATGTAGGCCACTGGAAGGATGTATTAAAACAATAAAACATTTTTAAAAACCTGAAGTACAGAAAGAAATTAGAAATCAGCTTCTCCCATGTAATCCTATAAATGGCAAACCCCGCCCTCGCCCTTGGCCACACCCCTTTTTAAGCCCCTCCTCTTCTCAGTTTCCCTTCCCCTTCAGGAGACTCACCCCAGGTTCAGGTGTTTGAGTTTCTGAAGGCTGCTGATCTGCGTGGGCAGCTCCTCAATCTGGTTATTAAAAAAGTTAAGCACTTCCAAATTCTTCAGTTCTGCTATGTTTGGCGGCACAGCTACGGAGACAGAAACGCCGGGTGTGAATGCAGGAACATTTGTTTTCCTTTCAAATGAGAGAAAGATGAAACTCCAGCATGACCATCTTGTTCACGTATATACATCTTACTTAATTTCTGTAGGTGTTTCTTAGGTAGTAGCTCACCACCCGGTAGACATAGAAATGTTTCTTTAAAGGGCAGAAGAGAATTTCTATGCCATAAACAGTCTATAAGTGAACATTACAGAGCATTATATACTTCTATTTTTTTAATTTAATGTTTTTTCCTTCCAGTTTTATTGAGATACAACTGACATACAGCCCTGTATAAGTTTCAGGTGTACAGCATAATGATTCGACTTACACACAACATGATTATCACAATAAGGTTAGTGAACATCTATCATCTCACAAAGGTACAAAAGAAAAGAAAAAGGAAAAAAATGTTTTTCCTTGTGATGAGAACTCTTAAGATTTACTCTCTTAGATGTAAAATTATACTTTTACTGTTGTCATGTAATGACTACTAATCGTCTTCTTCCTTTTGGTTTCCTCACATCTCCACCAAATGAGAGTCAGCAAATTCCAAATCCCTTCCCGAGTAATGTATCATCAGCTGTTTCAATAATCTGTTATCTGAAGAGCTGTTCTCTTAACACTGGACTCAACCACAATGATTTTTAAACTCAACCGTGAATGATGAAAACAGTCCACCTACTTAGTTTCTGATTTTGGCCTCTGGCCTTCGCACGTTGATCAATACACACACACACCCTTATATCAGGTTGGCAACATATCACGGCACTGTTATACAGCCGTGTGAAAAATGAACTCAGTAGCACGATATGAATATGAGTCTGCAGGTCAAGAGTGGTTTACTTTATAAACCATGGGGGAGCTGAAAGGTTCTTCCCTCCCTAGAGTATACACCTGCCAATACAAATGTAAAAGCCAAAGGCATCTTTACCTCAAAAGTACTCTCAGCGGAAAGCCTTGCAACAGACTGTACTTC
Source organism: Orcinus orca (assembly GCF_937001465.1). Lineage (NCBI taxonomy): Eukaryota > Metazoa > Chordata > Mammalia > Artiodactyla > Delphinidae > Orcinus > Orcinus orca. The sequence continues at coordinate 5,534,569 of NC_064560.1, read as the reverse complement.
ATCTACCCCATTGCTGCTTCAGTCTTTCTACAAACACTGGTTACGGGCCACCAGCTCATCCACGGTTCATGTAAACTCTTAATACCAAGACTATTCAGGTAACTGAAACCATGGACAAAGGCCTTGGGTACAAGAGAAGAAAGTGTTATGTCTTATGTCAGTACATCTTCTTCCCATCCCAACACCCCCCTCCAGGGGTGCCCCAGAAGACTGGGGAAACCTGGGGGCACTTTGCTTAGAACCACGACCAAGGTGTGCGTAACATTTCCAGACAGACACCTGAGATATTTAAGGCGTCGTGAATGTGGGTGAGCCCTATCTGTACGATACGGCTGCAAAAGCATATGTCCTTAGCTGTGTCATCGATAACACACTTTTGCGGGAATGAATGGTATTCACTTTGTGCAAACGACCGCGAACAAGTTCATCAGGCTGTACCTACTAGGTTTCTAGGTGTTCGTTTACCTGTTCTCTCTACCTGGACACTGAAGTGTGTAAAGTGCAAATCTACAGATGGTTACAGCCCTGCTCAGAAACTTCACCCTTTCCCCGTTCACCCGCCAGCTACCATTAAGCTTCTCTCCCCGTGCATTCATCTAATTAGTCTGAAGAGCAATAAAGAAAGTTAGTGCGACCAGGAGAAAATGATGGTCTCAATTTAACCACAAACCAAGAATAATGCAGCCAGAATTACTGCCACCTTCCTGAAGTTACTTTGCCAATGCAATTAAATGCTGGTCCGAAGGTATCGCCTTTTTTGACAGGATGAGAGATTATTTCACTCTCCTTGCTAAATCAGTCCAATTTAAAACCACAAATTATGCTAAATGCGATTTAGGGCTTTGTTTTGTGGACACAAACAATAACCCCACATTCGATTTACTCAACCTCTCCCAGATTTCTGGTGCGCATGTGAATTTTTTGCTAAAGACTCCATTCAAATGAGAAGGGGAAAAACTTACACAGCTAAGTCTTCCTAAACTACAGAAACCAGCCCCCTCCCCTGCCATAGTTAAATCCAAAAGAAATTGACCTTCAGACCTACCTGGATGGGATAACCTTTGCTCTTTCAACAAACATTCAGAGACGGCTATTCTGTGCACAGAAGCATAAACTTTTAGCGCCTAGCGTTTCAATACTTTTGGGATAAAGTAACAGAGGTATGTTATTTAAAGAAAGTAAGTTACAAAAGAAGGGGTATCAGAGTCATCAATGGAGACAGGTCTAGTGCTTGGAAAGCAAACCAATCCCAACAAAACTGTCCACAAAAAAATAACCAGTTAACAATATGAGTAACAGCTGTGCAGTAACTAAACCATATACACAGATCCACGAACACTTTACGAGAAGCTACTATAAAAAGGGAGCAGCAACGTGTCACCAGTCAGAATATCCTGGTGGAATTTTCAAAACAGCTACGTGACATGCTAGCAAGAAGCAGCATTTTAAAATATAACCAAGCAGGGACTTCCCTGTTGGCGCAATGGTTAAGAATCCGCCTGCCAGTGCAGGGGACACGGGTTCGAGCCCTGGTTCAGGAAGATCCCACATGCCACGGAGCAACTAAGCCCGTGTGCCACAATTACTGAGCCTGCGCTCTAGAGCCCGTGAGCCACAACTACTGAAGCCTGTGCACCTAGAGCCTGTGCTCCGCAACAAGAGAAGTCACCGCCATGAGAAGCCCGTGCACCGCAATGAAGAGTAGCCCCCGCCTGCCGCAACTAGAGAAAGCCAGTGCAACAACGAAGACCCAACGCAGCCAAAAATAAAAAATAAATAAAAATAAATACAATATATCTAAGCAGTGAGCATCAATATATTTCTTATCATGCATCTGAAATGTTCCTTTTCCATCCATCTGTCCAGCTTCTGACCATGACCCCCCAGCAGTACACACGCAGCCTACAGACAACAAGGAGCTGAGTCCACAAAAGAAACAGAGGGGCCGTGTAATGGAAGAACCCAGGAGGCCTGGCCTGCTCATCCCGGGCTGGCTCTGTACTCCCCGATCAGCCCTGAACTTGCTGTGTGTCCTTAACTCAACTCACAACCTCTCTGGGCATCCGTTTCCTCCAGTAAAAAAAAGAAGACTGGATGATGACCATTTCTACATTCCCTTCCACCTGGCTGTAGCATTCCAGGATTCTAAGAAGAGCTGGATTGTGGAAATCAATGATATGGGTTTAAATAATGCAACAAACGGGGCCCTCAGTTAGGAAGCTCCGCCATGCAGAACTTTGCTTATGACAGAGAATTCAGTATCATTTTCTGTCTAACCAACGATGGCTGCTTCAATTTTGAGAATTCAGTTGCTAGAGGAGGTTGCAGAAAGGCCCCTAAGGACTCTCAGGTGTGCCCTGCCTCCTACATGCCACTCTCTGCTTTGGTCAGAGGATCGGTGACCGCTGGGGACGCTCTAGGCCCAGAGCGCCCGCTGTGCTTTGCAAAAGGGGACAAAGATGACGTCACGTCCCCCAGGAACTACGTATGGCCAGAGACTGATCTCGGCGTATCTTCTGGCATTTGTAATGATTCAGACTAACAAGCCCAGGAAGATCCTCTCTTCCTTCAAGTCCTTCTCAATCTAACAACCTGAAAATTATTCTAGAGTTTCTTCTAGAGAACCATGTACCGGCCCAGACTCAGCAATCAGCCACTGCACGGTTTCTGAGTGGTTCCACGACAGGAAACCTGAAGTGCCTGGGGGGCTCGGGGACGGCGGGCAAAACGGGGCTCACCTGATCTCCATGAATATCTCTTTACAAAGCTCCCTGGGGCAGGAGGCACTGGATGGACACAGCAGACAGACCAGAGGTCCAACCCTAAGAATCACTGACCCAGCGTTACTCGTGAACAGCGCGTAACACCTCCTAAAAGGACATGTATCTGTCCTCTTCGGTTACATGCAGGAGAGGTACGGCCACCGGACGCTGCACAGATGAAGCGTATTCACAAAATCAATGTCACCTTCAGGAACATGCTTCCCCCACTAGCTAACAGCAGCCAACCATTTCTCCAACATAAGAACCTAAATCAACTATTGTTGTAGCAACTGGAGCTTCGCTCCAAGAGCATTTTGTTCTAGAATATACAATTAACCATCGCACAATCAGTAACATATTTTCTTAAAGGCTTTTAGGAGTTAATTCACACAATGATAAACAGCAGAAGATGCTCTGGGGCTGGGTGGGCCAGGATGCAGTCACTAGTTATGTGTGGCTATTTCAACTTAAAGCTAGAGTGGGGGGACCTCCCTGGCGGTCCAGTGGTTAAGACTCCACGCTTCCACTGCAGGGGGCATGGGTCTGATCCCTGGTCAGGGAACTAAGATTCCGCATGCCGAGAGGCTCAGCATGAATGAATGCGTAAATCAATGAATGAATCAATCAATCTAGAATGGGTATGTCAGTTGGCGTAGCCTCTAGGGAAAAAGAGGATGGAGGTTCCTCAAAAAATTAAAGATAGAACTATCATATGATCCAGCAATTCCACTTCCGGGTATTTAATCCAAGAAAACAAAATCACTATGTCAAAGTGGTACCTGCATCCCATGTTCCCTGCAGCATTATTCCCAATAGCCAAGATATGGAAACAACCTAGTTGTCTGTTGACAGATGAAGAAAATGTGATACATAGACATTCATTCTCTCTCTCTCTCTCCCCCCCCCCCCCACACACACACACACAAACAGAATACTATTTAGCCATAAAAAAGGAAACCCTACCATGTGCAACAGCATGGATGGACCTTGAGGGCACTATGCTAAGTGAAGTAAGTCACACAGGGAGAGACAAATGCTGTATGATCTCACTTACACGTGGAATCTGTAAAAACAAAACAACAACAACAACAAAAACACACCAGAAAACCTCAAAGCAAAAGAGATCAGATTTGTGGTCACCAGCGGTCCTGAGGTGGTGGGGCAGGAGCTGAGGAAACTGGATAAAGGTATTTAAAAAAAAAAAAAGAAGAAGAATAAATAAATTTAAACCTAGATTAGTTGGCATGAAATGCAATCAGTAATTCAGTTGCTTGGTCACAGTAGCCACATTTAAAGACCTTGACAGCCACATGTAGCTCATGCCTACCATACTGGATAGCACAAATACAGCACATTCCAATCACTGCAAACTTCTGCTGGACAGCACTGCTCTAACACAGGGGGCCTCTGGAAACTAATAAGAAAGGAAGGGAGGGAGGGAGGGAAGAAGGAAGGAAGGAAGGAAAGAAACAAATGAACTTATCTGCAAGACAAAAACAGACTTAGAGATATTGAAAACAAACTTATGGCTACCAGAGGGGAGGTGTGTGTGTGTGTGTGTGTGTGTGTGTGTGTGTGTGTGTGTGTGTGTGTGTGTGTGTGTGTGTGTGTGTGTGTGTGTGTGTGTGTGTGTGTGTGTGTGTGTGTGTGTGTGTGTGTGTGTGTGTGTGTGTGTCGGGGATAAACCAGACGCTTGGGATGACCACACAAACCCACCACTATATATAAGATAGATAACCAACAAGGACCTACTGTAGAGCACAGGGAACTCTGCTCAATATTCTGCAACTAGCTCCATGGGAAAAGAATCTAAAAAAGAATGAATATGTGTATATGTATAACTGAACCACCTTGCTGTACACGTGAAAACAACACTGTAAACCAACTGTACTCCAATAAAGTTTTTAAAATAAATAAATAAAGCACTGGGCCTCAAACCCTCATGTACATCAGAATTACTGGAGGGCTTGTTAAAACACATACTGGGGGGGGGTACCCCAGAGTTGCCGACTCAGTAGTCTGGGGTGAGGTCCAACAATCTGCATTTCCAACAAGTTCCCAGGGCATGGCGACGATGCTGGTCTGGGAACCCTATTTTGGATCAGAAAACTTTAAAGTCAGTGGTGACATGAAAATCATGAATCCAATACGTACGTCCCTTACGGCACACACTCATGAGGAATAAGGTTATAATAACCAATCGGATCCCAGTTAGGACTCCTCTGCCACCCCAGTGAGCTACTGAGACTAGGGGCTGATAAAATGGGAAAAAAACAAAGACACTTCAGGTGGTGAAAGCACCCAACCTGGGGGCTGCAACCAAACCACTTCCCATCACCGTCTGCTTTCCCACACGGCTCATTCCCGTGAAATCAGTGCGGGGTAGTACGGATGACGCTCAAGGGGGAAAAAGCACCGCATCCCCTAATCCACGGAACCAAGTCCCCCGGCAGCAGCTCACCACACCCGCGTGTGCTCCCACGGCGAGGTGCCACTCGCTGTACCTCTGGCCTTGGAAACCCCGTGGGTCACTGCAGAACAGTGGGCACCAGCGATGGCAGAGGCAACCCAGCTGGGCTGCAGCCCATCCGGCAAGAGCATCTTGAGGCCCCCGAGGCAAAGAAACTAAACCGTGAAGGGTGACAGGCACCACGCGACCCAGAAGGACAGGCGCTCGCCCGAGCGTAGCCCACGGAAGGGCCGGGGGGGTCACGCGTTGGTCTTTAGAACCATCTGGTCGGCGCTGAAAACAGGGTCCCCTTCAGCTACAAGAGGGGAGGAAGAGAGCAGGCCCCAGCTGCCGGGAGCCCGGAAGCTGCTGGAACACATGGAGGTTCTTGTGAAGTCTCCCCACCGTCTCCACTGAACTCCCCTGACAGCTCTTCCTACAGCGTCACCCAGACTGGTTTCGGCTCTGACGATTCCTGCAAAGGAGCAGAACTAGACCAGAGCGTGGAAACCAGGGGTCCCTGCCCGCACGCCTCTTTGAAACCCCAAATTAGTGGCTCAGCCACTGCCTCCTTCGTGGGAAAGCAGTGGGATGCCGGCCGCCCCATGTGCAAGAAGAGGGAGGCTCAGAGCAGGGACCTGATGGGAGCCACGGCCCGCAGCGAGACGGAGACGAGGACACAACCCGGTGATGGGCACGCGCCCTGCATTGCCGGGGGTGAAATGCTACCACCTCGGGCTCACTTCCAGAGCACCAAAGTGCCCCTGACCCACGGGCCAAACAATGCCCAAAGATCCCACCTGGGATAGGGTAAAGCAAAATAAATTCAATAGCACTGCTTCCCCAAACCTGACATATTTATACTAACAATAGGAGATCTGAGGGAATTCCCTGGCGGTCCAGTGGTTAGGGCTCAGCGCCTTCACAGCCGAGGGTGCGGGTTCAATCCCTGGTTGGGGAACTAAGAACCTACAAGCCATGCGATGTAGCCAAAAAAAATTGGAGATTTTTGTCTGTCGTCGTAACAAATAAAAATACCCAGTCGGATTGTTACATGCTTCTGCTGCTGTATGAAATTTCTTTAACAAAGGAGGAAGGGAGGGTAGAAGAAAATTCAAATGGGGCCCGTTACGCTGATCCTTGAGTTACACTGCTGCAGTGAAGTTATTAGAAAAATGACCGAAAACATCAGCATACGTGAAAATGAGTGAGATTATGTGTTAGGCAGTCAGTGGGGGAAGAACACCATTTGAGAAGCAATGGTGAGAGCAAACACTGCTTTGCCCCAATATTTGATGAATATGATATTGGCCAACAACCATCCCCCTTCACCCTGGTGGGAAGACACCAAAGTACCAGAAACTATATGAAATGTCAAACTATGTGAAATCTGAATTGGGCCATTCTTGGTCAGAGTAAAAGGAAAGCCCTCTTCATCCTTGGCTACACTAGCTGGAAGGCACTAGTCTACTCACACCACAGAGGTAATGTCTAGGCTAATTATATAGATGCCAATTCTCTCAGCAAATTAGGAATCACCGTCCTGAATGCCATTTTAACGACTGCATGTAAAGAAGAATCTCCTCACTCTTGCAAATAATTACGCTCTTCAGAATTTTATATGCAAAAAAAAAAAGGTCATTTGTACCTATCGTGATTAATGACTTTTGTTTTCTGCCCAAAGACGCGAGGTGGATAATGAACTAATTATATCTTAGTATAAGAATCCGAAGTTCAAAGGCATACTGATGATAACCAGCTTTATAGGTTTTACGGGATCTCCCCCAGAGCAGCTATTAAAACACTGAATTAGGGGAGTTACAGGCTATTTAAAAACATAAAGATTATGGAACAGTAAAGCAAATTCTCATTTAACAGGATCTACATGTTCCTCAAGGTAAAAATGAAATAGCTAAATAGCCACCCAACAATGGCCAAGATGCCCCAAATAATATTAGCATAATAAGTGACAAAAATGATGCTTTCCGTTAATCAACGGTACCTACCGAGCACCCACACCCAGAAGGACATACTTAGTGTATCCTATCACGGGCTTCCATAAGATTCTGCAGCTCAAGTAGTTTTAGTAACCAAAACTATCCCTGACTTAATTTACTGCAAAAAAAAAAAAAAAATGGTCCCACTTTTTCAGCAACAATGAGAATAATCAAGTATACAAAAATTACGGGGAAAAGTTACAAGCAAGCAGTAAGGCAGATTTTATAGTATAAAGTCTAACATGCAAAAATATCTATCCCTGGGGTCTAAAAAGTGTGTACGCATAGCCAAACAAATCCTCTAAAAAGCTGACAAGCATGGATTTCTGCTCCTCTGAGGATGCAAAAGTTAGCTGATATCTGAATCTTGCATTAAAGTTCCCAGAAGAAACCAAGGAATGGTCCATGCAGTTTTCAGGTGTCCTCCCAGACCATGAATTCTTTTAGGAACACACCTGCGAAATCACACTCCAGCGCAGAGGGGCTACAGCAGCAACCAGCCAGGACATCAAGAAATAGCTTTAATTTGGGAGCTGGGTTGAAGCAGCAGCACCAAGCGGAAAGGCAGTGACCTTCAAGGGCCTGGCAGGAGGTGACACCCAGTGAAGGACCAGAAAAGGGTGGAGGTTCCGTCCTCTAGCAAAGATGCCTAAGAAGTCTGGAAACACGGAAAAGAGCGAGAAAGAAAAGACCACTGAATACATTTCAATCCATCAATGCAGAAAGCAGGCTCAGGGACACAGAAAGAGCTATCTAGGCTCTTAAACTTTAAAAATTATTACAATGTAGTATTCTACACACATTCTCTCAATCCTCAATTATTAAGAGGGAGACTGGACAAATCCAATTCCCTCTCTCTCACACACACACAGCGCTTTGCCAACAGTTCACGTCTTCTTTCACAATTAAGAATTACTTCAACAAATGGATATGTAACAAGGTCCTACCGTAGAGCACAGGGACCTACATTCAATATCCTGGGATAAACCACAATGGAAAAGAATATGAAAAAGAATGCATATCTATGCATACCCGAATCACTTTGCTGTACAGCAGAAATTAACACAAGATTGTAAATCAACTAGACCTCAATAAAAAATTAAAAATTAAAAAAAGAATGACTTCAGCAAGAGGGCAGCCACACAGGGCTGCTTCTCTTCCTTCCTTGCCTTACGTTCCGGTGGTGATGAAGGGGTACACGAGGCAGAAGGAAAGGGGGTGGAGGAAGATTCCCGGGTCTGGAAAACCCACACTGTACCTCTGTCAACTCCCCTTCTGATCATGACTATACCTTTAACGCTGGGGAGGCTCCCTGCTCTTCTGTTTGAACAAGTGATGGTCCAGGGCCAACGTCTGGTCCACAGAGCTCCGAGATTCCCTGCAGCGGGGCGTTACTGCACACGGACATCATCAGGGGGAGGCAGCAGGGGAAGGAAGGGGGAGCACAGAGGCTCAAAGCCAGAGTGAGGCCCCCAACCTCCAGCTCAGGTTCCTCAACCATGTGAAGCCTGACGCCCCCCCAGATACAGAGCAAGCCCTCCAAAACCAACCCTTCCTTTCACACTCAGGTCACGGTCTCTGGGGGATGTGGTCTTTCGAAGCGAAAAAGCTGTGGACACCTTATCCTTTAGTCCCCGCACAGTTGGCCGGAAAGAAGGGCTTTACGGAGAAAGATGAGAATGCGTCTCAACTTCTGGAAGGATGAGCACGACTGGGAGAGAAGGGCAGGCACTTCTGCTAGGAATCAGGCGACTGCAACAGAGGCTACACAGGCGGGAAAAGCCTAAAGGCACAGCAGAAGGTTAGACAAGAAAGTTCAGATCCAAAGCAGGAGAAAACGGGTCGACGAGTTTGTTAACTCGTGGTCCATTGTATCAGAGCGGTGTTCTGTCCTGTTAAGCTGACTGACAATGGGAAAGAAAAACTGAGAACAGAAAGGCTTTCTCAATGTTCTACTGGAGTTGAAGAAAACATATATATATATATATATATACACATACACACACTACTGTCATACCTCGGAGATACTGCGGGTTCGGTTCCAGACCACCACAATAAAGTGAGTTTCCCAGTGCGTACAAATGTTTACACTATACTGTAGTCTATTAAGTGTGCAACAGCATTATTGCTTAAAAAAAAAAATCTTAACTTAGTGAAAAAATACTTTATTGCTAAAAAGAGCCAACCATCATCTGCGCCTTCGACGAGTTACAGCAGTGATAGCAAATATCACTGATCATAGACCACCTAACAGATTTAATAAGAAAGAAAAAGTTTGAAATATTGTGAAAATTGCCGACATGTGACACAGAGACATGAAGTGAGCAAACCCTGTTGGAAAAATGGTGCTAACAGAGTTGCTCAGTGCAGGGCTGCCACAAACCTTCAATTTGTAAAAACACGAAGTATCAGTGAAGCTCAATAAGGCAAAGTACAATAAAAGGAGGTCTGCCTGCATGTGTGTGTCACTCAAGATGACAAATTCTAGGGGCTTCCCTGGTGGCGCAGTGGTTGAGAGTCCGCCTGCCAATGCAGGGGACACGGGTTCGTGCCCCGGTCCGGGAGGATCCCACATGCCGCGGAGCGGCTGGGCCCGTGAGCCATGGCCGCTGAGCCTGCGCGTCCGGAGCCTGTGCTCCGCAACGGGAGAGGCCACAACAGTGAGAGGCCCGCGTAGATTACAAATTCTTATTTCATAAAATTTAAGTTGAAGCATGTAAATCAGATGTAGCTTATGAGCACTTTTTAAAAGCTATCATAAAAAGAAGGAGTTTCACATGCCTCAAAAATCACCTTTTTGAAGTTTTGCACATATTTCCAGGAAACATCCCCTCTAAGATACAGGATTGGTGTATCCACACTGCAAATATACTAATGTTATCCCTCCCCTACTCAAGGTTTCTAAATCTGAGCTCCACGCGCCCCTAAAAAATTCATGGATGGTTTTAACAGGATCTACAAACCTGCTGAAATTATAAGGATTATGTGCGATTTTCTAGGAATCATGGACAAGGCTTTCACCCTACTCTTAAAAACGGTGAGTTATGAAATGTCAAGAACTGCTCTAAAAGAACGTATATCACCAAGTATTGCACCTTTTAGAACATCCGCTCCCCCCGCCACCATGATACACATGTACACACACATTACCTAGAAGACAGAGTCAGATGATTTACATAGAAACTTCTGCTGGTAGATAAATTCCGTTTGAGGGTTCTATTATAAATAGTAAAAGATAGCCAGGACATGGACGCAACCCAAATGTCCACTGATGGAGGAATGGATACAGAAGATATGGTACATATATACAATGGAATACTACTCAGCCATTAAAAAGAATGAAATAATGCCATTTGCAGCAACATGGATGGACCTAGAGATTGTCATAATGAGTGAAGTAAGTCGGACAGAGAAGGACAAATATCGTATGATATCACTTATATGTAGAATCTAAAACAAACGGTACAAATGAACTTATTTACAAAATAGAATCACAGCTGTAGAAAACAATCTTATGGTTACCCGAAGGGGACGGGGGGAGGGATAAATTGGGAGATTGGGATTGACATATACACACTACATATAAAATAGATAACTAATAAGGACCTACTGTATCGCACAGGGAACTGTACTCAATTCTCTGTAATGGCCTATATGGGAAAAGAATCTAAAAAAGAAAGGATATATATGCATGCGTAACTGAGTCACTTTGCTGTACAGCAGAAACTAAAACAACGCTGTAAATCAACTAGACTCCAAAAAAAATTTTTTTTAATTTTTTAAATATTAAAGAAATAGTAAAAGAAACCCTTTCCAAGATCAGCTCCCCACGGTGGGTGAGCTAGGGTTTGGAAAGTGACAGGTTCCATCAGCTCGCACATAATGATCTCCACAGCCTGCCACCTTTCTGAAATTCCCATAAGTGAAGTCGTTCCCTTTAAAAATCTGCTGTGGAAGAATTAACACACTACCCTTAGCTTGCTTCCTCTTAGCACAGGGCAGGACTCCAAGAAGAGGAATTCTAGAGTAGGTACATTTGGGATGGTGGGGCTGACATGAAAGGGATCAGAGGATGACAAGTGTCTGAGCGGAGGATACAACTGCATCGAAACCCACCTTCTCCAACTTCACCCGCTGGTCTTGGACTGTGCTGGTTCTGGACCATGGGGCCAAAAGATGCTTCCATGTGACGGCCCTGCATGCTTCCTTACTAAAACCCAAAATAACAAACTCCCAACCACAGGCGATTTTTTAAATGGTACCTAACCAGTGGCACCATCGGAAAGATACTGTTCGATTAATAGCTTGTCTGGCTCAAAACTATGTATACATTGTTTCGAATCCAATCTTTCAAATGATGGCACAGGAACAAATTGATGAATGTGCACTAATTAAAAAAATAAGCTATTGATCAAAGCCTCTGTATTATAAATACATTTGTACTCTGTTAAAATGCAAACAGCAAGTTGTTTTGATACTGTCACAAGGTAAATTCATGACAGAGAGGCGATTTATTTTGCATATTCTCCCTCATAGTTTAATTTCATACAAGCCATGCACAAGAACTTTTGCATAAGGCATGACAAATAATCTATGGAAGAGGAAATAACTAGACATTTGGCAATAGGAAGGTGCTGGAAGACTGGTGAAGGTCATTCTTACAAGTTGGGACAGTTAATTTTTCTCATTCATCTCAACAATCTATTATGTCTGTCGAAAAGGGTTTCAGTTTATTATGCTTTTTAAAAACTGCTCACTTTTCTTCGTTATAATTGGACCTGCATATTTTGAGACTGCAATATTTTCATGCAAAACATGTTCCTTAATTCCTTTATAATAAGACGTACAGTAGAGATACTATCAATATATATATCTGCATAAAATCTTAAAACATTATATTAGCTTCCATGTGTTTAGAATATTATCTTTATAAAGTTACTGAAATCACTAAAGAAAATACCCTAGTATTTTCTTGTTCATTATAATTTTGAATTCATAGATAAGCTGTAACTAATAAGAAATAGCCTGTTAAAAAAAAGACATAAGTTTTGCCATCACACTTAGGTTTACTGCCTGCCTAGCCATTTCCGACACATTAAATGACAAGACAGGGTCACAGTTATGGCTGGCAAAGCTGCTAATATCTCAAGAGAATGTTTTACATGACAGTTAAAAGTTCAAAGTATAAAACTAAACAATTACATTCAGAGACCCACACTTATGAAAGGTTTACATAGAGCTGGTTGTTCAGTGTTTGCACAAAGCAAAAAGACCTCCTTTCCATCTTGCAGAAAATGAGGAGGGTTTAGTCCTTAACATGCATGGGTCACAAAATGAAAATAAATACTGTTGTCACATTTAAGGTGCTGGCAATATTTGTACATAGGTTTGGCTGTAAGAATAAAATTCTTTTTCAAATTAAGAAAAGCATCACATTGAAAAACTGATGCTCAGAGACTGTTTTATCAGTGACACAGAATGCAATTCATTTCATAATGCATCGTATTCTTCCCTACACAGTGGCATTCAGTAGAAGAATCAGTTTAAATATGCACAAAATGCATGGTTATTTTTAAATTAAAATCTAGTCACATACATACATATTTTAAACTTCTTTCTTCCACAGGAGAAAAAAAATCTCATATATACTCAATACGAAAATTACTATAAAAGGCAATAAAATCCTCTCACTTTAAACAGACTGGAAGAAAAGTTTCTAACATGAGAAAGTAGCCATAATAAACACTAAAAATGACACGTGACACTGAATGTATACTTAAATTTGGGGAGCCAAACAGAAAAATAACATACCTCCTTATCTACATTAATTATGGCAAAACTGCATTATGTAAATGGAAGTAGTAACATCCCTGTTGGACGGAGCCGAGAAACTTGCAAAAAAATTTCGTCTGACAACACAAATTTGATTTCTAATCTTTTAGTACAAAATGAGGAGGAAAAAAAAAAAAAAGTAACGTATCCCAACAGTGACCTCTAGTGGACAAGTCTTAAAATGGTTGTCTCAGAAAGAAATTCCTCTTTAAGACTGCAAACAAGCAGAAAAACATTTACAAAGCTAAAACTCCCAAATACCATAAAAACCAGGGATCAGATAAGGCGCAGACTGAAAAAGACTCATCTAACCCTGGCTTATTTACAAGGGAGGGTCATCACCAAGGCAGGAGAGCAGGGACACAGGAAGATCACCTTTGAAATAATGCTGCGTCCCCATCTTAGACACACTGAGAGCAAGCAAGCCCTTGAGTCTATCATCTCGGACTGCTGGGACTTAGCAAAACGTACCACCTACCAAGCCACTAATCAACCGGCATTAACTGAGTGTCTGTTTCATGTTCTGCACACTTCTGGCACTGCTGTGGGTGGTACAACATATATAAGCATATGACAGGGCTCCTAATTTCAAGAAACTTAACCCACAATTCACTGTATGAAAATATTAGTAAATCATTTGGGATCTTAAATATATAAAACTAAGTGAAAGAGTAGCAGGTTCCAAACCCGAAGACACAGGATAGTATAGGTCTTCACTTCCCTTTGGAGAAGTGAAACTCAGCTGAGCCCACAAGGGTCGCTGGGTGGAAAAAAGCACCCATGGGTGGTCATGATGCCCGCTCTCCCCACCGTGGGTCCTTAGGTGTCCCCGAGGAGCACAGGCACACCTTGGGGACAATGCAGGTTTGGTTCCAGACCACCCACCACAATAAAGAGATTACTGCTGTAAACTGAGTCACACCAATTTTTGGCTTCCTGGTGCCTGTAACAGTTATGTTTATACTAACCTGTCATCTATTAAGTGTGCAAAGCATTATGTCTAGAAAACAATGTACATACCTTAAAAAGTACTTTATTGCTAAGAAAAAAAAGTGCAAACCATCATCATCTGAGCCTTCAACGAGCTGTCATCTTTTTGCTGGTGAAGGGTTCGAAATACTGTGAGAGTTACCAAAGTGTGATGCAGAGACACGAGGTAAGCAAATGCTGTAGGAAAAAAAGGGTGCCAACAGCCTTGCTCGACGCAGGGTTGCCACAGACCTTCAATTTCCCCCACAAAAAGGCAATGTCTGCCAGGTGCAATAAAGCGAGGTCTGCCTGTACCATGTCAGCACATCATCCCTTACCTATGAAAGGGCCCCTATAAAGGGGACACAGACAGCAATTTCTAGGACCTGAGGTTCTGTTTCTTTAGAGCACTCACGGTTCAGCACATTTGAAGTGAGCCTATAAGTAGTTAAGAAACAGAAGTGTGTAGTGGTCACAGCTAACCAAGTCCGTTAACCAGCTGATCCTGAGGAAACTATCAGCTTCCTACACTGACCACTTCACGGAAGCCAGCTATTTCCCCCCCGGCCCTGCTGGTCCTCTGTCTGCCCCCTCCCATCAACCACTATTGCTTTCTATGAGGACTGACTGGGAAGCTGCTGTGCACTCAGCATCAGGCCTTAAAGAAGAATAAGAGGGACTTCCCTGGTGGTCCAGTGGCTAAGACTCCGTGCTCCCAATGCAGGGGGCCCAGGTTCGATCCCTGGTCGGGGAACTAAGATCCCGCATGCCACAACTAAGGAGCCCACATGCCACAAATAAGAGCCCACATGCCACAACTAAGACCCCACATGCCACAACTAAGACCCCACATGCCACAACTAAGGAGCCCACATGCCACAACTAAGAAGTGCACACGCTGCAACTAAGAGCCCGCAGGTGGCCACAAAGACCCGGCACAGCCAAATAAATAAATAAATAAATATGAAGGGAAAAAAAAGAACAAGACATGGTCCCTGCCTTCAACAAAGCTTAAGATATATCTGGAGAGGAAGGAACAGGAAGCAACAGGAGGACGAGAAAGGGCCACGCTGGTGTCAAGAGTCTACGAACAATAGGCATTGGGGGAAGAGAGGGTTCTGGTTGGCCGTGGAGGGCAGGGGTGTGGGAGGAGGGTGGGCGGAGGGTGGAGGCGGAGGGTGGAGGGGGGGCAGGCAAGGGAGGAAGGGAGGGGTGGGGCGGCCTGGCGTCAGAACCTCAGCTTTCCTCTGAAGCCAGAAAAGCACCTCCTTCCGGTGCCCAGAGAGCTACCTGTCCAGTCACAGCAGAAACGCAGAAGGAAAAGATTCACTCGCAACTCGGCCTCCCACTCGTTCCGTGCATCGCGGGAACGTATACCTGGGCAAGTTGCTGCCGGCAGGGTCACCCCACAATCACTGCACCAAAATCCATCAGCAGGGCCCCAAGCCCCAGGTTTAATCGTCAATCGTGTCGCTGTAATAATGAGGAACCTCTAACAGCGATCACACTGACAATTTTGAAAGACGTTTACGAACTCTTGTGTCGAAAACGTCAAGAATTTCCACTCACGAAATCTTGGGGAATTTAGGGGTCATCAGCCCGCTTCCCCCTTCCACGTGGCCTCAGTCGTACTGCGTTGAGTGGACCCATTGATGTCAAAACCACCAGCATGAAAAGGTGCGAGTGCTACACTGTTCCAACGGCCCTACAGATACCGACTCAGGTCCGTGGAGTCAAGAGCTGTCCCCAGATCAAGGTCCCAGTGTGACGAAGCTGGTGATTCATTCCCTAAGTACACAAGAGGAGATATCACGACAGTGTAACTGGCACACGAAGAGAAAAACACACATACTTTTTCAAGATGAAAGCAGTGCTGAGGGGTTATCTTTTGAGTCTGAGTTTGAATGCGGTGCTGTCAGCCAGTCCCCGTTAAAGACCACGGAAAGTGAAAGACACTGATTACAATAAAAGTGACAGGAGGGTGGGCACACCCACCTCCGTGTAATGCATATTTATATTTCCATCAAATGGACATATTTACTATAAACACTGGAAAAACCATAGCAAAGCCATTCATTTAAATGCCAGAAAAACAGTAAAAGATGCTAATTTGACCTTAGTGGATGGAACAGATCGGGTGTCACTGACACCACTCACAGTGGCTTGAAACAGAATTTACCAAGACAATTAATTAGAGCTTACTGGATTAGGTCAAGAGTGTCTCAAATGGGAGAAAGGGGAAGAAAAAAAAAAAAAGGAAGAAATAAATAAAAAGTTTGCATCCATTCACAGCGAACCTCTTCAGCAGCAGACACAATTTAACTGTATTTATGCCCACCCAAATTAATCTCATGTTGCATGCCCGGAAAGACAAATTGATCCCCTGATCCCTGAGATTTCTCTCTTTGGGGACATTTAAAAAGAAATAAACTACAACCACCTGAAAGACTTTTTAAGGACCAGATCAATTAATGGTATAATAGGCATAAAACATGTTTGGCTTTCTTGTTTAAATGGAAACTTTTGCTCTGATGATGATGCAAGATCTAACAACAGTAGTAAGCTTGGCAATTAAGAAATATGTTCATGAGCTAAACGACAGACAGCTTCTGGAATTTCTGCTCACAAAATCTGGGGTAATTTAGGGATCATGCAGTCCCCCCTCCAAAACAAACTGCAAATCCCCTCTGAACTGGGATTAGGGTCTCAGTGAAGAGCAGAACTGTTTATTACAAAAGCAATGAAAGTGGCAGCATATTACCTGTTACAATAACGATCACACGTGACCTGTCAGCCTCACTTTCAGCTGCTGGAGCCCCCGATACGCAAACATGACAATTGTGCCCCTCTGCCCTTGCCATACAAACATGTGCTTTTTGCTAAAAATGAACTCATACGCCTGTCTGCTGCACACGAGGGGCCCTAACTGCCACTCCATTCTCAGTAATCAACAGCTCTGTGACATTGCTTCAAGCTGTATATAACACACACACACACATAAATTCGCGACACAAATCCCTCAACATGACATTCTGCTTCGTTTCACTGGACGTGGAAAGCTCCCTAACAAATTCCGGCCACATGATTAGAAAAATCATTCAAGTCTGCAGGAAATATGGCGAGCACAAAGAAGTGACCGTCAATTAGAAATCAGATGGCAGAGTGGGTCCCTGTCATTAAAAACTTTAAAGCCACAGCTCTAAAAATAAAATGGCGGGCTTCCCTGGTGGCACAGTGGTTGAGAGTCCGCCTGCCGATGCAGGGGACGCGGGTTCGTGCCCCAGTCCGGGAGGATCCCACATGCCGCGGAGCGGCTAGGCCCATGAGCCATGGCCGCTGAGCCTGCGTGTCCGGAGCCTGTGCTCCGCAACGGGAGAGGCCACAACAGTGAGAGGCCCGTGTACCACAAAAAAATAAAGAAATAAATAAAATTAATAAAATGGCCCACAATTATTCACAGAAGATACGTTACAAAGAGGTATGAAATCGACTATATGTTAACCGTACCACTGCCAACGCCCAG
This sequence comes from Orcinus orca, assembly GCF_937001465.1. Taxonomy (NCBI): domain Eukaryota; kingdom Metazoa; phylum Chordata; class Mammalia; order Artiodactyla; family Delphinidae; genus Orcinus; species Orcinus orca. Next base: position 5,517,037 of record NC_064560.1, on the reverse strand, counting down.
GACAATTCTCCTTGGAAACCAGACTCAAGAACTTGAAAAACGCAGATGCAAGTTTATATAATTTTTACAATTTGGGGCTTTTCTTCTCCCCCCATCAAGCAGGGAAGAAAAGTATAGCAACAGTTACATCTTCCCCTTTTGAGGAGAAAGTATAAATGAAAGCAAAGAACTCTTATTCTAACTTTTTTTTTTAATTAATTAATTTATTTATTTTTGGCTGCGTTGGCTCTTCGTTGCTGTGCGCGGGCTTTCTCTAGTTGTGGTGCGCGGGCTTCTCATTGCGGTGGCTTCTCTTGTTGCGGAGCACGGGCTTTAGGCGCGCGGGCTTCAGGAGTTGTGGCACGTGGGCTCAGGAGCTGTGGCTCACGGGCTCTAGAGTGCAGGCTCAGTAGTTGTGGCGCACGGGCTTAGCTGCTCTGCGGCATGTGGGATCTTCCCGGACCAGGGCTCAAACCCATGTCCCCTGCACTGGCAGGCGGATTCTTAACCACTGTGCCACCAGAGAAGCCCTCCTCTTTTTGATAAGTTTTTTTTTTTTTTAAATAATAATGAAAGTCTCAGCATTTCAGGTCACTGTAGCAATTACCATGCCCTAAGGGGACCATTTCCAGACAATGTCACTGTCTTTCTGCAGTTTACACACATGATAGGGAAGAATCCTCAAAATAGAGCAAACTACAAAATACAGGACCACCATCTGCTCAGGTGCCTTAGTGTCACCCAAGTAACCTCTCGGTTTGCCTAAATAATCACTTGTCATTAGTGTCTGTAAAGGAAGACAGAAGAATCAGCAGTACCGCCACAGTCCCTAGAAGTCAGAAGTTGTGTAACAGGACGGCGCTGACTTACTCGTTAGCTTGTTGTGGCTGAGGACCAGCTGTGTGATGTGGGACAGGGTGACTGTAAAAGAAAAGAGAGAAATCACACAGTCAGTTCATGTGCCCAAAGTACACCTACCCTCCTACAAGGTGAAGCGCTAAGTTATCTTCCCAGGTTGGAGTGTTATCGCTCGAAAAAACAGAAGCAGGGGTTCACAGAAGGCTGTCTGCTCAATGTTAAACCAAATCAGGAAAAGCTATGCAATTAGCAGAGCAGAGCGAGTCAGCACTGACGGCGTTAATGTCGCAGGGCCAAACACGACAAGGCCCCGTTAGTGCCGCTCGGCGGCCTGGCCCAGTGGTCCAGCCTCAAGAGCCCATCTCACTAAGGGGACCGGTCAGGAGATCCGGCCCAGAGCCCGGGGAGGGACAGCTCCGCCCCCACTTCCCCACACGCTTAAACAAACCATCGCGTCGAGACAGGGACCACGTCACCCTACCGCCCCTGAGCCCACGGTCAACCCCGAAACGCTGCTACAGGCTCTCAGCTGATCCCAGTAAGAACCTTCCACAAGTTCCTCTCTACAAGTTTTGGTTGACATTTCAAAGCAGCAGCAGATTGCTCACCAATTTCGAACATTATCATGGAGGCTTAATCTGCTGAAAAAGATGAGGTCTGCTTTAAAAAGAAAAAAAGGTTTTTCCAACTACCAAGAAAGAAAATATACATACAGATCCATTTAAAAAAGAAGAAGAAAAGAAAGAAAAGGGAAAAAAAAAGCCAGACGAGGCTTCCCTGGTGGCGCAGTGGTTGAGAGTCCACCTGCCGATGCAGGGGACGTGGGTTCGTGCCCCGGTCCGGGAAGATCCCACATGCCGCGGAGCGGCTGGGCCCGTGAGCCATGGCCGCTGAGCCTGCGCGTCCGGAGCCTGTGCTCCGCAACGGGAGAGGCCACAGCAGTGAGAGGCCCACGTACCGCCAAAAAAAAAAAAAAAAAAACCCAGACGGAAAAAAGCGACCTGCCTTCTACTTTGGGTTCTAAAACTTCACTGCGTGGTCAGCAAGCTATATGTATATTTTATTTTTGTGGGTATATATATAAATTATATATATACACACACCTATCTATATAAATTAAATATTTATATATAAATTAAAATCTAAATGATTTTACACAATATACTAAATATACTATTTAAATACAGTATACTTTATACAGTATACTTTATATTACAATTTTAAACGCAGATGTATTAGTGAAGAAACATATTTAAAATTTTTAAAAAATTTTTCCAATATTCTTTCTATAAGAATGTTACTTTAATGCAACAGAGTTGCATTAATGCATTATTATTATTATTAATGCATTATTTTAATGCAACAGAGTTTTTTCCATAAAGGAATAATAAGACAAATATTTTTTCTCAAGAAGGGTCTCAGGGTTGGACCCCAGCATCCTTGAAAAAAACAGGTATCATCGCTGACCACAATTTTTGAGTGTTTTTCTTTTGTTCAACCTCCCACAAAGTTAGAGAAAATACAATGCAAAGACCTGCTTTTCTGCCCTGACCCATTTGAGATTAAGCTGTAGGCTTGATGTCCCATAAACTTTAGGGTATCCTACAAAGACATTTTCCTGCAAAACCACAACATAATCACCAAAGTCAAAAACTGAGCATGATACATCATTACCATCTAATCCTCAGCCCCCAAGTTTCAGCAAATGTCCCGGTGTCCTTTTGACGCGTCCCCATCACTGAGGACTTCCCTGCTTTCTGGCAAGAGACAGTCAAGCTCATCTTGCACTTTTGCTGCCACAGGCTTGGAATCAATCAGCCATTTCTCCAATGAGCTGATTCTGTGGAAAATAGTACTTACAAGCCAAAATCTGGGCACTAGATGTGCTCATTGTTACTTGGGGGCTCAGTATTCTCAGTGCACAGAATGAGAGAATACACACACTCACCCCCACACACACACATCTGTACAGATCTGTACACACACATCTGAACTTGAATCCCAAGTTCACACCAATAGATGGATTCCAATACAACACTGCATGGTTCATTCTCATTTTTTCCGTTTCCTATTTGTTAACTCCCTTCTCTAACAGCGAGAACTCTGGCGTCCATTATTTTTAACCTCCTTACGTACGCCATCGATACCCCTACATATAACTGCGTGAAGCAGGGTTATCTTACAGCCGTGTTGGGATGGCTCTATGCTGACCTGCAGGGACACCTGGAAGTCTGATACTGATTCTGGGTCAAGATCCAGATGAGTAGATGAGCTCGAGATGTGTCATGTCCTGTTCAAAGTTGCAAACACCTGGAGGCTCCAGGACCAGCACGTTCACATGTCCAGGAATGTGCAGGTCGCTGGCTTATACCTGGTTAGAGGCACCTGACCAGTTGGGCACAGAAGACAGCGCTAGACATTTCTGCCCACGCACTCCCAACACCCAGACTCGTTGAATATGTCTTGAAAGTTCTTACCTGGAGATAAAGTATGCCCTGAGCAACCAAGAAACGAGCCTGGGGGGCTGCGCCAGTGAGCCCCTGGGAACCCTGGCGTTCGCCTGTGCTTTGTAACCCCTGCTAAGCTATGTCCTGTGCCCTCATTAACTCCCTGGGTGAGTGGGCTCTGAGGAACCTTCTGGGTTCTTTCAACTATGCACCCGTGTATTAATGCAGGAACCCATCTCCCCATGCTCTTTCTTCCTACCTGGACACCTGCCCAGTTCACCCTCCTCACCTGCACCTCCAACCTCCTGGCCCTGGTCCTGCTTTGGGGCTTGGACCCCCCAAGCCAGGCTCCCCACCCTGCTCTGGGTCACCACGCCCACCCCCCAACACCTGAATGCCTCTTTTGCTGTTGCACTTACCGGCTTCGGGATTGAAACCTTAGGGGAGGAGGAAGAGAAAGGCAAAGCACAGGGGAAGAGCATTTTTGTGATTTTAAAAGCATCACCATGATGGCTTCTTACATGACAAGTTAGATTCTAGACACTGCAGAACATCTCACACATTTGTATTTATAGGAGTTAAGATTGTTCTTGTCCACCAGATAAAGCATTCCTTTACCTCTGAGGCATAGAGTCTGATATGAAAACAAAAAATCTCCAAGAGGTGTCCTCATACAAAACCAGATGAAAGCGATTCAGAGATATACGAGTTAAGACAGTGGTCAGTATCATAGGAGAACAAACCACAAATAACAGGTGTTACACAAGAGTTTCTCTCTCACTTACACACGGGCAGTCCAGAGGTTCCTGGTATCTTGTTGCTCAGCCATTCATGGATCCCACCTCATGCTCCAAAAAGGCTGCCTGAGCTTAGCCATCATGCCTGCATTCCCCTTAGGAAGACGGAAAGGGGAAAAAAGCCTTCCTCCTTCACAATTCTTCCAAGAAATTGCACACGGCACTTCCATTTACAAGCAATTAATCAACATTTTGTAATACAGTGATGCCTAGATGCAAAAGAGGTGGGGAAACACAGCCTGGATTCCAAGTGACCACATGCCAGATACAATTAGGGGTTTTATAACCCACAAAGACGGGGCAAACCAAAACAGACAACTAGCAGCCTCTCACACTAGCAAACCACTCCATTTGAGAGTCACAGAAATCAATTCTGATGACAAAAGCAAAAAACCCCTGATAATCTGATCGCCTCCTGCCGTAATTTTTCCTAAAATATCACAACTACCATAATTAAAGAGGAAAAAACTTTGCTCTTCTCCCAGCTAACATTCACAATGAAAGATTTAATTAGGAAAAATTGGGCCTTTGCAATCTTTTCATTCTGTCTTCTCTACAAGCATTTAGCCGGGGAGAAAATCAGTAAGTTTGAAAGTCCTTTTTTTTTTTTTTAATAGAGAAGAGAAGTGCATTTGTTGCTTCACCTGATCACACCACTAGAGATGTATTTTTCTTTTTCATTATTGTTACAGGGCTACATGCTAAAGTAGGTAAGAGGGAGAAAAATTAGAGCAGAAAAGAAAAAGTTAATAAAAGATCTGTGAGGAAATGTTTAGGGCAACAAAGGACTCCAGGCTGGGTCTGCGGGGAGAGCAGTTAAGTTGGACAGAATTGAAATCACAGAATCAATCACAAAGCCTGCGACAGGCAAAGACCAAGGACCAACGGACATATTCATGCAACCTGCCACTCCCCTCCACTTGGCCGTGGTGAGTCCATTGTGGGTTTCCTATGGAAACTGCAGTGTTAAAAAAGGAGAAAAGGTCTAGCAGAATAGAATGGCTTATTTAAAAGTACAATAGCCACCCTAGTCAATCATGTGGGTGAAATGGAATGAGGCTGTCCCCACTGACCTGCCCTGCTAACCCTAACCGCACACTGGGAAATCTCCCGCTGCAGGAATATCATACCTTACGGTCCTGCCAGCCAGGAACTGTCAGGTTGCAGTGGCACCAGAACAGTGACAACAAACTGTTATTAAACTTCCTAAAGCGATATTAAACCATGCACTGCCGGGCATTTTCTAAGTCGAATGCACTTCCAAAGGTCAGCTAAATAACTGAGAAAACGCGTTGGCATACTCAGTTGACTGCTGCCATGCCTCGGATACCATTCTGTCTTCAGCCTTTAGAAACGGTATGTGGGGACTTCCCTGGTGGCGCAGTGGTGAGGAATCCACCTGCCAGTGCAAGGGACACGGGTTCGAGCCCTGGTCCGGGAAGATCCCACATGCCGCGGAGCAACTAAGCCCGTGCGCCGCAACTACTGAGCCTGCGCTATACAGCCCGCGAGCCACAACTACTGAGCCCACGTGCCACAACTACTGAGCCCGCGAGCCACAACCGGATATTTACCAGGCACGCTCAGAGTGTCGATGGTCTCTTCCTCGGAGATCCTGTTAGAAGTAACGTCAACAGTACATCCTCATGAGACTGGGACGGTCCTGGATTACGCCCACTTGCCCTCTCAAAACTCCCCTGGTTTGCATGATATGCCATACAGTCCCTCAATTTAGGTAACACAGAATACGCACCAAAGTCCTAAACTGCAAAATATAAAAGGATCGTGGGCACAAGAGAAGCGTATCGGAAAGGATAATGGGAGATTAGAAGGAGACATCACAGGGACTTCCCTGGCGGTCCAGTGGTTAGGACTCCACGCTGCCACTGCAGGGGGCCAGGGTTCGATCCCTGGTCGGGGAGCTAAGCCCTGTGGCACAGTCAAAAAAAAAAAAAAAGGAGACATCATTTACTGTGGGATGACACGTCCAAAAATGCTTTAAGGCACTGAAACTGGACTTGGAGGATATATGGAAATGAGAGGTTATGGAAGCAATTCCAGGCTTATCTGAGTGAAGAGATGGAAAACAGAGAAGACACGGGCCTGGACTGAGCAGGCGGTACTGCAATGGAATATATTCAGAAAAATCAAAGGACTAGCTAACACTCCTAGAAAAAGAATCATGGTTTCTAGATAAAACGTGGAAGCAGATGTTATTTTTTTAAAACAGACACAGTCTTTTTTTTTCTTTCCTTCTTCTCCAGCATCAAGTAGACAGTGTGAGGAAAGGAAGCAGGATGAAATCCGCAGCACCAGATGATGACGTGGCGGACCTCCTTTCGAAAGAACCCACCATATCACAGCGATGTGCCTGTCTCTCCAGCCTCCAGTCTGGCAATCAGAAGCAAGTTACTCCTCTGGAGGCACGTTAGAAAGGATAAAAGTTCTAGCTTCACGGAGTGACGTTGCTATCCAGGGGAAAAGACACAGCCAGGATGAGACAAGGGGAGCGAGTCTTGGAAACGCACACAGTGGTAACGGGACTTGAAAGTTTCTGCCGCCTCGTCGCAGGTCAGAATTGGGCATCTTTGGGTTCCCGATGAAAGATTCTAGAACACTGGCCACCAAAACCTGGATTGTAACCGTCAGTTCATTTCACAGGCTGCGCTCCCATGGAAGGAATCGGAAAGACACCACTACCTTCAGAAGACAAATGGTTTACTATTTTGTTTGGTCTCGCCACACGGCATGCGGGATCTTAGTTCCCCCACCAGGGATCGAACCCACGGCCCCTTGCATTGGAAGTGCAGCGTCTTAACCACTGGACTGCCAGGGAAGTCCCTAGTTTACCCTTTTTTGACAGCTCTTGAGCTATCAAATATTGCAGTGGGAGAACAGCCATACCCTCTGGGATGTTCAAAGAGGGTCACCTTTGACTTGTGTTACAATTCCAGGGTGGGCAGCCTCCAAATTCGGGGCAAGTCTGCAGATTACACTGCAAACGGTACCCTCTGTGAATTCAATTCCTCCCAAAGTTGTTGACTACAAAGAAGAATTCATTCGAACTGAAAATACAGGATGATCCCAAAGGCTTTTCCATTTGGGCTCCCGGTAGGCTAGAAACAGCGACAGCCCTAAGTAACCCAGATTCAGAGACTCGGCGGGGCTGCGGGAGAGGCCGCACGTGAGCACCACGCAGCCACGCTGACCACTCTGGGTCCCGTGTCTCCAAGATGCATGGTTGAAACGCCTGTCCGCGTCACACGCTGAAGTTACTGCACCCCTGCTAGAAGGATGCAGATTCAGATCTTAAGCATGCAGCTTCTGACAGTATATTTAAGTGAAGGCAGACAATAAAACGTTTGATACCAAGGTGTAATACAAATATCGTATTCATCAACACACCCAGAATCATAAAAGAACATTTCTTTTGAATTTTGTTCATAATTTAAAACTTCAGGGGGAAAAAAAAAAATCACCAGGGTATGAAAGCTTTCCTTTCCTCCCCAACCAACTACTGTGGTGAGGTGGAAACTCTTTGGTAGCAAGTTTTCAAAACTGGTTACTTGACTGAGTCCTATTTGCACATAAATGGTCACTCAAGCATGATTAATTGCTTTTTCATTCAACAGAAAGCAATTTATCATATGTGATGATTTTTAACAATGTGATACGTCTTCCTTTACGTAAATAAGAGCAGAGAATTCACACGTGCTGAGAACCGCCATGAGCTGGTCACTGACTGAGGCTTCTGTGTCTACTGGGACATTAAGTCAAAAGACGCTGGACCCAAGGCACCGTGTCATTGACGACATGAAGCCCACATCCTTCCCATCCAAACACATCACTTTACAGTCTCTCCTTCAGGAAAAAGGACAAAGAAAAATTTTTAATTTTGAAGATGTCTGGGAGAATTAAAGAGGAAAATACAGTGAGCTGCCTAAGGTTCACGGTTGTTCACTGCTCTTGGGGAATGAGGAAGATGACATGAAGGAAGGCTCAGGGAGTTACAAACTGTTTGCAGCGCACTGTACTTAGTTATGTTGACAAAGACAGAATACCCGTGAGACACAGGCACTGCCGTCAAGGAGCTTACTCTGTAATGAGGGGAGACGATAAAAAACCACAACACAAGGCAGAATGTCAGCACCACAAGGAGGTAAGCGGATTCGAAACTCCCGTTAAAAGGGAAATGCTGCAGGGCTTCCCTAGTGGCGCAGTGGTTGAGAGTCCGCCTGCCGATGCAGGGGACACGGGTTCGTGCCCCGGTCCGGGAAGATCCCACATGCCGCGGAGCGGCTGGGCCCGTGAGCCATGGCCGCTGAGCCTGCGCGTCCGGAGCCTGTGCTCCGCAACGGGAGAGGCCACAGCAGTGAGAGGCCCGCGTACCGCGCAAAAAAAAAAAAGGCAAGTGCTGCAAAGTTTTTTCAGGGTGAGTAAGAGCTTCCAGGTCCAGAGTCAGTTTTATTCTATATCTACATACCTACCTTCTCCCCCTAACCCAGTTTTTTTTTTTTTTTTTTTTACTTGTCTGTATTGAATAATTTTTCTAGCATAAACTGTTTTAACTGTGCAACCTAAAATAGGTGTACTTTTAGAAATCAGTTATAGGAAAAAGCTTCAGCTCCTCAATTTACAGATAAGGAAACTGTGGCCCAGAGGTAAAGTGATTTTCCTAGGGTTCCCCACAAACTCCCCACTCCCCCAGAATCAGAACTGAGACTCTAACCAAGGCTTCCAGATTCTACCTCTTGAGCTTATTCTTCCTAAACTGGAAAAACAATACTCACACCTCGGGGGAGTGTTCTTTTCAAGATGGTGGAAATGCCTATCATTAAAGAGTATAAACCAGAGTGGAAAGTCCTTTCTATCCTGAAGATACATGACAGTTACATAGAGGGCCTCGAGCACAGCTAGAATACCAAGTTTAAAGCAGTGTGAGACCCAGACTGTAATTCCATGAGAATACTGAGGAAAATAAAAAAATCGCTGGATTTCTCTAGAGCGCAGTTCCTCATGTTTAAAATGAAAAGCTGAATTCGATTCTGTGAGAAACACAGAAGAGAGAAGAAAAGAAAGAACTAATATACATGTAATGCCTCCTACATCAATATGCAACACTGGGGACTTTATAACCACTCATTAGAATAAAAAATGTTAAAATATAACAACTGACACTGCCGAAACACAAAGGATCATGAGAGACTACTAGAAGCAACTCTATGCCAATAAAATGGACAGCCTGGGAAACGGACAAATTCTTAGAAAAGCACAACCTTCTGAGACTGAACCAGGAAGAAAGAGAAAATGTAAACAGACCAATCACAAGCACTGAAATTGAAACTGTGATTAAAAACCTTCCAACAAACAAAAGCCCAGGACCGGATGGCTTCACAGACAAATTTTATCAAACACTTAGAGAAGAGCTAACACCTATCCTTCTCAAACTCTTCCAAAATATAGCAGAGGAAGGAACACTCCCAAACTCATTCTACGAGGCCACTATCACCCTGATACCAAAACCAGACAAGGATGTCACAAAGAAAGAAAACTACAGGCCAATATCACTGATGAACATAGATGCAAAAATCCACAACAAAATACTAGCAAACAGAATCCAACAGCACATTAAACGGATCATACACCATGATCAAGTGAGGCTTATTCCAGGAATGCAAGGATTCTTCAATATACGCAAATCAATCAACGTGATACACCATATTAACAAACTGAAGAAGAAAAACCATATGATCATCTCAATAGATGCAGAGAAAGCTTTGGACAAAATTCCACACCCATTTATGATAAAAACTCTCCAGAAAGTAGGCATAGAGGGAACCTACCTCAACATAATAAAAGCTATATATGACAGACCCACAGCCAACATCATTCTCAATGGTGAAAAACTGAAACCATTTCCTCTAAGATCAGGAACAAGACAAGGCTGCCCACTCTCACCACTATTATTCGACATAGTTTTGGAAGTTTTAGCCACAGCAATCGGAGACGAAAAATAAATAAAAGGAATGCAAATTGGAAAGAAGTAGAACTGTCACTGTTTGCAGATGACATGGTGCTATACATAGAGAATCCTAAAGATGCCACCAGAAAACTACTACAGCTAATCAATGAATTTGGTAGAGTAGTAGGATACAAAATTAATGCACAGAAATCTCTTGCATTCCTATACACTAATGATGAAAAATCTGAAAGAGAAATTAAGGACACACTCCCATTTACCACTGCAACAAAAAGAATAAAATACCTAGGAATAAACCTACCTAAGGAGACAAAAGACCTGTATGCAGAAAACTATAAGACAGTGATGAAAGAAATTAAAGATGATACAAACAGATGGGAAGATATACTATGTTCTTGGATTGGAAGAATCAACATTGTGAAAATGACTATACTACCCAAAGTGATCTAAAGATTCAATGCAATCCCTCTCAAACTACCAAGGGCATTCTTCACAGCACTAGAACAAAAAATTTCACAATTTGTATGGAAACACAAAAGACCCCAAATAACCAAAGCAATCTTGAGAAAGAAAAACAGAGCTGTAGGAATCAGGCTCCCTGACTTCAGACTATACTACAAAGATACAGTAATCAAGACAGTATGGTGCTGGCACAAAAACAGAAAGATAGATCAATGGAACAGGATAGAAAGCCCAGAGATAAACCCACGCACATATGGTCACCTTATCTTTGATAAAGGAAGCAAGAATATACAATGGAGAAAAGACAGCCTCTTCAATAAGTGGTGCTGGGAAAACTGGACAGCTACATGTAAAAGAATGAAATTAGAACACTCCCTAACACCATACACAGAAATAAACTCAAAATGGATTAAAGACCTAAATGTAAGGCCAGACACTATAAAACTCTTAGAGGAAAACATAGGCAGAACACTCTATGACATAAATCATAGCAAGATCCTTTTTGACCCACCTCCTAGAGAAATGGAAATAAAAATAAACAAATGGGACCTAATGAAACTTAAAAGCTTTTGCACAGCAAAGGAGACCATAAAAAAGACAAAATGACAACCCTCAGAATGCGAGAAAATATTTGCAAATGAAGCAACTGACAAAGGATTAATCTCCAAATTTACAAGCAGCTCATGCAGCTCAATATCAAAAAAACAAACAGCCCAATCCAAAAATGGGCAGAAGACCTAAATAGACATTTCTCCAAAGAAGATATACAGATTGCCAACAAACACATGAAAGGATGCTCAATATCACTAATCATTAGAGAAATGCAAATCAAAACTACAATGAGGTATCACCTCACACCAGTCAGAATGGCCATCATCAAAACATCTACAAACAATAAATGCTGGAGAGGGTGTGGAGAAAAGATAACCCTCTTGCACTGTTGGTGGGAATGTAAAGTGATACAGCCACTATGGAGAACAATACGGAGGTTCCCTAGAAAACTAAAAACAGAACTACCATATGACCCAGCAATCCCACTACTGGGCATATACCCAGAGAAAACCATAATTCAAAGAGTCAGGTACCACAATGTTCACTGCAGCTCTGTTTACAATAGCCAGGATATGGAAGCAACCTAAGTGTCCATTGACAGATGAATGGATAAAGAAGATGTGGCACATATATACAATGGAATATTACTCAGCCATATAAAGAAACGAAATTGAGTTATTTGTAGTGCAGTGGATGGACCAAGAGTCTGTCCTACAAAGTGAAGTAAGTCAGAAAGAGAAAAACAAATACTGTATGCTAACACATATACCTGGACTCTAAATTAAAAAATGGTTCTGAAGAACCTAGGGGCAGGACAGGAATAAAGACACAGACATAGAGAATGGATTTGAGACACGGGGAGGGGGAAGGGTAAGCTGGGACAAAGTGAGAGAGTGGCATGGACATACATACACTACCAAATGTAAAACAGATAGCTAGTGGGAAGCCACCGCATAGCACAGGGAGATCAGCTTCGTGCTTTGTGACCACCTAGAGGCGTGGGATAGGGAGGGTGGGAGGGAGACGCAAGAGGGAGGAAATATGGGGACATATGTATACATATAGCTGATGCATTTTGTTACAAAGCAGAAACTAACACACCACTGTAAATCAATTATACTCCAATAAAGATGTTAAAAAAATGTTAAAATAAAAGAGTAACCACAACAGCTAATGTTTACCAAACACTTAAAATGTGGTGGCCACGGTTCTAAGAACTTTATTACCTCATGTATTCCTCACAATAATGCTAACAGACAGCACTATTACTCTCTGCCTCCCTCCTAATTTTAGTTTTCTTCTTTTGCATTTTTTTTAAATTCATTTTTGGCTGTGTTGGGTCTTTGTTGCTGCGTGCGGGCTTTCTCTAGTTGGGGCAAGTGGGGGCTACTCTTCGTTGCGGTGCACGGGCTTCTCATTGCGGTGGCTTCTCTTGTTGCAGAGCATGGGCTCTAGGCGCGTGGGCTTCAGTAGTTGTGGCTCACGGGCTCTAGAGCGCAGGCTCAGTAGTTGTGGCACACGGGCTTAGTTGCTCCGCGGCATGTGTGATCTTCCCGGACCAGGGCTTCAAGCCTTGTCCCCTGCATTGGCAGGCGGATTCTTAACCACTGTGCCACCAGGGAAGCCCACCCTCCCTCCCAATTTTAGGTGAGAAAAATGAGGCCCAGAGAGGTTAGGTAACCTGCCTGAGGTTTCAGCACTAGTAAGTAGACAGGACCCTTTAAAAGCTGTTTCCCAACAAGAATCTGATTAGTTCTGACCGTATTTTTCTACTAGGCAAATACAAATAAGATAAAAAGGAGCCTTAGTCCATTGGTTCATTTTTCCCCCAAAATGAAGATGGGCAACGTCATACTTGCACACCTTCCACTTCAGACCAACCGCTCTGTTCTCACCTTCCCTGTGTTCCTGCCAAGAGAGAAGGCCGCTGCGTGGGAGCTGAGGGTGGGCTTCTCTCTGCCCCCTGATCAACCTCCCTCCACGCTTCTTACCCTCAACCCAAGAGCCATGTTTTTCCCTGGTGGCTTCAGAAGCAGGAAGACCCAGAATCTCTGACCTTCTTCCACAGGGCCGGGTGGCTCTCCGAGCTCAAAGCGCTGTAGGTCCTCTGACAGGCACCGCGTGTCTGAGGGCCGCTGGGCCACCAGCCAGCACCCACACCCAGCACGCGATGTGGCCTTGCAGGCCGCCCTTCATTGCTTTTGCCCTGGCCATCGTCTGCTCCCCCCAAGCCACCCCTTACCCTGACCTCCAAGGGCAACCTTGTCCAGTCCCAGATCCCTAGTCTACTGGACTGACACCTGTCATCAGCTGCCCCCCGCTCAAATCTCGGTACCTGTTTTCTGATCATCCACGGGGTCCCCCTCCATCTCTTCCCACAATCCTGCCCCAGCCTCTGCCACCTGCCTCTCTCCCGGCCACACACGCAGATCCAGCAAACAGATGTGCCCCTGAGGGCATCCACGCCTCCACTCCCGCCCAAAGGCCCATTAGACTCTTCAGCCCCAGACCCGCTGCCCCACAGAGAACAGCCGGTGCCTCAGCGTAACAAATGCTAAATGTCCTAACGACTGGCCCTGAGGATCATTCTGAGGTACCTACTCTGCATCAGGTACTACACACACTCATCCTTTATTTGAGGGGCAGCAGATGTTTCCCATTTTATCAATGAGGAAATTGACGTACAAAGACAGGAAGTGATCTAAGGGCATGTTACAAATAAAGGGCAAAGTGGGATAATTAATAAGGACCATGGCTCCAAAGTCGGTGCTTTGAGTCAGGACACAATACTCTCTCCTTATATCAACTCTAGAGGTATTAAACAACACCCAAACAGGAGGCTTTACCACAATGAATCTAAACAAAGGCGTCTTTGTTATGTTAATGAGGCGACTTTCAGAAGTTTCTAAAGGATGGGGGCTGGTTGCCCGGGCTTGGAACGTTCAGTCCCACCCCTGGCTACCCCGTTCTTCCTAACTTGATCTAGAGATTCAGTGCAATCCCAATGAAAACCACAGCAAGTTTATTTTGTGAATGGCGACAAACCGATTCTAGAATTTATATGGGAAGACCCAAAACAGCAATAAAATATTGAAAAAGAAAAACAAACTCAGAAAATTGACACGTCCCAACTCAAAACTTACTATATAAATCCACAGCCACTAATTGAAAAACACAAAGACATCACTGGCACAGAAGAGTGCGCAGAAACAGACCCACACAAATAGAGTCAACTGGTCTCTGACAAAGGAGCAAGGGCAATTCAATGGAAAAAGGATAATCTTCTCAACAAACGGTGCTGGAATTTGACATCTACATAAGAAAAAAAAAAAGAATCTAGACACAGAACTTACACCTTTGACAAATATTGACTCAAAGTGGTTCATAGTGTAAAATGCAAAAGCGTAAAGTCCTAGAATACAACACAGGAGAAAACCTAGGCAGCCCTTGATCTGGTAATGACTCCTTAGATACAACACCAAAAGCACTATCAAAAAAAAAAAAAAAGGTATTAACTGGCTGGGACTTCATTAAAATTAAAAACTTCTCCTCTGTGAAAGACAATGTTAATAAAAGGGAAACAAGAGCTACAGACTAAGACCACAGTTTTGCAAAACACACATCTGATATAGGACTTCTTTCCAAAATACACAAAGAACTTTTTAAATCCAACAATAAGAAAACAAACATCCCAATTAAAAAGTGGGCCAAAGAACTTAACAGATATACAGAGGGCAAACAAGCATATGAAAAGATTTTCCACATGACACGCCATTAAGGAACTGCCCATTGAAAACAACGAGATACCGCTACACACCTATCAGAATGGGCAAAATCCAGAACACTGACAGCACCAAACGTTGACAAGGGTGTGGAGCCACAGGAACTCTCATTCGTTGCCGGGGGATGTACGACATGGTGCGGCCACTTCGGAAGACAGTGGTTTCTTATTACACCAAAAATACTCTTACCATACGATCCAGCAATTCTGTTCCTTTGCATTTACCCAAAAGAGTCAAAAAACTATGTTCACACAAAAATCTGCACATGGATGTTTACAGCGGCAAACTGACAAAATGTGACAGCAACCAACGATGTCCTTCAATATGTGAAAGGACAAAAAAACTGTGGTGCATTCAGACAATGGAATTTTAACCAATAACAAAAAAATACGAGCTACGGAGCCAAGACAAGACACAGAAGAAACTTAAACTCATATTGCTAAGTCAAAGAAGGCTTTCTGTAAAGATTACGTACTGTACGATTTCAACTATATCACATTCTGGGAAAGGCAAAACTATAGAGACATAAAATTTCAGTGGTTGCCTGGGGTTCAACAGGAGGTGATGAGGAAGAGAGGGAAAAATAAGTAGAACACAGAGGGTATTGAGGACAGTGAAACTACTCTGTAGGATATTATGCATCTGTTAAAAGCCATAGTGTGTTACAGCACAACCAGCGGACAACAATGCAAACTGTGGATTTTAGTGAATAATAATGTATCGATGCTGCTTCATCAACTGCAACCAAAGTATCACTCGAATGAATGCCAGATGTTAACAATAGGGGAAACTGCTGTAAAAAACAGTGAAGTATATAATACAACAAACAAAAAAAGGAGGAGAATGGGGATAGAATACGCACAAAACGACTCTTTTCAGCAATACCGGCGCTGGTAACAGTAGCATTGCTATTTGTGTGTAATGTACCAAATAAGTAACTGTGAGATAGTCTAACATCACGTGTATCCCTGACAATCAGGATCCTCAGAGTGGAAGAAAAGTAGAGACTAGTGTGAAGGAAGTTAAGGAAGAGCCTTACAGTCCCATATTTAAATTGGACCTTCCAGTATGAGCTCGTTAGATATTTTAATCTTCATATATGTGTATATATGTATCTGTATACATCTACAGATACATATATTGCGACACGTGTGTGTGTGTGTGTGTGTGTGTGTGTGTGTATACGGTTTTTTTTTTAGCTGTGTCTGCTAAAAATGCCTAAAGACCATGAACGACCCAGGAATAATGAGCACCCCTGGAGCCCAGATCGTGGTCCCAAAATATTGCCCACTAAGACAGACAAACAAAAACAGGGTTTCTATGAGGACAGCTGATTCCAGGTCCGGGACAGGAATTCACAGACACACCGGGGACAGCTTGTTACTCTTTGCTCACGTCCACTGGATGCGAGAGCCAACAAGAGGTTCCCACAGGCCAAAAATGAACAGTTTGCACTTGAACAAGGACCATGGCTGCAAGGCTGTGGTGTGCATGGATGAAAACTTTTTTTTTTTTTTCGGTACGCGGGCCTCTCACTGTTGTGGCCTCTCCCGTTGCGCGGCACAGGCTCCGGACGCGCAGGCTCAGCGGCCATGGCCCACGGGCCTAGCCGCTCCGCAGCATGTGGGATCTTCCCAGACCGGGACACGAACCCGCGTCCCCTGCATCGGCAGGCAGACTCTCAACCACTGCGCCACCAGGGAAGCCCGAAAACATATTATTTTAAAGAGCAAAATTTCTGACACCTGTCTCCACATTCAGAGTTTCCCCCTGAACTGGTCTGGGGTGCAGCCTGAGCACTGCAATGTTTAAACATTCCCTAGGCGAGTCTAAAAACCAGACAAGTTTGCCAGCAGCTGGTATAGATGATACCAACCTGTGAGCAAGCTAATTCTCAGAGAAAAGCTTAAGGCGTGAGTGATTTCTCTCGGAAGAGGGCAATGCACTGAGTGAGCACCTCGGGAGGCCTGACCAGCACCTCTGCGAGAGCTCATTCTGCATCAGGAACGTTAAGCCTTTGCCTGACATCTAAGTTTCAAATGTCTTCCCCATTTCGGTGATTCCTGCTTCCATTTTAAAGCGTACACAAGAGCACACCCCATGACTCAATAATTCCACCCCTAGTCTGTAACCTACAGAAAGGAATATGTGTGTTCACGTGGTCACAGCAGCACTACGGGTGACAGCCCTAGCCTGGGAGCGACACGAACATCCATCCACAGCAGAACGGACGCCTGAACTTGGCAGTCACACCCTGGATCTGGAACCAGTGTCACGACACAAATGAAGCTCATGAACTAGATGCTGAGCGTTAAGAACCAGAGAGTAAAGAGTGTGCACTGTAAACCCTCTTTCCTTTGAACGATGCACCTCAACAGGCAAAGGGAATCTATGCTGTCAGTCAGGACCCTGTCCTGAGGGGCTAGTGCCTGGGACATGCCCACTGTGTTCTGTTTCTTGCTTTGAAAATCTGTCACACTGTACAGTTATACGTGCGCTTATCTATAGGATAGCCTTCAGTAAAGGCTTCTTGAAATCGATTTTTTTAAGAGTGTGTTAAGTGTTTGGGGAAGAAGAAGGTTCCTGTTTCCTCGGCCCCATGGGCAAGAGCAGAGGAGGGTCGGCATCCCTGAACGCATTCCTCAACGGATACAGACTCAGCAGCCCATACAGGGCAGGGACGCGGCTTTCGGGACCAGAGCACCAGGAGGCACTCAGTGGATGCTTGCTGAGTTAGAGGCTGTACCTTCGTACGTGCACCTGACTGTCAAAAACATTAGTGACATGAGTAAGGCAAGAAAGCATGAGCAGGGGCTCGCCTGGTGGCGCAGTGGTTGGGAGGCCGCCTGCCGATGCAGGGGATGCGGGTTCGTGCCCCGGTCCAGGAGGATCCCACGTGCTGCGGAGCGGCTGGGCCCGTGAGCCGTGGCCGCTGAGCCTGCGCGTCCGGAGCCTGCGCTCCGCAACGGGAGAGGCCACAATGGTGAGAGGTCTGCGTACGGGGACGGGGGCGGGGGGAAGAAAGCACGAGCTAACAACATAGCTTCTGGAGTCTGAGTGCCTGGCTGCAAATCCTGACTCTGCTACTTACTAGTGTGTGACCTAGAGCAAAAGGTACTTAAGTTCTCAACGTCTCTGTGCTATAAACTGGGTGACGAGGATGACGACGACGATGATGATAACTGTGAGGTTTAAAGGAAATAATCCACATGAAGGGCCACGTACAGTGCCCGCCACACGTGTGCGTGTGCATTAATGCGCTCCACATAGATATTTTAAAATTATCTATTATTTTTATCCTTTTCTAATAAAGAGTACACAATTTGTAGAGTACTAACAGGTTAAATAGGCATCTTTCACAAGGCCTGAAGACTGAAATACTTACAGCTCTGAAAAACCAACTGTGTATGTAAACATCTGCAGAACAGCCACTTGTACACTGAGGGTGTACACACCATGTCACCAATCTCTGCTCTGTGCTGTGCTCTGAGAAACCAAGAGGCCAAGAGCCCCTCCAGTTCACTACCTGGTCTGAGGTGTGCCTTTCATTGGGCCCACTTTACCCTTAAGAACTATTCTGAGTCCGGAGGAATCGTTAACAGGTACACAGAGAAACGTATTAAATGCAAAGGCTCTTTATGACGTACCGGTAAACTACAACCACAGTTACCATTTCATTCAACTCAGGTTTATTCTGTTGTGATACATGAACCAATACTGCCCCAAGAGAACCTTCTCCAGCACCATACTTCATAGAGGGTTTTAAGCTAATGTTCTAAGTTTGAAGATAGAAAAAAATGAATTAATGTAGAGTATAAAAAATCTCACATCTGCCGTTAAACCCAGTTAAAATTAATAGTTTTTCAGAAAAGCCTAAGGAAACAGGGAGGGTTCAGAGTTAACTCTGACCAGATAGAGACCAAGTTGCCTCTACTGTTTTATTTGACAGTTAAAGCCCTGCAACGATGTGATAAACCTAAGCTTCCAAGCTGGCAGACTGGAAGAATGATGCCTTTTCTTAGCCCAGCACAGTGTTGTTTTTTTGGGTTTTTTTAATGCCACGATTTATTTCTGGACTCTCTATTCTATTCCACTGGTGTATATGTCTGTTTTTATACCAATACGACATCCTTTTTTTTTTTTTTTTTTTTTGGCCACACTGCACAGCATGCGGGATCTTAGTTCCCCGACCAGGGATCGATCCCACGCCCCCTGCAGTGGAAGCGTGGAGCCTTAACCACTGGACCGCCAGGGAAGCCCCCAGCACAGTGTTTTTAAAGAATTCTGAAACTGACTGGCATGAGGTGAGGCCCGCCAGCCCCGCTTAGCCCTGGAAAGCATCACTCCTTAAGGCCTGAGCCAGGGGTGGGAAACCACACTGCACACGGTTACATAACAAAGCTGTCGGTGTGTCTAACGTGTGATGCTGGGGCTTTCTCGACCTTCTGTTTGCTCATCTGTAAAACGCTGATGATTATTATCTGCACCAAAGGCTGATGCGAGAAGCACTTAACACCACGTAAGCACGCACACGTGTACCATTTAGAATCTCTGATGCAGACGTGATGGGCTGATCTGTGGCCCCCTCAAGTCCTGTGTTGAAGCCCTCAGAGTGACACTGTGTTTGGAGACAGGACCTTCAAAGAGGTGATGAAGTTATAATGAAGCCAGAGGGTGTGCCCCCTCTCTCCTGTGCTACGCTTTCTACCCCAGTGCACCTGAATTCTTAACTGAGAAGGACAGCAACCTTCTTCAATAAATTTTTCCCAAACACCAAGTACAAAAATAACAGAGGTGCACACGCAGAGCCCAGAAAAGACGTTTAAGCCAGGCTGGAGGGGATGGTGGGTTAAAATTTAGTCCTGGGGAGCTTCCCGGAGGAGGTGACACATGTGAATGGAGTCACATGGACAGAAAGTCATCTCCTCCCTCAACAAGCGTTAATTCACAAGGCTGAGAGGAGGGTGGCTGGAGAGAGAAAGGGTAAGGACTGCCCAGGCCAAGATGTTTAAAAACACAAAGGTGGGCTTAAACACACAAGTCAGGAGAGCAAAAAAAGAAAAGGTCTTAATAAAGATCA
Organism: Orcinus orca; assembly: GCF_937001465.1. NCBI lineage: Eukaryota > Metazoa > Chordata > Mammalia > Artiodactyla > Delphinidae > Orcinus > Orcinus orca. Next base: position 5,497,100 of record NC_064560.1, on the reverse strand, counting down.
CAGTGAAAGGGACATGGTCTTTCCAGCTCTTCTATCATTCCCCCAAAGAAGTCCTATCATGATGAAAATTCCCAGCAGGCATCACCACTTCCTGGGTTAACAGCCCCTCCAGATAACCAACCCGGGATTACGTCTGTTGATTCTTTTGCAGGGTCCTTCAGAAAGACAACTACCTCAGAGGCAGCTGATTTTTCTCTTTTAAAATATTCTGTAATAACCTCAATGGGAAAGGAATTTGGAAAAGAATGGATACTTGTATGGGTATAACTGAATCACTTTGTGGTACATCTGTAATGAACACATCATTGTTAATCAACTATACTCCAATATAAAATAAAAATTAAAATAATAATAAAATAAAATTTATCTGAGAGATACTTTAGTCTAACCTGAAGAAAAACAACAACAACAAAAAAAAAAACCGATAAAGGTTTGACACCCAGAGCGCAGTAAATGTGAAGAGATTAAGAAGTCAGAGAGACTTAAATAAAAGAAATGAAAAAAAGTCTCTCTGGCTGCTGATGGGAGTCTCTGCTCCCAGAAAGCTGATGACAGGACCCTTCAAGAGCAACTTTATCATCTGGGTGAAGAGCTGCTGCATGAGAGAGAGTTTCTGCTGTGAAGTCTCTTTAATAAAAAGTACAAAATTGGTACCATTCCTCCCAGAAGCTTTCAGCAGATTACGTGCTGTGCAGGAAAAAAAAAAAATGAAGGAAAAGAAATAAAATGAGCGATCATTTTAAAGAAACAGCAATCGAAATCTATGGGAACCCTAGGCAAGAGGGCCAAACACACCAGGTTCTGTTAAGCCACACAGAAAACGTCAACGCATAACACACACAGATGCCTTTCCCGGTTCCACTAAGCAGGCTATTCCCCGTTGAGGCCATCGACTGCATTGGGACTGGTTCCGTATGAGGCTTACGCACTCTCTGGACATTCACATGAGCAGTTAACAGTCACTGTGCGCTCAGTACTGGCTTGCTGCTAAGCCCTCGACAGGAAGCAGTGCACTCGGCGGTACACCCATGCCCCCAAGCGGGTACTTAGGTTTCCATCTAACGATGAGGCACTTGAGGCTCAGAACGGTTTCGTAGCTTCTCTAAAGTAACACAGCGATAAGTAAACCTGGACAATCTAAACCCAGTCTACTCAACTCCAGGTCCCACTGGACTACGTCTGCCTCTCAGGGTTGGATCTGAGCATCTCCAGAACCTGGCTGGACTGACAGAAAACTTTAGAGACTGCTGGATGTCTGGCTCCAGCCTATGAAGTTTTCCCCGCCAGAAAGCTTTTGGTACCTCAACTCCTGAAAGCATTTTTTAAAGGCAGCTTACTGTCTCAGAGGAATGAAAGGGCTACGTTTATAAGACGCAACTCTCCCAAGCAGAAGTGGAGCCTGTTTCCTATGCTTAGAATAGGTACACAACTACCACTCTTAGCTTCAAAGCTTAATTCTTTCTCATCGTTGGAGAAACTAAACAAAGCAACGATAATGAAGGGAAGGCTTCATACAGTACCATTCTCTGTCCATGCGAATAAGCTGTTCTCTGGGTTCCATCTTGATACTAGTACATAAAACCTCAGGGAATTCCCTGGCGGTCCAGGGCTTAGGACTCAGTGCTTTCACTGCCGAGGCCCGGGTTCCATTCCTGGTTGGGGAACTAATCCCACAAGCCACACGGCCAAAAAAAAAAAAACAAAAAACAAAAACAAATAAGTAAAACCTGAGGATTACAGTTAAAATTTTATAAGTAAAAGACTATGGGAATCCTTATACTACAGCTAAGGTGATCACGCCAAATACTTTAATATATATTAAAACACATAACGTTATGTACACTACTGATAAATAAGCCCCAGTGGAGGATGGGATTCTTAAGGCATCCTGGGACCCTCAGAGTCCAGAAGTCGGGGAGTTTTACTCCTTCCCTGGGTCTACCACACTCCAGAGGCCTGCGGAGGTAGGATTTCCAAATTCACTTCCACCAAACTCCCCAAGAAGCACTCTTGCTCTTCCTGAAGCGACTTCTTTGGGAAAACATTAAGAATGACCTTGCTTTTCCAGCACCTAATATTACACCGGAAAGAGCTTTTTCAGGAAGCAAGTGGCTATCTTTTCTTCTTCAATAAAAGCCAAGGCTTCAAAGAGATAAAGCAACTGAACTGAAATAGCTACACCACTCTCCCTACTTATAAATATTACATAGAGAATCCTCTTCAAAGCTGAGGAGCACAAAGTTCCTCTAGTGAAAGCAACCTTTTTTTAAGCCCATGAGAAAGAGCCCTGAGGGGCAGAAACCCGTGGGACCAAGGGCACAGCCGAGCCAGGCCTCCTGCTTCCATCCTCTTCCCCCCATCCCCTTCCTCTGACGCAGCTGAGCCCCCAGTGACCATCATGATCCCAGCAGGGCAGGGGCGGTACAGGGACACATCCAGATCTGCAACTGCCAGTCCCTCACCTGAGACACCTGCTGCCACCACGAAGCCACTACTACTGAGAGAGGCCAGCACAGACCAGGAGACTGAAATGCTAATTCGTACAAAAGCTAAACTTAAGGGCAGGTGTCTTCCTAAGGATTACCAAATGCAAATCACCTACAGCTTTTCATCCCCCTGCCTTTTGCAGAGATGTATCAATGGCACCAACACCAATCTCTGTCCCAGGCGCAAACCACGGATTCACGCTAACTTTGCTCTCTCCAGGCCTAACAAGCAATCCGTCATCTGTTAGGGTGTCCTGGACATCCCCCCTTCTTCTCCAGTGTCACATCCTGGTCTGGATCTCATCAGCTCGCAGGCCTAATCCATCATTCTTTCCTTCATCCGTCAAACATTTCGGAGCACCTATTGTGTTCCAGGCACTAGAATAAATAAGGCACACAGGAATACTGCACTGCTTTCGTTCCCCCTCGGCCTCCCAGTGGGGAAGAAAGACATCTGGATTAAGAACACATCACAATCCTGTGTAACAAGTGTCATGAAGCGGGACTTCCCTGGCGGTCCAGTGGTTAAGACTCCGAGCTTCCACTGCAGGGGACACGGGTTCGATCCCTGGTCGGGGAACTAAGATGCCGCAGGCCCCACACAGTGCGACCAAAAAAAAAAAGGGTCATGAAGCAAAGTGTGTCCAAACTTCACTGAGAAGGCTTCACACAGGCTGTGGCGTCTGAGCTGACTCTTGACAGGTTAAGTAAAAGGATCTGGGGTGAAGCGGGTGGAGAGGGAGGAAACGATACTTCTAAAGGCACAAAGACGAGAAGGAATGCCCTGGCTCAGAAAGGACCATCGGTTCATTATGGTTGGGATGCCAGATGCATGGAAGAAACAGGCGCTAAGGTAGGCTGCAGTCAGATTCAGAAAGGAGCAGGTCATCGCAAGGAACATGGAGCATTACATTGGTAATGGACAACCAGAAGGTCCAAACTTCAGCCACCATCAACCTGAACAAGAGCTTGATTTCACCTCTAATGTGTTGGAATTAACTGTCAATATCTAAAAATTAGAAAATTTTATATAAAAATCTGGATTCTTGGCTTCATAGAGAAAAAAAATCTGGCAACACTGGGCCAACGTTCCCAAGTGGTGACAACTGTTTGGATCTAAGCAGCAGGTGTATCTCATCATTCAGATGAGATACCTATTACGGAATTCATGACCATCCTCACCTGGCCCCTGAAGAATCTGAATTTGCAATCCCCGGTTTAAAGGAGAGAGTTGCAGTAAGATGCATGTTACAGGAAAGCAACAGGGGCAGTAAAACTGGAGGCAAGAGGCAAAGTTAGAAAAACATTACAATAGCACAGGGGGGAAGTAACAAAAGCCCGAACTAAGTGAGAACAATAAACCCAGAAAAAGGGTTGATGGTAATGAGTAATGAGAAAAGCGTAATGAGTCAAGAAACGTTTAACTTGCTCCAGGTGCAAACACACTTAATCAGGTAATGTCCGTGGGGCGTTTGTTCAAGGCTACATAGGAGACTATATTAAGAGAATGGAAAAATGATTCAGAACTAATTTTCCATTAAAACACCAAGTGAAAAATAATTAAAAATAAATTAAAAAAATAAAACACCAAGGGGCTCTTTAGTAAACTGTGTGGTAAGTCCACCCGAAGGCCATCAATCAGCCTGGAGAACTGATGAGGTCTAACAACCACGGTCCGGGGATTCTTAACCTGGCTCTCGTGTCCGTTTTCCAGCTGGGACAGAACAAACTCTGACTGCAAGCTTTCCGAGCTGAGCCCTCGACAAGCGCTGTTTACAAGCAGCCAAGCAGCGGGTGGGATGTAAACCACTACAACGTCTCGCACCGCCACCAGCAACTACTTCTTAAACTCATAAACCCGTCCAGCTCCTCCTCCGAGAAGGCCCTCCGGAGAACTTACACAAGCCGTTGACGTCCAGCATGTTGGAGATGCCCCGGTCACTCATGTCCACTTCCGGCTGGTTCTTCTCCCGGCTCTCCTCCACCAACTTTTTCAGAGACTTGGACATGACCTGTACCAAACGACAACAACACAGCACGTGGGCGACGGCCAGGAGGTTGCAGAGAGAGAAATGAGGAAACACTCGGCTGGCACTCTCCAGTTTTCGCCTGGCCTTGGAAAGTGGGCACCCGCAAGCAGGGTCCGGGGGCAGGGAGGGGGATGGGGAGGGCGGGACAGGGAGTGGGAAGGGTCCAGCACCGTTCCCGCCGCGGAGAGAGAAGCAAACACAAGGGCAACGCCACACACATACTCACTGCGGAGGGCTGCACCTAACAGGCTGCGCGTGGGAACAACAGGCTTCTGCAGGGCTCACTCCCGCGGCGAGAGATGCACTCCACTCGGTCTGTGCAAAACGAGCACCCGAACGAGGAACACGCCCTGTCCCGGCACTCGGCGCAGGCGCACACCGGGCCACTCTTAGCTCCTCGCCCCGCCCGCGCCAGACCGTTCCCTAATTAGGAGAACAGCTTACTAGACGTGGCTTAGCGCGAGACCTCGCCCACAAAAGAATGCGTGCCCCGAGGCCGACCAATCACGTTTGCTGTTCTGCCTCGGGACTCCGCCCCACCCGAGGTTAGCTCCCTCCCGTTGGAGATTCCGATTGGACTGGAGTCGGCGCGTGCGCACTAGTTCGGCGCAGGCTCAGTTTGTAGGTGGAAGCCAGAGTGGTGTGGGCGGAAGCCGGGAAGTTTGGGCAGCGCCTGCGAAGGGCTGGTGGTACACCAGGATGGGTCCCGGGGAAACTACAAGTAAATTTTCTCTCAGTGTGCTGCTTCTTTAATTGCGGTTCCACTTACTGGAAGTTGCTGCCCTGAGTCCCTTCCCCACAGGTTGTACCTCCCGCTATATTGTGAGCTTCTCAAAGCAAGAACTCCTTGGTGGTCTGTGTGTCCCCGACGCCCAGGTCGCAGTCACGGACCCCTGGCTCACAGGAGGGGGAATATACCAGATAAATACGTGACTTCTCTGTTCTTATGATGTGACATAGCTTAGTTAGCTTTCTATTGAATGATGATTTTCTTATACAGTTTTCATTGTTCTTTTTACTAGAATTTCTGTTTTCCTTTCCTTCTTGTAACCTTTAAGCTTTTCATTACTTGCTACCGCTTGAAATCCAATGACTTCTTGAAGACTTTAGGAACCTTCTAATTTACTGCTCTAACTTAGACTGATTCGTTCTGTCCTTCCAGCTGAGAAGTTATCTATAATTCCTTTTCATTTGGTCCCTGGGTTGAGACAGACATTTCTTGCAGGCATCTTGCTGGAGTAACTACCCTCAAGTAACTTTCTCTAGAAGGATGTATAGGAGGCACAAATTTTGAGTAGTTGCATGTTTTTAAATGTCCTTATTCTGCCCGCACCTTTGATAATTTGCCTGACATGGAATTCTAGGTTCAAAAGAAGTTTCTCCTAAATCTCGATGGCATAGTTCCACTGACTTCTGCTTTCAGTATTGATGCCCAGAAACATATTGGTCTCCTCATCTTTGCAGGGAAATATTGTTTTCTCTTGGGAAGCATTTGTGATCTTTTTATCATTCGTCATGTTCTGAAATGTCACCATAATATCTCCGATGGGGTGTGTTTTCTCACTTAATCTGTTTAGGGCTCATTGGGTCCTTTTCAGAGGACGATTCTTTTCTCTCTTCCTCTCGGGAAATTGTTTTCTGTTTATCCTTTGAAATTTCTTTCCTGCCATTTTCTCTGATTTATCACCCTTTCTGGAAATCTTATTGGATGGCAGCCTCCTGGGCTGGTTTTCAATAGCTGGGCATTTTTGTCCCCTCATATATTTCCTTTCCTTTTTTTTTTTTTTTTTTTTTTGTTTGTTTTTTAACTTCATGTTCTGGGCGATTTTCTCTATTTTATCTTCCAAAGCTCTATTAAATTTTAAAAAATTATTTTGGCTATTAATGAAATATACTTCTTACGACCTCCTTCTTGTTTAATAGCGCCCTGCTTTTGCTTCATGAATGCACACGCTTCTCAAATATCTCTGAGGATAACAATTTTTAAACCTCTCGTGTTTACTAAGTTGTTTTCTCATGTCCCTTTCTTGTTAGTTTATCTCGTTCTTTCCCGTTCAGGCTGCTGTAACTCTCCCTCTGTCTGGTGATGTCTGGTTGTCCTTTTGTATTTAAGCATGAAGTCTCAGCTGATTTTTCTAGATAGCTGGTGTGGTTTCTTTCTTCCTCTGTTGTTGATGTGTATTTGTTTCCCTCCTAGGTTAGCATTAAGTTTCCCTGGGCTGTTTGTTAAGTTTCTACAGAGGTTAGAACCCAGTTTTATAATCACAAGGCTGCCTTCCGATGATTGCAGTCACTTATGGTTTTCCAGAAATTTGTTTTCACTCCCTTATAATCTTTCATTCTCTTCACTTTTAGCCATACATTCTTAATGAAATGTGTCCCTAAGTTCCAGATTTTTATAACCTGGAAACAGGACCAGCTTCCTGGATATGCAAACTGTGTGCAGTGACACAAAGCTCCAGTCTTAGATGGGCCCCACGGTTAGTTTATTGTTCTGCTATCACCAGCTTGAAATGGTTAATAATTTTTGAACCAGGGGCCCTGCAAATTATGTAGCCATTCCTGCAAGGAAAAGTCAATATTTATCAGAGCTAAGATCCCCTCTACAGTGTCACGGCCAAGTGCACCATGCTTACACACAGCGTGTGCTTCAATACCTCCCTCTGGCAGAATATGTACTATCTCTGCCTTTGCGCCCAGAGGGGGCCAAGCAAAGACAGAGCACGGAAAATGCCTGGTCCCCATGAGGCACTAAAGCCGAATCCTGCGTCTGTACCCTGACACCGAATTAATTCTCGGAGACAGAGTTTCGGGTGAAGTAGAAAAGAATAGCTTTAATACTGTGCCAGGCAAAGGGGGCTGCAGTGGGCTGCTGCCCTCAAAGCTGTGTCCAACCTGGAGTGGATATCGAGGAGTTTTCTAGTAATGGTTCAGAGAGGGTGTGGTCAGCTCGTGGGCATTCTTCTGATTGGTTGGTGGGGAAGTAAGTGGGAGTCGGCATCATCAACCTTCTGGTTCCAACCGGTCTGGGGTCTCCGTGCTTGTGGGCAGCACACAGTTAACTTCTCCCACCTGGAAGGGGTTTCAGTATCTGCCGAACAGCCCAGAGATATTGTGATGTGCATCCCTGGGGGGGGGGGGGGCGGGGGGGAGACCAGGACCCCGCCCCAAGGCTGCACTATTGTTTCTTTTGACTGTTCCTCCCTTCCCTAATTAGCAACTGTTTGAACCTGCCCATTGAAGCTCAGGGAAGGTCTTGGAGGCTGAATGAAGCCTATTTCCTGTGATGAAGAAATGGGGGCCACAGGAAGGCCTTCATGCCCAGGAGCCTCATAGGGTACTGCTGTGTATCAGCACTCCAGACTACGACAACAGTGGGTAAATTCACGTAAATTATTACATAAATCATTCATTTAAAAAATGCCTTTGTCTCCAATAAACTACTTATGAAGAAACATATAAAGTTACCAAGTTAAAATGTGAAAAGCAGGGAGTTCCCTGGCGGCCTAGTGGTTAGGATTCCAGGCTTTCACTGTTGTGGCCGGGGTTCAATCCCTGGTTGGGGAATATCCTGCTGACCAAGTGGCATGGCCAAAAAAAACAGAAATTTAAAAAAAAAATTTGAAAAGCAAATTTCTCATTAAATATCCAAAAATTATCACATCATTTTTCTTCCAATAACTTCCCCATTAAATTGATAGCCATAGAGTGACTTGAGGTCTCAATAAATTAAACGTTTTCTTCCGTTAACGGTATTTTTGACTCTGTCTAATCTCTAAGTTTTTACTAAAATAACAAGAATTGCATCAGCCTTTTTTCTAGGTCATATAACAGTGACAGTCTTTTTTAATAATGTCACTAGATCTATGAAGATAGTTGGGCTGTCATATTACTAAGTTCACACTTAATCCCTCTGGCAGGAAGGGAGGCACTCTCTTCAGCGGTTGCTGAGGTTAAAATCACATTCTGTCACTCAAGTTTTACAAGCTTTTCTGCACCTCATTTTCCTCAACTGTAACATGGAGGTGGCGGCTCTGAGTATCCCATTTCCACGAGTGATGCCTGGCAGAGAGCAAATGTTATATAGATGTTAGTTCTCCTTTCTCTTAATAAAATTAACCATGTTACTACTCCCTAGGGGAGTGTGGGGTGGATTTTTAACAAATTCCTATTAATTAAATGGAGTTGAAATTTAATAGGAAATTAGGACAAGTAGAACCCAGAACCCGGGCATCTCCTAGACCCAAACTGTCATTGGCTCCATGCACCCCCTGGGGCGTTCTTCACAAATGTCTGAAGTGCCGGGAGATTCCTGGCCTGTGGTGGCCTCTCGCTGAGTTATCCCAGGCAGTTCCCGGAAGGTCAGACGAGAGCAGCTCTGGCCAGCAATGGCTAACTTAACCGTAGCCGGTGCTGGCCAGGCCGTGCTCTGTTCTTCCTGCTGAGGCCCAGTTCTTCAGGCAGACAGAAAAGGAGAGGGGTAGAAAGAGCACGTGGTGAGTGGAAGCCCAGCTCCCCGACTCCCGGGCTCCGTTGGCTTCCAGGTAAGACCTCCCCTCACCCCCACCTCGAGACCATTCATTTTATATCATGGCTTTTCAGATTCTACTTACGGCCTACAGAATGTGAGAAAATATTCTTATTTTCCGTTTTCAGGTTTTAGTGTAAAAATGACATACTAACGTTGACTATGCTGTCTTCATCTTGGTAGATACACTTTCCAGATATTCTCATGGGCCTCCTAGGAATCATGTCTCTCTGAAAAGGACTCTTGTAGACGCTGTTACTCTAATGACGCAGCCACAGGTCAAATCATCTCTTACTGGTTGACGGCTGCATGTGTTACTCTTGCTTTCAGATAAAACAACTATTTCATAGGTTATTGTTCAACTTTCTCCATATTCTGTAACTTTGTGATTCAGTTTTAGGTAAAAGAGCTAGGTCTTATATCTACTCCTATCAAACTTCATCTTGAGGGCTTTAGTCCATTGTTCCAGCTTTGTCAAGACGCTTGGGTTTGATGGTCTCTTCATTGCGTTCACTGTTCTTTCCAATAGAGTGTCCTCCATGAAGCTGATGCATCCATCCACGGTAGAGCGAAGGTGAGACTATCTCATTGATGTGGCTTGTAGTCTGTGCAGAGATCATTCCCCTGGCATTTGAGTAGTACAGGAAGATGCAGTTACACATTCGATAGCGTCTTTCATTCAGTGGGCCCCATGTTCTTAGTAAGATTTAACTTTGCATATTTAACCTAACGTCTCTTGGTTAAAGGCAGCAGAAAACATGGTCAAAGCATTGCTTAACTATGTATAACTTCGCATCTCGTGTTGTTAAACTGCGAGCAGACAACAGTGGTACGTAGGGAAACTGCAGCACAGAGAGTTAAGGAAGTTAACTAGAAAGGCTAAAATTCAAACGCAGGCAGCTTGGCTCCGGAGTTCCTATACTGAAGGACTCATGTACTTTTTTTAAATGGAAATATTCAACTCGAAATTTTACACATACCCCATAGTGAAAGACAAATTTTAATGAGTTTAAAAAAATAATGCAGCGTCACTGTTTACATTTCAGTAGTGTTTATCATCCCCAATTTGACATTCACAGTGAAAACGGTATTTCTATTTTATTAACTTTTGAAAATGTACAGCACATAAGCCATAATCATTTCCACCCCTTTAAGGGATTCTAGAAAATTTCAGCTCAAAATATTAAAGAAGCTACATTCTACGTGCAAAAAATGTATACAAATATTGATTCCACATGTGCTTTGATGAAAAACAAAGAAGTTCAGATTATTCTCAGTGGCACAGGCAGGGGGGACAGGTATCAGGATGGCAGAATCCCATCCAGCGTGAGGTCTGAGGGTCCAGGCCCTGCAGAAAAACCAAAGTGCTGAGCAGACCCGGCCTCCTGCGGTTAGCTGACCCAGGTTAACTGGATTGCTGACGGTCGGGCTGCATACTCCGCATGAAATTTTATGAAGACACGATGTGACGAGGCCACAAAGGGAGCTATGTCAGTGTCCTAAAATTGAAAAAAGAAAGAGAGAGAGAGAAGTAACAAATTATATATTTCACAGATTTGAAGGTTTCTCCAGAAGGTCAGGTGTAGTAAAGAAGTATGACATAAAGGAGCCTTCTAGAGTTGACAGTAAACTGCATACATTTCTAGAAGTCACCTTGCTAAGAATTAATGTAGAGACTTTACAAAAGAATGTTGCTGGGTCTGGTGGAGGTGACGAGGAGAAATGGGGGGCGACTAAGTGGGCACAGGGTTTCCTTCTGGGCTAACGAGAAGGTTCTAAAGCTGACTGTGGTGACGGCAGCTACACAGCTCCGGGAACTGACTAAATACTCTTGAATCTTACCCTTTAAGTAGATGATTTCTATGGTATGTGAGTTATGTCTCAATAAAACCATCACTAAAAATTCAATTTCCAATTCAAGTTCTTACTGAAATTTTCGTTTTTCTGAAGGGACACACAACTTACATCTGCAACTAAAACGAGCATATGAGTAAAATATACTACTTTCCCCCCTTAACATCTGTACTTTCCTTTTGGGGTTGATTTTCATATCTTTTGGGGGAACAGGGTGTGTGTGGGGGGCAGAAGGGGTGGGAGGTAGATGGGTCTCTGTTTTCTCTCATTTCTAAATCATTCATTTAATATTGATTGAGAGATTTCCATGCTGTGGGTATTATTATTAGCACTAGGAATATAAAAAACGAACCAAACATGCAAACAGCCCTGTTCTCACAAATATCTCATGAATATCTGTAAGAGAGAGCCCTGTTCTCTCTTACATCCTAATGGGAGGAGGCGAAGCAGGAAGCAAATAAGTCAGTAACATGCACAGTAGGTTGGATTGTCCTGGAGACAGAGCACATCACGCAGGGTCAAGGTTGCAGTCTGGGGACATGCTCCTCTGTTCTGCTCGGGTCCCCTGCCTTGGTCCTACCCAAGAGTCATCAAAAAACAGACTTATTTCCAAGACAGTAAATTATTCAGGTGAGTGCAGCAGAGGGATTTTTTTTCCTAAGAGAGATATCAAGGGATACACAATATAGTACGTTCCTGTGCACATGCACTTTTTCCTTCCATTTCAACCTGCTCCCAAATTTCTACTTGGTATTCTATGCTGACAAACTAGTATGAGCAGATAACAGAAGTTTTAAACTCCCGTTTGATTCTCCTAATTTTCCTGCCATTCTTTCATGTTTCTAGATGTTCGGATTCTGTAACTGAGAACAATGCCCGTGAACAATGACAATTATCATAAAAGAAAACATCTTCAAATCACCGTATGATTCGACATCTAAGGAGTAGCTCCCACCATCATTCTGTAAATAAACTTCCTTCACTAGACTGGAAATGCTAAAGAAGTCAGTGGTATCTTTAAAAAGTAAAACAATTGCACTCGAAACTATGTCTACATTTATAAAATAAAAGTTAAAACTGGGAAAATATTGTAAACACCAATAGTTAAGAAAAACTGATATATCTAGTTATAGACTTGAATTTATGTGACATTGGTTTCAATGGCAGTAAGTCCTCTCAGTGCCTCAGTTTCTCTTATCTGCAAAGTCCAGGGGATCAAATGGGGTTGTATGTTTGAAAGTCACTGAAAACCAAAAAAAAAAAAAAAAAGTCATACGGACATACAGTAATGGTATTGTGAAAATGTCTCTTTTTGAAATTGTTACAAATTTCAACTGAATGTCTAAGACTTAATCAGCTTCTAAATCTGGCATGTGATACATTTACTGGGGTCTCTTTTCTGTGGGCCCCTGTGAACAACTGCAAGACAGTATCTGCTGATCAGGTGATGCAAATTCCTCCCCCCAAAATTAGCTCTGTGTATAAGGACAGAGCTACCAGAGAGTTTATTGAAGGGTTGTCTATAAACCAGAGGAGCTCATTCAATAAATTAGGCTGCACCCAGAACACAAAACAACCCAATGATTAAATACGATATACCAGTTTGTTTAATGGTATGGTAAGATGTTAATGATGTATCAGTCAGTGGACAAAAACACACCACAAAACAATATGAAGTACCTGTGCATAGGCAAACATATTGAAAAGAAAGTGTTTAGAAGAATATATGGGAGGATTCTCAGGGTTTTAGAAAAATGTTATCTATTTTTTGATATTTCTGAAAATAACATTTATCAATTTTACGAACTGTAAGTTATACTCTAAAAGCTCCCTCGATTTCCAGCAGATGTAATTCTCTGTCAGTTTGATTAGAAAGCACAAATGAGTAAAGAGCAAAATGGTAAGAAACAGGTAACTTCTCATCAGTAGTCACATTTCCCTTACATGAAAGCTCTGTAAACATCTACTTGCACAGAAAAATGGGAGGGCACTGAGGGCAGATGTAAGCAGTACTGAGTCAACATCAGAATTCTAACTTGATGTTTAGGGAAGATCTATTATGTGGAGATTTACAAAAACAAACTGTTAGTCCCCAGGCTAATTGTTAATATCCCTGTGCATTTCTTCAAAGAATTCCTACAATTTTCAACAAAAAGTGAACGAAATGGAGTGGGGCATCCAAAGTTTCTATACAGTCAGCCCTCCGTAAGAGTAGGTTCCACATCGCGGATTCAGCCAACCACAGAATCCAGCAGATACACAACCCACGAATACGGAACCCGCAGATACGGAGGACTGACTGTATTCACCACACTAGGCCAGGTTTTGGTTTTTTTAATTTACTTATTTTTATTTTTGGCTGCGTTGGGTCTTCGTTGCTGCGCGTGGGGCTTTCTCTACCTGCGGGGAGCGGGGACTACTCTTCATCGCTGTGCGTGGGCTTCTCACTGTGGTGGCTTCTCTTGTTGCGGAGCACGGACTCTAGGCGTGCAGGCTTCAGTAGCTGTGGCACGTGGGCTCAGCAGTTGTGGCTTGCGGCCTCTAGAGCACGGCCTCAGTAGTTGTGGCGCACGGGCTTAGTTGCTCCACAGCATATGGGATCTTCCCAGACCAGGGCTCGAACCCTGGTCCCCTGGACTGGCAGGCGGATTCTTAACCACAGCGCCCCCAGGGAAGTCCATAGGCCAGTTTTTGTTTGTTTGTTTGTTTGTTTGTGGTACGCGGGCCTCTCACTGTTGTGGCCTCTCCCGTTGCGGAGCACAGGCTCCGGACGCGCAGGCTCAGCGGCCATGGCTCACGGGCCCAGCCGCTCCGCGGCATGTGGGATCTTCCCGGACCGGGGCACGAACCCGTGTCCCCTGCATCGGCAGGCGGACTCCCAACCACTGCGCCACTGGGGAAGTCCCTAGGCCAGTTTTTATAAGAGATTTGAGCATCGAGGATTTGGTATCCGTGGGGGCTCAACAGAACCAATCCCCTGCAGATGCGGAGGGAACACTGTAGTTCTATTCATGCAGAAATAACATGGATAGTCAACCCTGGGCGGTGCATTGAAATCACATACGGAGCTTTCAAAAAACAGCATGCCACAGATACTCCCCCAGAAATTTTGATTCTGTAGGTTGAGTGGGGACTGGAAGGCTGTGATGCTAAACAACTGCATAGGTGATTCTGATGCACAAGTTTGATTAACTGGTCAAGTTTGGTTAACTATTACTATTAATTTAACTCAATGCCCACTAGGTGGCACTCGTGCTCCCAAAATAAAAAGGAAAGTCAGAAACCTGAATTTGTAAAAGTACCGTGTACTCTCTAACTGCGTGAGTCTGCCTTTAAAGGTGCCTTTTTAAGCTCCTTTCATTATTTAAAAGTAACAATTGGGAGTTTTTAAAAGTTTGTTTTACTCACTGCGCCGCAATACGGTCCAGACGATGGAGAGTCAGCATCCGGGCCGTCGTAGAGCAGGAGATAGTTCTGGACGCATTCTCCGGGATCGTCAATGCTGATAAAGTAGAAGCTGACGGTGACGGGTCTTCCCGCAGGAGCAATGATGGTCCATTCGCAGTGAGTGTTGTTTGGGTAAGTGCCGGGATAGCCAGGGCTGGTGACCGCGCCGCTGTCTCCGTAAAGCGTCCCGCCGCAGTCTGCGAGGAAACAGGTGCGCGAAGCTTCAGTCAACCAAGTAGAAGCCATCAGCGCGCTTTAGCGCACTTAAGGCAACGAGACAGTTGTTCTCTCAAGGTGCTGAGGCCCTCTGCAAGAAAAGCGGGGGCAGGAACCCTTCTCCTGTCCCTCCTGCGGGCTGTACCCCCAGCCCCTCACTACCTGACCCGCTCCCACCTCCACCAAATACCCCTCCCCGCTTCTCACGGCTTAGGAAGGGCTTCCTCCAGATCTTTGCTTTGAAAATAGTGGGTTGAGAGCACAACGGGAAAACCAGGACTTGGGAAAGTAACTGCAGGCGAGAGTGAGGTTGATCTCGGGTGCTTTTGATGGTGTGGCGCTCCCCAGAGGCAGTGAGCGAGATGATGAGGATATGGGTGAAGTAAAATTCAAAGGGAAATTCCGGGGAAGAACCAAAGAAAGAGGTGTGTTATTTAAGGTTCTGGCAGTCATGATTCTCAAAGTGACTTTACCAGGCTGATAACTGACACTTCCAAGACTGAGATGCTTAACAAGCCGAAGCCCTTTAAGCATTGGTGCTAATTTGTTCGATGCGTTCATTTGCACAGGAAAGCTATCGTTATTTAGACCAGACAGCCATGGGCATCCAGATATCCTGCGCATAGGAAGAAACTGCGTAGTATAATTGAGAAGCACTGGGGTGGGTTTCTGACCACGGGAGGTTTAGTCCTGCCTCTGCCACGATCTAGCTGTGCGTTTTAGGCAACGCATCAGTTTGGTGTTTTATTTCCTTGTCTGTAAAATTAGGGCATAGAGATCATCTTTTACTTTGGGCAGTACCAAGAAATCATTATCTACAATTGTCTTAATAGAATCCTCTTTTAGTCCTCTAGTACATTTAAAATGAGTCCTGGGCTTCCCTGGTGGCGCAGTGGTTGAGATTCCACCCGCCGATGCAGGGGACATGGGTTCGTGCCCCGGTCCGGGAAGATCCCACATACCGCGGAGTGGCTGGGCCCGTGAGCCATGGCCGCTGAGCCTGCGCGTCCGGAGCCTGTGCTCCGTGACGGGAGAGGCCACAACAGCGAGAGGCCCGCCTACCGCAAAAATAAAATAAATGAGTTCTTTTTATCATTCTTATTTTGAAAGATTTTAGATATTTGGGGGGACATTTCATAAAGAGATCCCTTCTCTCTTGAGTTAAGTGCATTGACATGACAAATTTCCTTCACTTATTGGTAAACAGCCAACCAAAACTGCAGGAAGGTGCTGCTCACTGCCCTGTAAAAGCCATTAACCTCCAGGACTGCCAAGAAATGAAACGCGGCCTCCAAGGAGCACAGCTGCTTATACATACGCAAGTGTGTGTTCATAACTTGGCTTTCTGGCAAACTTTAAAAAAAATCCTCAGAGGACTACCTTGATGATCAAACCAAAAGTTAAAAATAATGACAAAATCAGAATTTATAAAGGAACTTAAAAATCTTTGTACCTTATTTGTGCTTTATATGTAAATATATATCCTTTAATATATAGAAATAATGAATAAAAGTAGCATTTTTTAAATCTCTATACTTTCAGTGTTAAAAAAAAATCTCTATTTTTAATGGAAAATAATCAAGTACACAGATTGGGGAAAAGGTCACTTTAACTGTCTTCTTCTATTAGACGCTGTATGTTTTTCTCAGCTGCATTACTTTCCCTTACAAAGCGCCAGGGTCTTACCAGAGGGTGATGAGGTCCAGATAATTTCATATCCACGACCGGAAGTTGCACTATCACTCTTAAATCGTAGGTATAGTTCACGGCTTTGGGAGAAAATGGGATTCGGCAACAGAGTCCCACAGAACGTGCCCAGCAATGGCGAAGTGCTCTCGCTTCCATTTCTTACCTTTAAAAACGAGTCATTAATGATCACACTTAGACCTATTGTACCTTCTTCTCTGATTTACCATCACTATACGTTAAGACGTGAGACAATTGGAATGACCACTTCTTTGGGGAAAACGTTGTCTTTTTATGTACTCAATGGAGGGTTAATACACACAGAAGTCACCTTCACTTGCAAAGGAGAGAAACCAATTTGTAGATCAAAAACCATTTACAGTTGGATTCAGAAATATCTGTTAATCTCCAGTAATTAAAACACGACAGCATGTTTCTATAACCAGCTAGTTGACTGGTGTATAACAAACTAGTTTTATCTTTCTTCTTGGGGAGACACTTTGAAGAAGGTAGTTAAAGTGAATTTTAAAAAGATGGGTCGGGGGAGAAAAATATTATCTGCTTTGTTTCCAGTCAACTCCGTTCTACTTTATTCATCATACTGCATTTATGTTTTTATCTCCCGTTGAAAATTGCTTGGCTATAAAGGGATCATGAAAAAACAACGTCCAAAGTATGACAAAGTTCAAAACGAAAGGAATTTCTACATGGGAAAAGGATATAATTCAAACAGTCTTTAAAATTTCTGACTCTTGGATTTATTTTAAAAACAATTTGTGAAGCTGAATAGATTTTTTTTTTAATTCACTGCATGGAGTAGACACGTGTGAAAACAGGAAACGTGTTGGTGTGTGAATGCAGGTAAGCGTACTGTGAATTCAGCCACGGTTTGTCCTCAAGCCCTGCTCCTGCTGCACATTCCCAAACAGCCCCACTCGGAGGAGGACTCTCGTGGGGCATTGCAGACACGTGATCCAGGCAGTGTAGGGTTGGAACCAGCTCCGCATGGATGGAGGCTGACTCTATGTTGACACTTGTATTTAAAATCTTGGAAGTCCCTCCAGTCCCTTTTTAATCCCATAGTTTAACATGTGGTTAACTGCCGGTTGTCTTAAGTCACCCGGTGTCTTCCGAGGTGTGGTGGGTCGTCTTGTTGGGTTGTGCTGATCTGCAGAGAGCCCTTTTCTTTTCGGCCGTGCCCCGCAGCTTGTGGGATCTTAGTTCCCTCATCGGGGATCAAACCCAGGCCCTGGCAGTGAAGGTGCAGAGTCCTAACCATCGGACCACCGGGGAATTCCCTGGAGAGTTTCCTTTTAGGTCTATGGAGTAGCCAGTGGGAGAGGAAAATGCCTTTCTGGTGCTTTTTGGGTCATTCTGCTAAGTGTTTACACAAAGTAGCCTTGCCGTGGATGGAAGAGCCAGTTAGCCGTCGGCAGACAGCGAGGGCTGCCGTAGTCGAGAACGCCCAGCTGCCCCACGACAGCCTTGGCCTTGGGTCTTCTTCCTCTGGTCCTCTTTAGAAAGCTGGTGCTCTGAGAGGAGAAGCGAGACATTAATCCCCACTGATGGGCTAATGGCTGGTCCTTCTCCTTTCTCTCTGCACAGGAGGAATGCGACAAGGAGAGCAGAGGGCACCTCTGGGACTTCAGGTGACTCTGGAAGGGGAAGTGAAGGCAAATGCAAATCCCAAATGGGGTCCAGAGCTTGGTGTTCGCGCGGTATGATACGGTCAGAGTCCTCAGTGAGAAATTTCCGTTCCCATCGCCGTGTACATGAATGGAATGCTGACGCTGCAATGAGCCGTGCCGGAATCTTCCCGCCGAAAACCAGACACAGCGGTGCTTCACAGGCCTGAGTCGCAGTCTACTGTCCTTGCTTATCGCACAGGCAGTTTCAGACCCGTTTCTATGAGATAAGGAGGGGCAGCGGGGTGGAGGGGGGGCAGTTGTCACCCCTCGGGGCTGGAGAGTCAGCCCTTGCTCCCCAGCATCCAGGGGCAAATGGCAAAGTTAACTCCAGTCGGGCTTCCCCGGTGGCGCAGTGGTTGGGAGTCCGCCCGACGATGCGGGAGACGCGGGTTCGTGCCCCGGTCCGGGAAGATCCCACATGCCGCGGAGCAACTAAGCCCGTGCACCACAACTACTGAGCCTGCGCTCTAGAGCCCGTGAGCCATGGCCGCTGAGCCTGTGCGTCCGGAGCCTGTGCTCCGCAACGGGAGAGGCCACAACAGTGAGAGGCCCGCGTACCGCAAAAAAAAAAAAGAAAAAAAAAGTTAACTCCAGTGGATAAGGGTCAACTCAGGCTTGAGGCGAACCCCGGGTAGCTGCGCTGTGACTAGGGGCCGTCAGGCTGATTCTTCCGTATCCCACCCCTCCCCTCGTGTCCGCTTTACGCTCCACGTCACTGTTCAGACTCCATGGTGGGTGAGGTGCGTACGTGTGAGTCTAATGACCTGATCGACGCAAACACTCCTGTCTCTCCCTCATTTCCTCTCTGGTACATCTGTGTCCTCCCCAGTCTCCTACTGTGGCTGAGGTCCCCCATGAAAAGGCATGAGCTTCCTGAGTACTTACTGCACTAGAGGTTGCAAATAGTCATTAACAAAGGACTTCGATGAATTTTATAGGGGGAGCTTTCCAGGATAACAAAACTCTGTAACAGGCATAAAGGAGAAAACAAGCTGTTTGGAAACCTTACGGGAAGCTTCGCATGTACACGAAACAAAGCCGACTTCGGGTGTCTTGGGTTAAGGTTTCGATGTGAATTCAGTTCAGAGGGATTCAGCATCTTTGGACATACAAGCCTGACACGGCACCTCCGTTTATTTCCTAAGAGTGAACACATTTCCAACAGAGTCTGCAAAGGACGCTGGAGGGAGCTGGAGGGTTTTTATGGCAAAATATGGGCAGTGAGTTCCAGACACAGGAGGGTTCTCTCTCGGTGGGGCGGGGGACAGGCAAACGGCAAAGATGCTTCTTCATCCAGATGGGGAGGAAGGAACAGACCACTCTACCTTCCTCTGCCCAACGCGCGTCAAGGAAAGACTCTCATTAGAGAACACTGAAGTTGCTCCAGACTTACTGTGGCCAGCAGGGAAATCAACTATTCAGTCTCACGTAGTTTCATTTTTACCTCGACACCAGGCACACTTAAAGTCAGAGTTCTCATCTGTGTCCAAAACTAGCACTTTGCACTTGGACCTCCCTCACTTCCGGTCTCAGCTCACACATTAGCTCCTTTAAGAAAACTTCTCTGTTCCCAGACTAATTAGGTGCCCCTCACCGTGCTGGCTCTGATAGTCAACAGGATGGACAACTTCCTGTCTGTCTTTCCCACGGAAGTGTGAGCCTCCGGGGGACCCTGAATATGTCTTGTTCCCTCCTGGATTTCTGGTGTCTGGACCTAGGAGATGGTTGGCAATTGCCTAAGTATTTAGGCAATGGAAGGATAATGAATAACTTAATGAAATGAGGAAGGGATATGATTAGCAGTAGCAGAGAAAAACGAGAAAAATCTTAAGGGATCCATTATCTTCTAAATAATTTATTTACATGATATTCAAATGTGTGTTACCTCCAAGAAATCACATGTGCAGTCACTTGAGTCCTCGATGTCAAAGGAGTGAAAGAAGAGGGAGATGGTGTGGTTATGAGGGGCTGTGAGCACAACTGTGCAGTCCACGTTACTGCTGTAGCCGCCCGGCCAGCCGGGACTCCTCAGGTTGCCAAATGCCTTCTTATATTCTCGGTTGCAGTCTTAGAGGAAAGACAACAGTCGTAATTAACGTATGCCGCGCAGTATTTAGTGCTCCTTCAACTTGACAGGAATAATTCAAAGAGCTTATTAAATGGGAACAAACTTCAGAAAAGAAGCTAACCTAGCCCCTTCATTTACCTTTGAGATTACTGAGATCCCAAGACTTGAAGCGAACGGCACACTGAGCAAATGCAGTGCAGTGTCTTCACACAAAACACCCCCGTGTGAGACAGTAAATGAGTACATGTGCACCCTCTCCTGTGAGGACAAACATTCTAGCATTCTCCATGCTTTTCTGATGACATTTAGACTCTTCGGGCATAAAGGCTCTACCTCCAAGACAGTTTTGCGTGAAGATTTTTCTTAAAATCCTTTGATGAATTATTTGTTCTGATAGAACTGGCAACTTACAGTTCTTGACCATGTTTGGTAAAAAAAACACCCAGAGCGTTTTCATTTGTTTGTTTTAATCAAAGGCAGCTTTGGTTTTAATCAAGCTTGAAATGAACATTACATAAAGTGTTCTCTGGAAATAAACGTCTCAGTGACAGAAGCAAGTAATTCTTTCAAGGCTCCTTGGTTTTCCCAAAGTAATTTTCTAAGGTATAGTGATTCTTCTACATGGTTAAGTGAAGAATTAATACAATAACTGGTATACTTTTCAGTTAACGACATGAACTCTGAAGGATATGCTGCCATTCTCGACACTTTAATTAATATTTTATTCGCTTCACCTCTTCAGAAGTCAACTTTAGTAATTTGCTAAATTGGGCCTGGCTTCTAGTAAAGAGTCTTACCTCATGTGGGTGTGGTTTATGTCAACAAACCTTAATTTACTCCAGGGGGTCAATTCTAGCTGTAATTGTAATAATGGCAGTTTTTCTGAATAAAAGATGAAACCCCAGAGCTCACCTGCAATCTGATAGGTAAAACCCACTCTAGAGTTTATGTTAAAAACTTCCGATTTAAAAGTGACGATTGCGGTGCTCATGGAAGAATAAAATGTGGGTACAGCTGAAGCATTCCTGCCGCAGAACCGAATTCCTGGACTTCCATTACTCTGAAATGAAACGGAAGCCAAAGGCTGGTGGATTTAGTAACAGAAGAGAACAGGCCGCAGCAGAGATTAAATTGCACACAAAAATATGGCTTAAATATTCAGCCGTGGAGACCAGTTACAGAGCTTAATGCACTCTGCAGTAAGACTTCACCTTGGCCTTGGAATCTACAGGTGTCTCGCAGTCTTCGAGCGGTGTGGGTGGGAGGTAGGGGGGCCACATTTCCGCTGAAACCATGGGGTGGACGCCTGCCTACTGAAAATAGGACCTTCCCGGGGCTTCCCTGGTGGCGCAGTGGTTGAGAGTCCGCCTGCCGATGCAGGAGACACGGGTTCGTGCCCCGGTCCGGGAGGATCCCACATGCCGCGGAGCGGGTGGGCCCGTGAGCCATGGCCGCTGAGCCTGCGCGTCCGGAGCCTGTGCTCCGCAACGGGAGAGGCCACAACAGTGAGAGGCCCACGTACCACAAAAAAGAAAAAAAAAAGACCTTCCCCCTCACTCCGCTTCCTATCCAAGGCCTGTGCCGTTGCTCAAAGCGCATCCATGCTGTCGGAGGAGCTCAGCACAGTTCTGCTGGGGCTTCTCCATTGTTCTGAACTCTGTAAGGCTAACCAGCACCGCTCCTGGCCCTGCCTCACCGCCGCTTAGCAAACCTGGAGTGGATGACCTCCTCGATCCGGAGAGAGACAACCCGGGTGTTCCCAGGAGCCCCCGCTAGGCGTCACCCTCAGTTCAGGAGCCCTCCCTCTACACACGTTCCCGGAATAATCTGATTGCTCACGTACAGCGACTACCTACTCACATGATGATGACGCCCTGATCTTCAGGCATTCTGTCGACATCACACTGCTATGGTCAACAGTCTCCTCAACATCTAACCCCATGGGCAATTCAGACTCATCATTTTTTTTTTTAAACAAACAGAGCTTTGCTCTATGTTTTTAACCATGAATATAGTCCCACTAGACTGGTACCAAATGCCTTCTTAACTGTTCCTTTCAATTCATTCCACACACAGATCCCATTGACTGCAGAAGTGCTTCTCCATGGAGCACTGCTGTCAGAACACCAGAGAAGTTCACCAGAAATGCAGGTTAATGGGCGTAAGTAGGGGAACCGGTCTCTGAGAGTGGGCCCAGCCACAGGCACTTTTACCAAGACACCCAGATGTTTCTTAGGCACATGACCTACAGACCAAGTTCAGGTTTCTTAATGCCTATAAATAGAGGGTTTTGTAAATGGCTGAAAACCACATTAGGCTGGAAGTAACTCTGAGATCTTATTTAGTCATGCCCTCATTACTTCAAGTGTTTTGCAAATACTGGTGAAAAGGTCATACATGTGACGGTCATTCATCCTATAATTGTTACCTCTGGTGGGTCCTGAAACTCTAAGTAGTTCTGGTCACAGTCTTGTGAGTGCAGCTCAAGTGCCCACACAGTAATCATGACCTGCTGATGTAGAGGAGCTTCAAGGACCCAAGTACAGGCGGAAAATGGGACAGCTGGGTCTGATGAATTGGGTGACGAAATACTCTGTGGGGTCCAAGTTGCATTATATGTTCCGCCACAAGGCACTGAGATGGGAAGAAAGAAACAACTTAGAAGACATTTTACTTGTAACTCATCACACATATTTAAAATTCTGCTTTCCTTACTCTTCCAGCCCAAAGGAGCTATACTTACATCATTCTATGAAGGATTTACAGTCTATATTCTTGACTAAGAATTGTACCAAATTTGTACCATGGATTAAACACGGAGTAATTAACGTGGTGTTTAGTAACTGACATTGAACTTGGACAGTCATTAACATTGAGCACAGTAATTAACGTTGAGTTTAGTCATTAACACTGAGTATAGATATAAGCATGGCAGTACTTTTAGTACATAAATACACATGTCTTTCACACTATGTAAAAATGTCTCAGTTTACTCACTGTCCACGATGGTATATGTAGCATTAAATCCTTCCCTTTCTAAAGTTAAGTCACTGACAAATTGAACTGTAAGGAAGTTCCCAGAAGAAATAAATGGAGCAGGTACGGTGGAACCACAAAATGTTCCAGCCAAGTTGGCATTTTCACTGTCCCCATCATATAACTGAAAAGAAAAACAGCTCATTAGTTATCCATTATTCACAAAGAAGCTGCATATTTTACACTAAAATGGACATGAAGTTACGACAGGTCATGGTTAAGAATTTTACACTAATGTTCTTTTTTAAAAAAAAATATTTATTTGGTTGCACTGGGTCTTAACTGCAGCTCAAGGGCTCCCTAGTTGCGGCTCGCTGGCTTCTTTAGTTGTGGCACGTGTGCTCCTTAGTTGCGGCATGTGAACTCTTAGTTGCGTCATGCATGTGGGATCTAGTTCCCTGACGAGGGATTGAACCCAGGCCCCCAGCATTGGGAGCACGGAGTCTTAACCACTGCACCACCAGGGAAGTCCCTACACTAATGTTCTTTTGTTTTTGTTTTTTTTGTTTTTGCGGTACACGGGCCTCTCACCGCTGTGGCCTCTCCCGTTGCGGAGCGCAGGCTCAGCGGCCACGGCTCACGGGCCCAGCCGCCCCGCGGCATGCGGGATCCTCCCAGACCGGGGCACGAACCCGCATCCCCCGCATCGGCAGGCGGACTCCCAACTACTGCGCCACCAGGGAAGCCCTAATGTTCTTAAAGCTAGTTTTAATTTAGGAACAGAATTGCTATTGAATCAATTATACTATAATGATTTTTACTAAAAACCTGGTATATTGCCTGAAGTTTTTTTTTTCTCATTGGGAAAGTAAAATTCGATTTAAAAAATGATGTGTCGTTAGAGCCAGCAAACCCATCGTACCGTCACCTCCGCCCTCCCTGCCGCGCTGCTCCAAACCATCACGGTCTCTCGCCTGATTCTCACTGCAGCCTCCCCCTGGGTCCCCCTGATCTGCTCTTGACCCTCTAGAAGCTGTCTTCAGCACATCAGCCAGAAGCTACAGTTTAAATGTAAGTCAGAGCAGGTCACTGCTCTGCCGAGAACCCTCCTCACTCCTTCTCATCCACTCAAAGCCGTTACAACGGCCTTCGAGGCCTCATAGGATCTGCTCCCAGCCCCATTCCCGGCCTTTCCCATATGACCTCTCATTGCCACGTTCTTTGCTCTGCTCCCTGCGCGATCCCGGCACTCCTGCATCCCAGCTGTTGCGTCTGCAGTTCCCTTTGCCTGGAATGCCCTCCTATTTATCCTCCTGGTTTCATTCCCCTCTGTTGCTTTAGGCCTTTGCTCAGATACCACTAACTCACTGAAGCCTTCCCTGAACGCCCCTATTTAACATGCAAGCTCTCCCAATATCCCCTTTCTCCTTCCCAGCTTCACTTTTTCTCCAGAGCACGTATTCCCTTCTACCTCATACTTATGTATATATTCATATATAATTTAATTGACTGTCTTCCCCTCTGAAGAGAATACAAGTTCCATGAAAGCACAGGCTGCTGCCTGTTCTATTCACTGCTAGGTCCCCAGTGTTCAGAAGAGTGGCACACAAAATGCACTCAATAAATACCTAAGGAGTGAAAAAGTGCTTCCTCTCTCCCGCTACCCACCCTGCCAAGCCTGCTCTCCCCAAGTCGTCTTTATGTCAGTAAAGGGCTCAAGCCTAACACCTCAGCCACCCTGATTCCTCCCTGTGTCTTCCTGACCCCGCATCTACTTTGCTCCACCTTCAACATCTATCCCAAGGGTTCCATGTCCACTGCTCCCACGGTGCTCCTTCACCTGCATTGTTGTAACATTTCCTGACAGCTCTGGTTCCACAGAGCATTCTCCACCGAGCTGCCTGAACATTTGCAAGCTTAGAGTAGAATATGCTCCTGCCTGGCCTACAATATCCCCGTGGATCCCCACTGCATCTGAAGTAAAACTCCACCCTCTTTACCGTGGCCTACAAGCCCCTCTCTGGTCTGGCCTGGGCGGCTCTGGGCCGTCGCCCCCTCCCCACATTCCTGTAACTCCCCCAGGCCCTGAAAAGTCTCTCTGAGCTGCCCCTCCTGCCAGGAGCTCTCTGCTCAGCCCTTGGACAGCATCATGGGGTCTCAGCTCAGACATCTCCTCCTCAGAGAGCCCAACCCTATCTAATGGGCGCTTCCCCAATATCTTCCTGTTCTTTTTCCCTACGATGATAAAAACGTACCTTTTTTTTTTTTTTTTTTTTTTTGCGGTACGCGGGCCTCTCACCGCTGTGGCCTCTCCCGCCGCAGAGCACAGGCTCCGGACGCGCAGGCTCAGCGGCCATGGCTCACGGGCCCAGCCGCTCCGCGGCATGTGGGATCTTCCCGGACCGGGGCACGAACCCGTGTCCCCTGCATCGGCAGGTGGACTCTCAACCACTGCGCCAGCAGGGAAGCCCAAAAACGTACCTTATTTATTGCTTATTGCTTATTTACCTCTTCTGGTCTCTCACCCATCAAGCATGTAATTCCCACGGGCAGGGGACTTTGATTATTCACTGTGTGTCGCCAGCACCCAGAGCAATTCTCAGGCACAAGAACCTTCAGCAAATGTCCATTGAAGTAGCGAGTGCTTGGATTTCTCTCAAACACATTACTAGAAAACAAAGTGTTGGGACTTCCCTAGTGGTGCATTGGCTAAGGATCTGCCTGCCCATGCAGGGGACATGGGTTCGAGCCCTGGTCCAGGAAGATCCCACATGCCGCGGAGCAACTAAGCCCATGCTCCACAACAAGAGAAGCCACCACAATGAGAAGCCCGCGCACCACAACGAAGAGTAGCCTCTGCTCACTGCAGCTAGAGAAGGCCCGCACACAGCAACGAAGACCCAACGCAGCCAAAAATAAATTAATTAATAAATTAATAAATAAATAAAGACTTGACCTTTAAAAAAAAAAACTCTAACATCAAATTTTCAAAACAAACAAAAAAAAGTGTTCTTCACCTGAGTAATCTCTATTGCATTTCTAAAACAAGTATCTGTTTGCCTATCCAAATATTGAATTTATAACAGGACCATGGTGGGTTATAAACCTCAGCATAGCCATTACCGCTGACATTATTTTAAAATGCTGGGAATACATAAAATAGAAATGGTTAAAAACAGTCAAGTCAAAATAAACACAAAACAAATTTACCACTAGATGGCACTGTTTCTCCTGCTTAAACGATTTTAGTAAAATTTAGTAAAATTTTAAAGCCAAAAGAAACCAGAGAGTTGAGTGATCTAATCCCCTCATTTTATAGAAGAGCAGATTTGCCAAGTTTTAGGTAATGTACCTTTTCTGGTAAACAAGTTAAAATTTTATAACCATTGCTGCCTCTATAATCACGTTATATTGGCAAGCATTTTTATTCTATGTACTGTGTGCCAGGCCTCCAACCAAGGTTCTGTGTATACAGGGATGCATAAAGCACTTTCCAGACACTAATTTGACTCACGAATAATGAGAGGGAGAGATTCATAAATTAAATATATGTGTGTGTGAATTATACATAAAATAGAGAAACGTAAGTGCTACAGGAGAAAAATTCAATGTATCAGGGTAACCCAGATGATCGAGCCAGGACAAACCTCACACGGACATTTGAACTGGTATTTGAAAGTAAGTAGAGACCTTCCAGACCTAGAAGAGAGGAAGGGCATCCCACCCTGATGGACAAGGTATGGAAGGCCACGGAAATAAAAACGGCCTGGCATGTGTCAACACCTGCTCACACGGTGACCAACCTGGAGATCAGGGTGAGAGAACAGAGATGGGACTGGGAAAGTTCACTGGGACAAGACTGACGTTTCCCACACTTCACGCGAAGGACTTTGTATCTTCTCCTACGTGAGCTGTAAGATCTGATGTGGGTTTTAAATAGGTGACTGGTCAGGACGATAGAAGGAAATGTCCTACATGCCCGGCCTCGAGCTGGCGTTTGCATTAGTTCACTCACTGCTACCATAAAACTTCTCCTAATGGAGCTGAAATAAGACAGCTGACGGAGGCTCCTGGCCTTCTGTGTAACCGAGGCCAGGATTTTCTTCCCCTGCTCTCCCATCCCTGACGCCTCCACCATGACCTTGAGCAGGGTGGCTTTATAGAGAATGGCAGGAGGAACCCTAAGCAACGCTGCTGATGCGAAACCCTACGCGCACTAGGAGGTAAATGGTGCCGGGACCGGCACCGTCACCAGCCGCTGCGTAGTGCCTTCCGGGAGCACACACTGCTGCCATGACGGCTTTGGGCCCGGGGCTTGAATTATGTCCTAAGTCTTAAGTCTTGTGGACGCAGATAAGTGCTGAGAGGAATTTTGTGTTTTCTCGGCTTGTAAACCTCTTTAACAGTGGCACATATTAGAATCTAGTTAAGGCCCAGAAGGAATTGCACAAATAATCTAGTGGAAGAGAGCCTCTGACTACACCTTCTGCCACATCCTCTCCTGTGCTCAGCCATCGACTGGAGCAGCTAAAGGAAGTAGGGAAGGACATTTTGGGGTTTTAATTTCTATGAACTTTTAATGCATGAAGGCAATAGGCTTTGATACTGGGCTTTAATTCTTTTTAAATTTAACTCCAGGGCTTCCCTGGTGGCACAGTGGTTGAGAATCCGCCTGCCAATGCAGGGGACATGGGTTCGATCCCTGGTCTGGGAAGATCCCGCATGCCGCGGAGCAACTGCGCCCATGAGCCACAACTACTGAGCCTGCGCATCTGGAGCCTATGCTCCGCAACGAGAGGCCACGACAGTGAGAGGCCCACGCACTGCGATCAAGAGTGGCCCCCGCTCGCCGCAACTAGAGAAAGCCCTTGCACAGAAACAAAGACCCATCACAGCCAAAAATAAATAAATTAATAAATAAATAAATTGAAAAAAAATTTAACTCCGTAATTTTAGACATTAGTTTCCTTAGGACTTTATCGTTTAACATTTCCCTGGGAATGTGATAACGGGAGAATTCTGATAGTCTTATTTGAAGCATCTCTACATTGCATCTCAGAGTGTCTTCATGAATTCTTTGATTGTACTGTGGGACTTCTGACAGGGTCCACTGGACAGCAGGCCTGGGCATAATTTGGGATGAGAATGAGAGCAGAGAGTGATTTTTTAGGTTTGGGGTTGAACTCTGATCCTTTACAGAAACTTTTTGGGAAAATGTTTTCTTGGTGCCAGTGATCTCAGGCAGGTCCCCTAAGGGGCAATGACGAGAATCACCTCTAACTGCAGGAATTTTTATATAACAATAAAAAGTAGTATTATCGTATGAAATCATTAATATTATTAATATGACTATTATGTAATCTCAATGCTCTTTTCCGGTGTCTGGCATATAGTAGGTGCTCAAATTAACATTTATGGAATGAATGAACAGTAGGTACTACCCCATAAGGATAAGGATCTGATGCCTCCATAACTGCTGACGCATCCCCAGGGATGGACAGCTCTCCTCCCACGGCCGATCACAGACTGAATGGTTAAGCCCAGTGGGTTAAGACAGAAGTTTTCCATGGGAACAGTACCATCCCCTAGGGAGTGTTTTGCACAAGTGTGGTGTTTTGGGCTCATCACAATAGTTTGAGGCTATAGCTGGCGTTTAGCACCTAGAAGCCACGCTGCGGAATCCCATCAAAATTCAGGACGCGTCTGCAAAGTGAAGATTTATTCTAGGTCCTACGTACCTATGAATGTCCCACCAGACATGTGTGTAATGAAACTGTTTAAAATTCTTTATCCCAGGACCTAAGCCCATTCTGTATATAAACACAAACATATTTTGCACAGTTTTAATATATACCAAATTTCCAAGAAGGCAACTATTGCGTAAGTTGAGGGAAGTCTGTAGTTTGTTCTGTTTAGAACCATTTGGTTTGAGTCTTCCACCATTCTGGAAATTCATATTGTGGACGGGCGCTGCTATTGGCATTTCAGTTGCAAACAGAGCTACCCCGTAGCACTTTAAATGTATGCCTGTGCATTGCCACAAGTCCACATATTAGAAGAATCTGACTGCTTTATCTAGTGACTTAGCATAGCTGTATCAGAGCATTTACATATTGAAATACACAGTATTCTACGGGCTTTCCTTTTATTTCTCCTTTTCATTGTATTTAGCATAATTATAAATTGAAATTATGTATATGGCTAGGCTATGGCATAGATGACCTTTCACTTCAGATGGTCAAAGAATCATTAGAAAATACTGGCTATTCCAAGGGGCACTGATTGCATTGAGAAGAAGCTGGGCAGTGCTAGGCAGGAGGCGCCTCCTTTCTGCCAGTTCCCACGTTCGCTGGCACAGCAACGTCGGCTACGGTCCTGGTCGGGAGCCCCCGCTGCTGTCTCACTCACTGTGCTCCACAGAGCAACGATTGAACTGCTGGGCATACGGCAGGCAGCTCCCGCCCCTCCTTACCCCCCTCCCCATGGTGGCCAGTCTCCCGCACCCCACGGGAAGCACACTTCTGTGCTGTTCCTCTGAAACCCAGCTCAGCCATCCATCCAGTAAGCCCTTCTGAACCCCGGAGTAACGTCACTCATACCCTCTTCTGCTCTACTTTTCGGTGTCGTTCATGTTCATTGGCTTTGTCATGTTGTCAGTCTCGTCCACTTACAGCTCCGTGAGGAAACTTATCTCACAATGCCTGGCATACAATCATGTCACGTGACTCTTCATGGAATGCATGTGATGTCCATTTCAACAGCAGTTGCTCAGTGAAATACACAATTCCCTATTTACCGCGTTTATCTTTTTGTTGTTGTTTTTTGTTTTTGTTTTTCACTTTGTTTTTTTGGCCACACTGCACGGCTTGCAGGATCTTAGTTCCCTGACCAAGGATTGAACCCAGGCCCTCAGCAGTGAGAGCATTGAGTCCTAACCACTGGACCACCAGGGAATTTCCCCACTGCAGTTATCTTAACGGCTTTCCAAGTCAACCCTTTCGAAAACAATAATGAATAATGGACTTGGCATGTTTTCACCTGTATATCTACCTACAGAATTAAATTAACTTTTCTAAAAAAGTGATTTGATTATAATCTCTAAGAAACAGTCTCAAATGAGTCAACTGTCCCATTTATCACAGAGAATCTCTTTAATAAAGGTACCTCCCGGCCTCACATTCCAAGAACTGCTCGGTGATCTGCCAGTTTAGTATAAGCTGGAGAAGTTGCCAACTGAGGGAAACTGCTTTCCCAAAAAGGAAAACAAAAGCAGATTTGAACAGAATTTCTTTTTTAAAAAAGGACATTTTATATTGAAGCTAGAGGATAACTCCTTGTTTTCAATATTGCTATGTCTATCCTAAATAGCTTGAGGACATTTAGAAAATTAATGGTTCTTTTACTTATTTTTGTAATTTTTTTTGGCCACCCGACGCGGCTTGTGGGATTTTAGTTAGTTTCCCCCATCAGGGATCGAACCCGGGCCCTCAGCAGTGAGAACGTAGAGCCTGAACCACTGCACTGCCAGGGAACTCCCAATAGCTCTTTTGATTATATTATCAAATCAGACATAGAAATGAATCTTGCAAATAAATCCAATCAGCCCTTCCCCTGGCAGGACCATATTCTAAACATCCCACATGAATTTGTATTTGTAATAATGTATATCTAACTTAATTATTCATCATATTTTTTAAAAAGGAGATTCTATAGCCCTCATATTACCCAAAGGGGGAAAAAGGAAAGAAATTTATTTACAAATTATATGTCAGGCACAGTGCTGAATACTCTCTATGCTCAAAACAGCCTTGCAAGATTGGTACGGTTACGCTGGGTTTGAGTCCATATTACCTGCCTCAAAAGCCTGTTACTCTTCTGTAAAATCAAGGTAGTGCTCAAATAGTCTTGAACCTCAGCTCACTGCTGCTCTGGCCCCTTTGGTCTCATTTCAGACAAGAAGAATTCAACCCGAACGGACATTCCTTGTTATCTGCAGTCCTTCCTGAACTCCCTCTGATCTGGCTTCTGTGCCAACACTTTATTTAAATGGTTGTCATCCTATCTAATGAATTTTTTCTTTATCTTCACCTTTCTTGGCTTCTAATTTACAACTTAATAGCACTGACCGTGCATCCTTGGTAAAGAGTTTTCTCCCTCGCCTTCCATGGTAACTGCATTATTCCTGGTTTGTCCATGTCTTCCAATGACGCGTCTGTTTCTCCTCCTGCCTCTGCTTTGTCCTCTCTGGCTGCCTCACGCTGTACCTTTCCTGGAGTTGAGTGGGAGCCAGGCCTTCTAGCGCCATGCAGCCTCTCTCAAAGACAGCATCTCTCTCCTGATGTACGAAATGCTCTTTTGGGGCTTCCCTGGTGGCGCAGTGGTTGAGAGTCCGCCTGCCGATGCAGGGGACACGGGTTCGTGCCCCGGTCCGGGAGGATCCCACATGCCGCGGAGCGGCTGGGCCCGTGAGCCATGGCCGCTGAGCCTGCGTGTCCGGAGCCTGTGCTCCGCAACGGGAGAGGCCACAGCAGTGAGAGGCCCGCGTACCGCAAGAAATGCTCTTTTGATGCCTCCCGTCTGGGCTGCTGTCTTCTTGCTCAGGCTCCTCCCATTCTCTGCCCCGGGGAAATTTCACTTGTCTGCTCTGCTGTCACCCAGACTGAACCAATACTTAAAAACCCATGGCCTCCTCCTAAGAGTACTAACATTCTCAGGCCCAGACCAGGGATGGAACCCATGCCCCCTGCAGTGGAAGGGTGGAATCCTAACCACTGGCCCGCCCGCCAGGGAAGTCCCGGTACTGACATTCTTTTGGTCTTCCCAGCTTGGTTCTTTTCACAGTGAAAACGTAAGGCAGTCTATATGTAATGAAGTGCTCAAATGTGTATTTTTTCTATGACTTTTCCTTCTCTTACTTTTAAAACCAATTTCTGTAAAATTTAAGATAATTTTTGAACTTAAAAGTTTCTCTCACACCAAGGTTGTCATCTGCACCGTCTCTGTACCCTTCTTACCTAACGGTAACTTCTTTCTGGGGTCTTAACTCCAGAGTCTCCCCTGACCATCCACCCAGAATGCTGATTCCAGAGTCATCTTTCTTACATACTGCTCTCAACTTACCACTCAGTGGAAAACCCGCAATCACTCCTTATTTCCAGCTGCCTAAAATCTAAATGCCATTAGCCTGACTTTCAAGATCCTGTGCAATCTGGATACTTCTCCACTTAGCCAGTCTTCTTTCTTGTTCCGCTTTAACAATATTCTGCTCTGATAAAGCCAGCCTCTTCACTCTTTCCACTTCAATGCCTTTTTTGTATGTTCGCCTTGCTTAGAATGCCCTCCCTCCCGACTTGAATAAGTGTCCCCTCATTCTATGAAGTCTTTCTTGTTCACAGCAGATGATCATGAATCATCCTCCCTTTTAACCTTGCACATGGCTTCAAGCCTGTGCCCAATGCACTTGCATACTGACTCTCCTGAACTACCTAGTGTTGACTTGCATGTGTCATCCCTTAACTCTGCAATCAGATTTAAGCTCCTTGTGAGCGGAAATGCTGCTTTACTTGATGTCTTCCCCCAGGAGTGTAGCGGTCTACACTGGTTGATGTTCCTTAGCACTTTTAAGCTGAGTGCATATAGCCTGAGAGATGCAATGATTTAATATTAAAGAGTCATTTAAAAATGGAAACTTTTCTTGATTTACTTCTAATGGGACTTCAGAACTAAGATATTTTTCACATCTAAAAGTAATATAAGTAAATATACAAACTTTGAAAATAAAGTAAGGAGTGATGATTTGCATACAGACACTGTCATTTATTTTAGACTTTGCCAAAGATCCTTTGAGTACCTCTTTCCACACAACCTATCTTCCCATAGATCATCTCTTGACAAGGCTTGGAGGAACAGTAAATCTTAAAGCTAATGTTAGAAGCTGCACAAACATGTTGAGTCATTTGTATTAAAGATTATTTTGATGTGAAGATAGAGCATCTGCAATATTATACATTATATCACTGAAGAAAAGGTCATTTTAAAAATTATCAGCGGGGCTTCCCTGGTGACGCAGTGGTTGAGAGTCCGCCTGCCGATGCAGGGGACACGGGTTTGTGCCCCGGTCCGGGAAGATCCCACATGCCGCGGAGCGGCTGGGCCCGTGAGCCATGGCCGCTGAGCCTGCGCGTCTGGAGCCTGTGCTCCGCAACGGGAGAGGCCACGACAGTGAGAGGCCCACGTCCAGCAAAAAAAAAAAAAAAAAAAAGAGAGAGAGAGAGAGCTCTTCTGTAAAAATTATCAGCACTCACAACTTTCAGGACTTCCTGTGTGGTACAAACTGGAATACACCATGAAAAAGTCTGTATTAGAAGACTCTGTTAAGAAACATAATAGCCTTACCTTGACGTAATCATAAATGCATCTTTGCAAACTAGTTGCTGCCTCCAGAGCAAATGTGTTGAAGGTGAGTCTAATTAGTTTGTTTACAGGGGCAGTCATGAACCATATGCAGTTTAAATTCTTGTCATATCTTCCATTCGAATCAGAATCAGGAGAGGCAAAGGTACCATCTGAACGTGTCAGATAACCACCACATCCTTGCTGAGGCCCTGTGTTCAAAAAAAAAAGACACATCACGATGCAGAGCAAAGAGACTGGAACTGAAATTTTATGAGGAGGGTTTTTAAAAATAATATCGTTTCTTTTTTCTGTCACACTTTGATGAACATTATCAGACTGCTGCCCCTCATCTTAGTTTCTTCGCTATTATTTCCTCTTCAACCACCAATCCACCAATCTCTACCAGCTCACATCTAGCTGCCTAGAAAAGTGGGTAAACAGATAGGGTTCTATATGCATTTTTGGAACTCTTGATGGGATTTATTGGAGCTTTTTCCTATTCTTGAAAAATCCAATTTTATACAAAGTATTTTGCATAAAAAAACTGATGGAAACTGTGAACCCGTTTTACCTTTATGTTCTGCTTTTATGAACGCTATCAGACTGAAAACTGAAATTAAGAAGACTTTACCCAACATCCCAAGAAAACTGGTTCTCAACAAATCTTTTATTTAAATAATCTGGTAGAAGGAGGATGAGAGGCATATAACACTACAATCCACTTTATATTGAACTGTACTCTGCATTTGAATTTTTTCTTTTCCAAAAATAAGGGGAAGCTGAAGAAGAGGAACTTTAGTGGAGAAAAATATCTACTTTGAAATAAAAACTCTGAAATTCAGAATAAAAATACAAAAGAGAGATAAAGAATACTCTCAATACTCAACTATGAAAAAAAATACGGCACAAACTCCTCAGAGCACGGGATTTAGTTTCTTCCACTCCACAGCCTAAGGTGATGCCTTGGTAAGGAAGAAAAACTTCACTGACAATTTCGAAAGATATACATGAGGATGAATTAAGCTCAGAACAGCCCTGGTAGGAATAGAGATGAAATAGGCGTTCAAAAGAGTATTCATAAAGCTTGCATTCTACACAAACGTGCGTCATTGCAAGTTCCGCAGTTAAATTCACAGTCTCATTCCATTTACTTGATCTGTTAAAAGTGAAAGGGTTGATTTCAACATTAGGGGGCGCTATGATTCAGGAAACGCTCTTGGCAGGAAAGGCAAACAATGGCTGCCGACCTCGGATGCAAAGGATATCAAATGCGCGGAGCGTTTTCCAGGATAGGTGCCTTACTTAGGAGGTCAGGCTAACCTGTCATAGCTTCTAAGTCAAGTAAAACTACAGAGTATTTGCACAGTCCGAAGTTTCCTGGAGTTGAAATGCTTCCGAAGGCCCAGTTCCTGACATATCCATAGATGGCATCTAGAACAAAATTATTCTGAAACCAAAGCAATGCTCATGACTCTGCTCCTATGAAACAGGCCTGCAAGATGAAGAAGTGGGGTTTGCACAGTTTTCACTCCAGTGTGGACTGATTGCTACCTAAGGCAACCACTTAAGCTTACTGACATGCCTAGCAGGGAAGAACAATTACTCAGGGTATTAATGAATTGAGAAAATTATTTATCTATTAAATATTGCCAAGGAAATACATTTAGTATTTTTTAAAATAATTTTGATCGGAGTATAGTTGATTTACAATGCTGTGTTAGTTTCTGCTGTACAGCAAAGTGAATCAGTTATACACATCCACATGTCTACTCTTTTTTAGGTTCTGTTCCAATATAGGTCATTACCAAGTACTGAGTAGAGTTCCCTGTGCTATACAGTAGGTTCTTACTAGTTATCTATTTTTTTATTTAGTACTGAGATGGGAGAAGATGAATGGTAGTCTAATAGCAGTGGTAAGTCGTAAATCAACAATAATGATACAATTTAGAAAATGATAGGTGCCATGAAAGAGGCAGGAAAAGTCTTGTGAGTTTTGCAAGAAAGGGAGATTACTTCAGGCTAAGAGGACCTAGAATGTTCAAGGCGGAGGTGACAGTTGATCTGCATCTTAAAGGATAAATAGGACGAGACCATGTAGACTTGCCTGGTATTGGCAAGTCCAGGTTGAAAGACCTCGTAACCAAAGGTTAAGTGGACAAGAATTTACACGTATAGAATTTGACCTTTAGACTTTATTCTCTGGGTAATAGGGATCCACTAGAAAGGTTTTTGATCAGAGGAGAGGTAGGGTCAGAATGAATGCACTTTCTCGTCAAGTCTGACCTAGAGATGCATCTGGTAGTCACGTTTACACATAAGGGAGGGCCTGGAGGAGATGAAGCCAGGCCCAAGGACACCGCTGTGGTCCAGGCTGGCGGAGGCAAGGGGCAGTGCAGAGCTGGAGGTCTGCATGTAGGAAAACCAGACCACTGGGCTTTATTCTACTGACGCATCAGCTGCAAAAACTAAATGCTATTTTTAAAAATTCAAGCTATATGTTTTATCAGCCCTTGCTTATTAATTGTTGCTACTAAGTTAATAAGGGCAGAATGACAATTGTACTGGGCACCAAGAGTGCCATTATACACACTCAGTAGACGAGACTACTGCTGCAGCTATTATTGCTACTACTGCTACTAACGCCCTAAGACAGAGATACCCTCCCTTCAGGAAACCCAGAGCAAGGATCTGCAGATCGCTGGTGTGCACTGGCATAGACTGAGTGGGAGACTGCATGATTCCTAACTTTTCAGAATCTCTCTTTCCAGGGCCCCAGAATGGACAGAGTACAGTAAGTCCCCTACATACGAAACTTCAAGTTGCAAACTTTCAAAGATGCGAACGTGCATTGCATCAACGTCAGGTGTGAGCGAAATGGCAGCTTGCCCTCCATCTCCTATTGCTGTGATCCTTCAGCTCTACCATCTCCCACCTCCTCTCCCTCCTCCAGTCAGTAACTCTTCTTGCCTGTTCACTCAATGCCAGCCTCTGGACGCCAGCTGTTGTGCTGTACTACTGTGCTTTTCAAGGTACTGTGCTGTAAGATTAAAGATGTTTCATTTTTTGTGTTTTTTTAATGTATTATTTGTGTGAGAAGTATTATAAACCTATTACAGTACAGTACTACATAGCTGATTGTGTTAGTTGGGTACCTAGGCTAACTTTGTTGGACTTACAAACAAATTGG
Organism: Orcinus orca; assembly: GCF_937001465.1. Taxonomy (NCBI): domain Eukaryota; kingdom Metazoa; phylum Chordata; class Mammalia; order Artiodactyla; family Delphinidae; genus Orcinus; species Orcinus orca. Next base: position 5,460,539 of record NC_064560.1, on the reverse strand, counting down.
ACTTACGAATGCATTCTCGGAACAGAGTTCACTCATAGGTAGGTGACTTAGCTGTATATTTTCTGTCACTTGATGTTAGGTTTCACCATATGACTTGCTTGAGACAATGGAATATTAATGGTCATGGAGTAGGAAGAGGCCTTAAATGTGCTTATGTTTTTTGGCTTGGAGTTTTGTCCTCCTGTGATCCACCAAGAGCTCACACCCTGGGTACCTGTGTGGAGAGCAGACCTGACTCCAGGCTGTACTGTAGGCCAAGCACAGTCAACCTGCATCCTGGAACAGGCAGGCAAACTGGCCTGCTGACCCATAAGTGATAAAAATAATATTCTAGGTATAAGCCACCGCATTTTGGATCATTTGTTATACAGCATTATTGTGGCAATAGCTGACAAATACAAAAATAGCTTTTTTGAATTATCAAACTATAATAGAGCACATTGATGAACTCATAAAATATACATACAAGTAAAAAAATAAAGGAGAACTAAAATTATCATCAGATAGTCCTGGCTAAAATAGTCAAATAACTGAAGTATAACATTATATGAGTGAATTATACAACTCATATTCTATATGAATAATATTATATGAATAAATAGTCAAATAAAAGATGTCCATGTCCATCCCTGGACAACCGCTACTTGGACAGGTGGTGGCTGGCTAGCTGTACTTTCAGATAACAATCGGCCTGACTTCAGGCATTTTCCTGTTCCCCAGTGAGCCAGCTAGGGCTTCAGGCTGTAGCTGAATGTAGTTGAAGGAAGCGGCACTGAAGCACAGGAAACAGAACACAAATGCATTTAAGGCTGGTTCCTTAGGGAAATGGGAGTTCCATAATCCTTTCTTTGAGTAAATCTTGCTGTGATTTTCAAAGCTACAGTAGACAGCTGCCCTAAAGCAGTGAATTCATTTAAAAAGTTCAACTAAGCTTCAGATGAACATGTCTTGTCTTTTTTGCTAAAAGTGAATTGGAGTTATTATTCTCTACTCCCTAACCTTAAACATGCACCACCTTTTAAGTATCATATTTATATCTGCAAGGAAAACATTTCTTAATGGCTTTTGTAACCTGAGTTATGTTTTTCTGTTTGTTTTCAGTAATGTCACTCAATTTGCCTCACTTTAAACATCCTAATTTGAGACCCAGCCTAATTTAACTTAGAATGTGTACTTAGTCTGGTAATATTTGGGAAGCATAAAACTGAAATACTAAAAGAAAGGTAATCTCAGCAGTTAATCAGGAGCTATAGTCACAAGTAAAAGAGCAATGCAATGTATAAAGAACTCGGGAAAATTATATAATTAACTTTTAATTTATTTTGCATTGTTTTGGTATTACTGAAAACACCCTATGTATGCATTAATAGTCTTATGGCGTTTCATGAAAATCATTCTCACCAACTTTGAGATTTTAAAAATGACTTATTAAGCAATATATAATGATATAATCATGTCAACTGATGCAAGAAGAGGATGTGACAAAATCCAACACACATCATGACATAAACTCTCAGCAAACTAGGAATAGAAGGGACTTTTCTCAACTTCATTAAGAGCATCTACAAAAACCATATAGCTTACATGATACTTAATGGTGAAAAACTAAATGCTTTCTTCCTAAGGTTAGGAACAAGGCAAGGACATTTTTCTCACCACTATTCAACAAAGTATTGGAAACTCTTGCCATTGTAATAGACAAGAAAAAAAAATACAGACTGGAGAGGAAGGAATAAAATTGCCACTATCTGCAGATGCAGAAAATCCCAAGGAATCTACATAAAAATTCCTAGATTAACAAATGAGTTCAGCAAGAATCCAGGATGGAAGAACAAGGCACAAAAGCAATCACATTTCTATAAACTCACAATGCATGTGTGGAAACCAGAGTTAAAAATACAATTGCTCTAAAGAAAATAAAATACTTAGGTATACACTTACTGAAATGTATACAGAACTTGTGTGCTGAAAGTTACCAAGTGATGAAAGAAATTCAAGACCTAAATAAATGGTGAGACGTACGTATTCACGGACTGGAAGACTCAGCCTAGTAAAGATGCCAGTTATTTCCCAGATGATGCACAGCTTTCATAGTAATTCCTACCAAAGCCCCAGCAAGATTTTTCTGTTGACTTAAAAAAGCTTATTTTAAAACTGTGGTACGTCAAGACAATAGAATATTATTCAGGGCTAGAAAATGAACTATCAAGCCATGAAAAGACATGGGAGCAACTCAGTGCATATTACCAAGTGAAAGGAGCCAATGTGAAAAGGCTACATACTGTACAGTTCCAACTAGATGACATTCTGGAAAAGGCAAAACTAATGAGACAGTAAAAGAATCAGTGGTCGCCAGGGGTTGGGGGGAGGGAGGGAGGGAGGCATGAACAGCCAGAGCACAGAGGATTTTTAGGGCAGTGAAAATACTCTGTAAGATACCATAACGTTGGATGCACGTCATTACACATTTGTCCAAATCCATTGGATGTACAACACCAGGAGTGAACTGTGACTCAAACTATGGCTGTTGGGTGGTTATGATGCTTCACTGAATATCATCAGTTGTAACAAATGTCTCACTCTGGTGGGGATGTGGTCAATGGTGGAGGCTGTGCACGTGAGGGGCGAGGGCATAAGGGGAATCTCTGTACCTTCCCCTCAATTTTGCTATAAATCTAAAACTGCTGTAAAAAATAAAGTCTTAATAAAAACCAACCAACCAACCAAAACAAAACAAACAAACAACTTATTTTAAAATTTACATAGAAAGTCACAGGCTCTTGAATAGTTAAAACAATCTTGACAAAGAAGAATAAACTGGAAAGGATCGGGCTTCCCTGGTGGCGCAGTGGTTGAGAGTCCGCCTGCCGATGCAGGGGACACGGGTTTGTGCCCCTGTCCGGGAAGATCCCACATGCCGCAGAGCGGCTGGGCCCGTGAGCCATGGCCGCTGAGCCTGCGCGTCCGGAGCCTGTGCTCCGCAACGGGAGAGGCCACAACAGTGAGAGGCCCGCGTACTGAAAAAAAAAAAAAAAAAACTGGAAAGGATCAATCTACCTATTACTATACAGCTATAGTAATCCAGATAGTATGATACTCGTGGAGTGTTAGACAAACAGATCAATGGAAAAGAATAAAGAACCCAGAAATATGTCCACACAAATATGTCCAAGTGATTATTTACAAAGATGCAAAAGCAATTCAGTGGAGGAAGGGTAGTCTTTCAACAAATGGTGATAGAGAAATTGGACATCCAGGGGCAAAAATTAGGTCCAATCTAAACCTCAGACCTTGAACAAAAATTAGTTCAAAATGGATCGTAAACATAAATGAAAAATGTAAAACCATAAAACTTTTAGAAGAAATCGAAGTAGAAGATCTTTGAGACCTCAGGATAGGTAGAGTTCTTAGCCTTGTTATCCAAACACTATACATAAAAGGAGAAACTGATATGCTGGACTTCTTCAAAATTAAAAACTTTTGTTCTAAGAAAGGCCCTGTTAAGAGGACAAAAAGGCAAGCTATGGACTGGGAGAAAATATTTGCAGACCATGTACCTGAGGAAGGACTACTACTGAGAATATATGAAGAACTCTCAAAACCCAATAGTGGAAAAACAAGTAATCCAATTAAAAAATGAGAAAAAATTATGAACATCTATTTCGCCAAAGAGGATATACATATGACCAAAAAAGCACATGAAAATTGTTCACCATTAGGGAAATGTAAATTAAAACCATAATGATATGAATACATTTCTATCAGAATGGCTAAAACACACACACACACACACACACACACACACACACGAGTGATAGCTCATTGTAGAATACCGCACACCACAATGGAATGACCAGGGTGAGGGTGTCCCAAGTGTGGATAGCACAGAAAGTACTCCATAAGGACTCTCTCGCCAAGATGACAGAACACAGATGACAATGAAATAGCATCTTAAAGTGCTGAATGGAAATAACTGCCAAACTAGAATTCTGTATTCAGAGAAAAAATCCCACAAAATTTAAGACAGAATAAAGCCATTTTCAGAAAAACAAAAACCAAAAGACATTTTTACTAGAAGATTTGCAATAAATAAATAAAAAAAAAACACTAAAGGGAGTTCTTCAAAAAGAAATAAACTGATCTCAGATGGAAGCCCAGAAATTCAGGAAGAAAGAACAAAAGCAATGGTAAGTATACATAATTACTAACTGAAACAATAAAAACATTTTATATGCTTAAAACGTATATAGAATTTAAATAATTGATATTAACAGCACGGAAGACAGGAAGTAGATTAATGGAGTTAAAATGTTGCATTTATCATGATATGGTAAAAGGACTAGTTTTAGGGCTTCCCTGGTGGCGCAGTGGTTGGGAGTCCACCTGCCGATGTAGGGGACACGGGTTCATGCCCCGATCTGGAAGATCCCACATGCCGCGGAGCGGCTGGGCCCGTGAGCCATGGCCGCTGAGCCCGCGCGTCCGGAGCCTGTGCTCTGCAACGGGAGAGGCCACAACAGTGAGAGGCCCGCGTACCCACCCCCCCAAAAACAGGACTAGTTTTAAATTAGATTCTAATGAGTCAAAGGTGAATGTTATAATCCCTAAGAGTAACTGACTATATAAGTAATGATTTTTATTTATTTATTTTTGTTTTCTTTATTCAAGACCCATTTATTCTCTAGTTCTGCCCACATGGAGACACCCTCCTTGAAAAGGCATTAAATCCTTCCCTTAACTTTAACACCTTGTGCTGAAAACACGTGTTCCAAGGTTTCAGCTGCGAGATCCACATTCTTAAAGCACTGATTCTTAAACCTCTTCTAGATTTCTCCCTTTGGATGGAGGGAGATGACCCAAACACAGCGAAGAACAGCTCAGGACTGGGGGCTCTGCTCGCCCAGAAGACTTTGCAGCTCCCCTCAGGCCCCCCGCTGGAGCCAGGATTAGGGCCCTGAGGCGAGGGCCCTCTTCCCTAGGCTGGTTGTCCCCTCTAGTTTCCCCGGAGTCTCGGGATTCCAAACGGTCTCTGCTCGCGCTCCTGCATCACACCTGCTGCCTCAGCACTGCTGATATACGCCAAGGGGGGAAAAGCACACAGAACTGCCTTTCAACGCAGCGACGTTCTACACCGAAGTTATCTGAGAAGCCTGCAGGTTCTTTGCCATCGGAGGACACTCCCAAGGCCACCACTACCCCAGGCTCCCCACTGCCCTTGCCGGTGGCCTGGACGTGCGTGGCCGCAGTGCTGAGTCGCGCACACCCCGGTCTCCACTCCACTCTCCCGGGGAACTGAGGACGGCGCCCCGGGCTCAGCGGCAGGATCTGTCCCGAAGCCAGTCCTAGAGTGACAAGAGCCACACCTGCGGGTCTGGATTGTTCCACCGACCGGCCGCCCAGGACCGAGCTGGGCCCACGGACCCGGGTCTGGATTGTGTCGGCTGCTGCTTCTTGCCTGGGTTCACAGGCCGACAGCCAGTGTCCTCCCTTCCCTGCTCGTCACCACACCAGTGGCTCACTCCTACCTGCTGTCGTCCCCGGCCTGGCCACCGCGGGCTCCCGGGCCCACCAAGAACTGAGACGCCAGCAGGCGCCTAGCTCCCATTAGGCCAGCTCCCCGTTGAACTACGGCTGCCTAGCCGTGTTCTCAAGGCTTCAGGGCCGGCGCCGCCCCTCCCTGGACCCGCGATGCTCCCCGGACCCGCGATGCTCCCCCGATCCGCGATGCTCCGCGGAGGCGCCGGAGCCTCGCTGCACGCAGCCCAGCACAGGCGACCTCCGCGCCCGCCTGTCCCGCCGCCCGGACAGTAATGATTTTTAAAAGAGAGTGACAATTGATTAATTCAGAAAAGGTAAAAACACAAAGATGGCTAAAGAAACATAAGAACATATGGAACAAACAGAAAACAATACGGTGGTCTATTTAAATCCAATAATGTTAGTAATTTTATTAGTAACATGGTCCAATCTCCAACTGAAAGACAAAGTAAAACAAAACCCAAATACATTCTTTGGGGTAGAGAAATGTTGAAAGTGGAGAGATTGAAAAATATACCATGAACTGGAAGAAAGCTAGGGAAGCTGTATACTGAATTGGAAAAAGTAGACATTAAAGCAAAAAAAACCCAAAAACCAAAAAAAGACCTTGCAGAATAACATGAGTCAATTCACCAAATTCACCAGGAAGATATAATCATTTCAAACGTTTATGTGCTACACACTACACTGTCTCTAAGCAAAATAAGACCAGAATTCTAGCCCTGATCTCTCTACTGAGCTTCTCATTCTTGTATCTGACTACCTACTGAACATTAGCTGGATGACTTAAAGGCACCAAATATTCTGCACCAAAACCAAACATTATTACTTTCTCCTATGAAACCTGGCCCTCCTGTAAACTTACATTTAGATAGCGGTATCACGGGATATTGTCCAGAAACCTTAGGGTCATCATGTTTTCCTTTTCCCTCAATTCATTGTTCAAAGACTACTGTGTCCTCTTGATCCTGTATCTTAAGTGCTTCTCCTTTCAAGTTCCTTCTTTATTTTCACACTGTCACTGCTCTCATCCCCTGCCTACATGATGGCAATACTTTCCCAATTTTTCTCTGTCTAAAATGCTGCCCCTACTTCAAAACATCACCCTCACAGGTGCTAGCATGTGCTTCCTACACCACATCTGATTAGATCATAGTATTCTCCAGCCTCCAAACGATGAACGGTTCCATCCGCAACTGATGCAGAGCCCACCTTGTCCACCTCCTCCTGTCTGTCCTGTTTCAGCCCCTACTGCTCTCTACCTGACAACCCAAAGCGGTAGTAACAATGTGCAAGCCAGTGTGTGGCCTCTGAAATGGGATATGACTTTGCAACTTTGCACATAAAATGCCTGCTTTCCCAACGAAGGCCTTCTCAGCCTTCCGAGTGAGTATGATTTATAGCTAAAATTTAGTGCGTGCTAAAAGAGTGTCAGGGAATGTTCTAGTTTAATCTTCCCCACAGCCCTATGAGGTAGTTACTATTAGTGGGCCCCTTTTACAGATGAGAAAATCAAGAGGATAAGTAACTGTCCGAGGTCAAACTTGCTGGGATGTGTCAGGGCTGAGTTTGAACCTCGACAGTCTATCCCCACAGCTTGCGCTACATGTACAAACCACTAACGACAATTCATGGTTCACATTCCCTGCAGTGCTTTCGCGAACTTTTTTTTCCTGTGTCCTTTTTATTTTACTCAATGCCGAAGTACTTCAGATCGCTTCTGCCTCTGCTGTCCTCTGCACATACTTCTGACAAAAGCATTTATCAGAATTTACAATTATTTGCTGACTATTGAGTAAGCTTCTCAGAAATGGAGATCTTGTTGAATTCGTCTTCGTATCCCCAGAGAAAAGATCACTGCCTGCATAGTAAGTAGCTGGTGAATACTGTTGAATAAGCAATTCAGGAAAGCACAGAAAATATACAGATAGTTCTTACTGGAGGGATCTTTGCTTTCTAGTCTAAGTTTATAAAGGAATTCTTGGGATTACATATATTTCTTGATTTATAAAGTTGTTACTATGCAATAAACATATTATGTACATGTGCATGTGTATGTGTGTCTATATATATGTCTGTATATGTGTATATATATATGTGTGTGTGCGTGTGTGTATATATATATATATATATATATATATACACATACACACACATAGATACACACACAGGCATAGGACCAAGTTTTTGGTCCTATGTATTAACCTGTTTCAAAGGTGAGTTAGTTGACTTTTGTGGCATATTTGATTGTGAAGAAACAATCAGCAGAACAACACCAAAAATATCACCAAAAGATTGAAAACACTGCCGAAGGGGTAGTTTTGTTTTTTTGTTTTTGTAGGAAAATGCTTGTTTAGCTAAAAATTTGCAATTATAAATGATGTTAGTTCTGTTACTTAAGAAAATCTGATCTCTGAGTGTTGGATTTCCGAAGGCAGAGCAAATCTAAAAATTTGTAAAATTCCAGACACTCTAATGTGCAGCACACTATATAGGAGAATGACTTTCTCTCATCATTGACAATTACAAAGTCAAAAGTTAGCAAAAAATCAGAAACTGTTCTATTTAGAGAGCAGGATTAATAGCAATGTGCTATTCAATTGTCATAAAATAGGTTGCATTAGAAAAGATATGAAATTCATCAAACCAGAGTATACAATAGTTTTTAATAATGTAAACAAAGGCATGGAATTGTTTTGTTGTTCTCGTTAATATATTAGGTTGCACACTGTGCTATTGATATTTAAATTTTATGACTCTGGTGGCAGTGTGATTTAGTGGAGACGGAATATTTTCCCAGTTCTGCTCAAGATTTGCTAAGAGGCCCTGGCAAGTCACTTAATTTCTGTGTGACTCAGTTCCCCAATTTGTAAAGTAAAATATATGAGAATGCCAATTAGGATTACAACATAAAAATAAATGCCCAAATTCCTTAATTTTGATAGAATTTTAAGAAATTTTACTAAATTGGAGGCCATCATTTGGGGTTAGAGATTTTTGTTATACAGAAAGTTATTACCCTTATATTCCAATGGAATTATACTCCACATAATTGTGCTAATTCTTTACCATTATATCATGCAAAGCTGTGAAGATAGATGTGACATTTGTCTGTCAATAGCGGAAAGAAAATGGGCTTTTACTGTATGTGTATATGTATGCATATATATATAAATTATTTGTAAATATAAATGTTACTTAAAATATAAATACTAAACATATATTTTATGTATATTATATTTATAATATATAAAATATATTTGTATCATAAATATAAGTATACTATAAATATATAATTATGCTATATTATTTATAAATAAAATTTATTTATATATTATTTATAAATAGTATATTTTACTAAAAAATATTTTTTCCTTTCCTTATAGGAAGGAGGAAATAGTGACTGCTGCAGTTATGTGCAATATTTATATAGTAACAGTAAATTAAATGCACTATTTAGGACTAGGTACAAATTGGAAAGCAGGCAGTGTCAAAGGAGAAGATGAGAATGGAGAAAAGTAGCTCTATCTCCCCAAAGAGTTAGAAAAGAAATGACTTGCCTTTGAGAAAAGTCACCCCCAGAATCCCTCATCGTCCTGAGTGTGTTCACTGATCTCTACAAAAGCGATGTGGGCATTTTAGGAAAAGGATGAATTTGGGAGATGGTCCTACCTGATTCCAAGCTTGGTTTTACCTCTTATAAACCCTTTGACTGCAAGCAAATTACCTAATCTCCTAACTTCTTTGTTCCTCCATTGTAAAATGGGATAATCCCTGTCTCAGGGGTAGTTGTGAGGATTAGATGAGAAAATCCAGGCAAAGCCCCTCCCATGGAAGCTCAGTGACAGGCAGTCCTTATCTGTATGCCTTGAGCATCCTTGACATCTTCTCCTGGGGGTGAACTGAAATTAAAGCTACCACACAAAGGTAGCAGATTTTTCACATCTCAGAACAAAGAGAAGAATATAGTCCCTGATAATGTTTTATCTCTAAACAACTGTTTACAAGTAAAGAATTTTTTTCAGTGTTTAATGCTGACCAGTCTGCTTTTATGCTGCTGGAAACACTACGTTAAAGCCAGGCCCAATGAATAAGGATAATGATTATTACAGGGAATCTATGCTTATAAATAATTTAATCTTAAACATCCAGTTGCTGGATGAGTTGCATTTTTAGGAGGGCTGGTGTTGTTTAGGTTATGCAGAATAATTGCTTGCCAGCTTCTTGTTTATTTCAATGTTTTTCAAAGTGTTACCTTATAATTTACCACTAACTCAATTTTATCACTTAGCTTGGTCTTCACAGTACCATCTGGTTTCATTTTCCCAATGACAACCCTATCCTTCAAGACCAGGAGCAGCAATTTGGTCATTTAAGGAGGGGGTGAGTGGGTTAGAGCACAGACTGATATTGGAATATATTTTCATAAAAACCTTTTCTTTTTCTTTTGGCTGATCTGGAATTTTACTCCTGCCTGCTGCTTTTGTAAGGTTTTGGTGAACTAAGCATTTGTTAGTTTCTTTATCACATTCCCACATTCTCAGCTCAGCAAAAAACCCTTGTCAGTAAAACCCACAAAGGAGAAACTGCAGATAACCTTGTCTTTGGCATCATCTCCCAAAGGATGCCTAATCAGCAGTGAACGTTACAAGACTTAAAAAGAGCGGAAATAAGCTTAGTCTAGTTTTCTGCAAATGGGTTTACAATTTCAGCTCATCTCATTGTCAGACTTCATCAGAGGGAGCAAATGACATTAAGAGAACAGACAAACAACACTGCTTTCAAGTAATATCCCCATATTCGCTAAACTGAGGGTTATCTGAGCAGTAACTTAGGAAATTATTCACTTTATAATTCAACTACCTTACTGCAATTGTACTTTTAAAAGTAATGTCGTCTGGCAGCTAACACCAGGCTGCTAGGAAGCACAACATAGACGCATCGATATTTAGTGTCACTGAATGTTTTTAAGTTTATTTTTTTAATGTTTAGCTATAGAACTTTAGAATGCCCCTCCCAAAGTCCAAACTTAACACCAAAACTGTGAAATTTAAAAATAACTAGAACCAGAAGTCTGAATTTGATATGTTGTTACATTTTCCTCCGTTTGCTGTGGTTATATTTTCCATCTTTGGGGCCCCAAACTGGCATCAGCTTTCTGTGTACCTTTCCTTCTTCTCCAGCCCCTCTTACAAGTAAACTCCTGTTGAGCCACCTCAACTTCTTCCCACCACTGCCAACTGTCTTCCTGTAGCATGTCTGAGAGTCAGTTTCCAGATGTTAAGGCAGCACGTAAAAATCCAGAGACCAGACACACCACCTGAATGTTGAGTCTGACCCTGTATTCCTAATTCTCTAAGGATAAAAGTCATCCAATTTACCACCCCGAGTAATAGCTGAATTATATGAACCACAACTGCATATTGAGAATGAGGCGAATCTAGATACGATGTATAACATATACATATTATACATAATATAATGTGATTATAAAGTAAGGATCATTTATCCATTTATTCTTTAATTCATTCACACAGCCAATATCGATGGATTGATGGAGTAACAGTTACGTGCTAGGTGTCTGCGAGGCCTTGGAATTTTATTGGAATTTAGCTTTTGATTTTGGCTTTAACTTATAAAATGTACTTTAGGGTCTGCTGGTTAGATTTCAGCGCACCCTGGAGCCGTCCTGTTGATAATAATGACCCCTCTCTCCCGCTCCTCTGCCTTACAGAGAGGGTGGGGTGGGTCATGGAGCCCTGCAGAAATCCAGGTCTTCAATATTACTTTCTGATCCGTATCAGTCTTTCTCTTTGGCGTCTAAGGTACTTTACAGAAATTACCTACTGCATCCCCATTGCACTCTTAAAATATAGAATGTAGTAATACTTCAAATTGAACATTTTTAGTGGACAAAAGCTGAGCTCAGCAAAGTTATAGGACTTTCCTAAGGCATCTCACTGGGCAATGATGTAATAGAGCCATTGGTCTCGTCACCTGCTCCCTGGTCTACAGCTCTGCCCGTTTGGGCATGTCTCTACCTTTGTCCTTGTTAAACATGTGCTTTGGTATTTTTGCCTTTGTCTCATAGCAAGGGTCTGTGAGTCTGACCTTAATGCCACCTGACTCATTCTCTATGTGGCAAATACCCCGGGCAGAGGGATACAGAGAGTAGCCCTCATCCTCAGCCCAGGAGCTGTGGGCAACAGGGGGCCGGAGCTTCAGTCATGTGTTCAGGATTTACAGCCTCTGGAGCCGGGAACCTCTGGTCACTGACGTCCTCTTGTCCCTGAGACCACCATCTTCTCCAGGGTGATGGCCTTGCCCTTCTGGGACATGTCACCCTGAAGGAGACATGCTTTACTTTCTTCTTGACAGCCCACTGATCCAAATGCCCACAGACCTCAAAACTAACTGGGCCAAGTTCAGTTTTTGACCCTGACATTTTGCTAAAGGGTTATATGATAATTACTTAAGAAAACAAGTTTAGTTACTATGGTCCAACACAGTCAATAAACATAGTTTAAACCCCTGATCTAATCCTGTATCTACAAGTTTCGTATCTAATGGGATGAGCACATCAAAAACAGACTGACTGGGCCTAGAACATAACTGCATGAATAAATGTTCTTTCCTCTCTCACCCATCCTCCAAGATGCACGGATTCAAGTAAGAAATAACTGCTTTATTATTTTCTTGAGCAGTGCCCAGGACAGGAAGTGCCCCTGGCTGGGGGTGGGGAAGGGGGGTTAACTCAGGTTCTGTGTCTCTGTGGGAAGCTGTCATGAGAAACAGAACTGGGAAAGGGGGCATCCCTGGTGTCACAGTGGTTGAGAATCCACCTGCCAACGCAGGGGACGTGAGATCGATCCCTGGTCTGGGAAGATCCCACGTGCCGCAGAGCAAATAAACCTGTGAGCCACAACTACTGAGTCCAAGAGCCACAACTACTGAACCCGCATGCTACAACTAGTGAGCCCACGTGCCACAACTACTGAGCCCACGTGCCACAACTACTGAGCCCATGAGCCACAACTAGTGAGCCAACGTGCCACAACTACTGAGCCCATGAGCCACAACTACTGAGCCCACGTGCCTTGAGCCCGTGCTCTGCAACAAGAGAAGCCACTGCAGTGAGAAGCCTGTGCACCGCAACAAAGACCCAACGCAGCCAAAAAAATAAAATAAATAAAAATTTTAAAATAATAAATAAAAACAAAAAAACAGACTGACTGAGAGGCACTCTGGCGTGAGACCAGTACAGTAAGAAGAAATTGGGGCTTTGATGGCTTAAAAACACGTTTGCAGGTCTGAAATTCTCTGTGAGTGACACGGATGAGCACAGCCAGAGCTGAAGCAGACTCTGGTGGTAAAGGAGGGGCAGGAACTCAGCAAGCAGAAGTGGGTAGAATAAACGGTACTCATCAGTGTTAGTTCTGCACCGTGGAGCTTGCCCACTTGGGCCAAATCCATAGGACTGAAGGCTTTTTAAGCTTCACAGGATCATGGACACCACTGACGATCGGGTGAAAGTTGCATACTCTCCAGAAAAACGCTGAGATCTGCAGATAATTTCAGAGTTTCACAGACCCCAGGACGAGTACTCCGCTGGTTATCAGTTATCGGGGATCAATTATTCATGTAGGGGAGGAGAGATGGGGAAAGTGGGAAGGCAGGTGTACTTCACAGGTAGGTATCAGCTCCCGGGAAGTGCTGGCTTTTGCTTTCTCCTTACCTTCCATCCTGTACAGGTGGCCCTTCATAGCAGAAGTTCCATAAAAGAGGAGACCTGATTTCACCACATAATTCATTAGTGACAAACTAGGGGGATATTTTCCCCAAATTTGTTCTGAGCCTTTAGCAATACAAATATAACGAATGCCCAAGGAGAAGTTATCTAATAATTATATTATTGTATGAGCCGGCTCTTCACTGACTTGGGAAAAATTAAAGCAGATGTGCATAAAGTATTGTCAAGTGTGGAATCGAAATAGCGAATCTGTAAAACTCCAGTGTTCAGGTCAAGATAAGCTAAACAGATGTCACAGACTAAAATGGTCTCCTCTTCACATCAATTATTTATTCAGGGAAGATACTGTCTCCCAGGCTAAAGTGACAGTTTTGGAAACTAAAATTCACTGTCCCACCCATAAAGTTGTTTCTTCTCTCTTAACAGGATGCCCAGGGCAGTTTAAAATGGACAAGACTGAGGGGAAAAGTGCATCTTATTAGCCAAGTTTAAGTGCTTTGTATAGATCTGTAAGAAAAAGATTCTATAAACACTAGAATTCAACGTACTCTTTATTGTTTCTTCCCCTTTTCCTCACCATAAACAACAAAAAACAAACCAAATTGAAAAGCTATGCAGAACGATCAGTGAATTTATATGAGTGGTCTTGAAAGGTTTGTAAGACCAAAACAGTACAAAATGATAACAATCGGTTGTTCAGGAAAAAAAAATACCACTAACGATCACTTAAAATTACTTCTTAGATATTCCCAAGTGGCCAATAGCATTTATACGTGAAGAAGAGGTGAGAGGCATGCAGGGGTAGCACACTGGGAGGCAAGGAATGAGACCCTATTTCTGCTCTCTGCATGTGACCAGAGGAAAATAGTTATTCACTGAAAGTGGCCAATGCTTATGGATGAGCGGGGCCTCTGACGGTGTAAGATGATTCCTTCTGTGTTACTTCAGTAAAATCACCTTAAGTCGGAGAATGTCTTTTTGTAGCTCAGAAAAATGTAATATTAATGAGGTTAGGGAACACTGGCTAATGTGGAAGCTTTCACGTAGGTGACAGCCGTGTGGAGTACTTTAGGATGATTTCAATGATCATGTGAGAATACATTAGGAAAAAGAAAAACAACTTGAAAGCAGGTAGCAAGAGCTATGCAATTATGTGTCATTTGAGTCTAAAGTCTGTGCTAAAGGCACGAATAAACAAGTTCTCTTGTGCAAAAAGTCTCCAAAGGAAAATTAATTTTTCTTTCAAAATAGCCCTCTGTGTTTTATATGCCACTTCACTTGGGCAATTCCATTAAGGCAATGCTCTCTGTCTGCCCATGAGACTTGCTTTCAAGTCACTGTTGATACAGCTAAGTAGGGTAGGTGGCAAAGTGATTTTCTGATACAATTTGCACCATGTCTGCGTTTTATTGGGAAGCCGTCAAAACACAAATGTCTAATTGTTCCCCTCAAGAAATGCATGAAAAGAATCACACACCAAATGTAAAGAAGGCGAAGGTGAGCTCTGCTCTCTATCAGAGGGCTGAAGGTCAGCCACAGCATGGGGTAAAGAGGAAGAAAGAGTTTGAACCGTGAGTCGGGATTCTTATTGTAGAAAACCTCCCAGGTTTCTCTGAGTCTTCACAGTAAGCGATTCGTTTTGTGAGCGGTTTGTTTTCAGAACATTATTCACTTCTATATTCAAATGGAAGACTCGAAACACTTCCCAGAGTCAAATACAAATTATCTTAGACTGTGCCACTGATGCTACGAGTACGGATAAACAGAGAACAGACCAGCTAACTCATACGGCAGGGCTCCCCAACCCCCAGGCCGTGGATTGGTACCGGTCCATGGCCTGTTAGGAACCGGACCACACGGCAGGAGATGAGTGGCGGGTGAGAGGGCGAAGCTTCATCTGTTGCTCCCCCGTCGCTCGCATTACCACCTGACCCATCCCCCCATCCCCGTCTGTGGAAAAATCGTCTTCCACGAAACCGGTCCCTGGTGCCAGAAAGGTTGGGGACCGCTGTTTTAAAGGATTCAAAGTTCCAAGTTAATTCTATATAGATAATTATTTCTCAGAAGCAGTGGGAATAAACGGGGGTGCTATTTTTGATTGATCCTCTCACCCAGCTTTTCCTTTTACCTCTAGATGACTCCCAGATCACCTCCTCCGCCCAAGTTGCTTCTCAAGCTTCAGTTTCCTCCTCTATTTCTCCATTTAGATATCTCATAGGCCCTCCAACCCAAAATGACCCAAACCAAATACAATATTTCTTCCCTGAATCTTAGCCTCCTAAGGCATGAGTATCCAACAAGTCGCCCATAGAAGTCATCCTCAACTCCTGTCCTCATGTAATAAGCATGAAGTTCCCAACACTGTACTTCCAAGGTATTCTACCTTCTGAATATCTCTGAGATTTCCACTCTTCTTCTGTTTTTATTCCCACTCTGTTAGTTTGAGCCTTCAACCTTTCTCATCTGGAATTCTGTGATAAGCTTCTTCCTTCCACCTTCCTCCACCCTGCTACCACTATGATCTTTCCAGAAGTCCAGTCGGGCTGTGCACTCTTTACTTAAAAGTCTCCCAGGCTCTTCAGCATTTTAAGGATAAAGTCAACAGAGGCTACAGGGCCTTCTTTCTTGATCTGGACTTTGCTACCTATAGGCTTAACTTCCACCATTTCCATGGGTGATAAAATGAGACTCAGGTCTCATTTGAGATGGTGGTGTAGACAGACTTTGTCTTTAAATACTAGAGAGACACATATGTTGAGTGATTTTTTGTTTTTACTCAAAATACACCATATGTAATTTTTAAAACCAAAATTTTATGTGACATATTCCTCTAAACTTAAATGAAGAGCAACTTTAGACAGGTGAAAAAAATTAAACAAAGCAGAAAACTAACAGTCATGAAAAACAGATTTACACACGCAAAATTCTTACCCAGTGTCTGCCAGAAAGATATCCTCCAACCTCTTGCTGTTTGAAACGAATCTGTCTTGAACACCAGGAACATACTACTACTGCTGCTCTTAACACCTGGTGGAAGACTGGAACCACAGAATTTGCCAAGAAGGGGATCACTGATGTTAGAACCATCGTAAACTGCCAGGTAGTCTTGGGAGCAGAAGGTGGAGGAAACCACATCAAAATCATTGAACCTGTGAAATGAACCTTGTTAATAATAATGTTCTCCATTCGGGTTTCCATTAAATTATAGATTTAGTTCTTATTAAAAAAAAAAAGACAAGACAAACGCCAACAGCATCCAAGTTTCACTTGATAGGAAACGTAGAAACAGTATACTATTTTACTGATCAGTTCAAAAGTTTAGAGGAAAGTTTTTGAGAGACTAGAATATGTCAAGGAGTGTCATAAGCTCTGGGGATATAAAGATGAGTAAGATATAGTCCTGGATTTCCAGGGGTTTACAGTCAAGGATATATTAAATCTACTTGACATAAAAGTTTTGATAAGTTGAACTGATATTTATTTATCATTTCAGCAACACTTTAGTTTTTCAGTCTCATTAAAAATAGGGTGTTTACTCTGTTCCCTTGTTATTTTTGTGAGATCAAGATCAATCTAATTTTTATTAATGGGAAGAATGCTAATATAATAGAGTGGAAGAAATGCTGGTTTTAGAATCAGAGCTTTATTCTCATTCTCACAGGCTGTTTCCCTCTTTTTAAATGGAGTTTATTCTAAGGTTAAGTGAAACAATGTGTAAAATCCAAATTATGGTAACTGGCATACAGTAGATGCTCAAAAAAAATGGACAGACCCAACAAATGATCGTTATTATTATGATTTTGAAAACTAGGAATAAGAAATAGTTATTCCTCATAAAAGAAATAACAAATATTAAAAAACCAATGGTAGGAAAGAATGAACTAAATTCTCTTGAGTCTTATTTAACTGCTATAACCAGAAATTCACATTTCAGATCACTGTGGTCGTCACGGGCATGTCACCACTCATCCCAGCGCTCAGCCTTCCTGACATTTGTTAGGATTGTCTTTCTGTGCACACTTTGAGGTGTGATGTGGCCCTGAGACATGCTCTGGCCACAGAAATGTAAGCAGGAATCATGTGTATTACTTTTGGAAGAAGTTTTAAGAACTACTACTCAGTTTGCCACACTGCCTTCTACTGCAGTGATGATCACGGAAGCAAATGTAGAAATGAGTTTCCAACAACCTGGGCAGCTAAGTGACCATGATGAGAGGAGACTCCTTGCCAGGCCACGTTGGACACACTCATACGAGTGAGAAATAAACTTGTTGAGTTAAGCTACTGTGCCTTGGGGTTGTTTGTTACCACTTATAACCTATCCTGACAGACACATCCTTGACTTTTCTTTCATTGTCTAACATAGTATTTCTTTTCTTTTCTTTCCTTTTTTTAAATTGAAGTATAGTTGATTTACAATGTTGTGTTAGTTTCTAGTGTACAGAAAAGTGATCCAATTACACATATATATTCTTTTTCATATTCTTTTCCATTATGGTTTATTGCAAGATATTGAATATAGCTCCTTAACACCATATTTCAATCCAGGTCTTATGCTTTGTCATTTCAAGTAACTATTCCCAGAGTTCCCAAACAAGCAAGGCTTCCTACCTGGATTTTCTTAAGGATTTTTATGGTGGGTTTATTATAGCTTATTTTTTAAAAACCTGTTTAAGTTATTTGATGTCCTATCATCATTTTTCTAGGTTCTTCTTTCTCAGGTGTTTTTGTTTTCTGGGTTTTGGTATTTTTGCTAGCCTCTGTAATATATAACATATAATATGGAATAATTTGAAAATATCTCGTGATTAAAATATTTCCTTTAAGAGACTTAAGAAAAAAATGATACAATATTTTGAAACAGGTTTTGATTGGCTGAATGTTTTCAAACTGATGATAAAGGTTAAGATGAAAAATTTCTTAATTTTCTTTAACCACATGTAACATTTAATGTTCCTATAATAAAAGAAGGCAAAACAATAGCTAGATAATTTCCAAAAACACTACTTTCATTTTTATTTTCTATAGACAACACATTTATTTTCCACAACGTGAATCCATGAAGATAAAAATCTGAGTTTCCAAGAGGACTCAGAGCTGTTTTGGCTTTGCGTCATTTTCCCATGACAGCACAGAAAATATTTGCAAAAGCCCATTAACAGAAAACGTCATGAGGCCGGCCTATTTGGAGAGCCTAGAAGGATTTATGTGTTACTAATGTCTACAACTTCTTCAGTACCTAGAATAGTATCTGTTTCACAGAATGTAGGTTCTTAGAAAGAATGTAATCATTTTCCAAGCATGAGGATGTGAACTTTGACTATGGTGAGCCCCAGGGCCCAGGCAAGGGCAAAAAATATACACATATCATAGTGTATGCTCTAATCCTACACATGTAAGAACCAAGTATTGTGCCACGACAGCAAATGACAAGAACCGTTCCTTACGTGTCCATTCGGAGCAGGTGATCCCTTCCCAGGTCTCCTGCTCCTGGCCATTGGGCACTTTTTGTTTATTCTTTTGTTCCTGGGCCTTAAAGGACTTTCTGGCTTTGGGGCACAGCCTCTTTACAAACAGTCTCAGGTGGGACCTGCAGAGCTCTCCAGGGTCCATCCTGTAGACCACTCACTGTCTGATACAGGAAGCAAACCAGGCTTGATGAGATGTGTCTTACAGTCCAAGGACCCATTTGACATATGAGGTCCCTGGAGGTAAATTATGGAGAGTTTATGATTGGGGGAGAGAATGTGATCACTGACATACAGGAGGAAGGGAGGTAGGAGGGGTCCTAGCCCATTAAGCTTCTATAAAAAATTCTATATTGCCATAAACTACACCATATGCTGAGTTTCAGAGCTTTCCACCATATGCTGTACATCACTGAAACACAGGAGTTAGAAATACATCATCTCAGATGACAGCAATAGTGAACTCTGTCACTCAGAGAACTGGAGGTTGCTTTCCCTTCATCAGTCTTATTGGAAGTATGCAGGATCGGGAAGAATTTTCCTGATGATATAAGATATCTCATATAGCACCAGTTTAGAGGTGTTCTGATATGGGAATAAAAAGGAATTTAAGTACTTAGAAAATTCACCCTTGGAGAGAGAGCATAGGGAATATGAAGGACCTGGTTTGGGGAGGAGATCAGTCTGATCCGGATTCTGATTTTGACTCTTCATTTAATACAATATCACTCTGGGGAAGTTATGTGACACTTCTGAGCCTCAGTTTTCTCATCAGTAGAGTGAGATTAATAATACATACCTCATCTGGCTGTTTCAAGAACTAAATAAGAGGATGGTGGAAGTGTTCATTAAAGTTCTTTGTGTATAATACGTGCCCCCCAAATGGAAACTGCTTTCTCTTGCCTTCCCCATGCCCTTTGATTTAAAGATAGGCTTATAACTTTACACCCCAGTATACGAAGCTACTCTAAAACTGTCGGAAAACTACAACAATTGTTTGAACCGGTGGAGTGAGCGCCTGTTTTTCCCCTGAATGACCACTGGCTTGCGTGGAGGGTAGGGGGCCCATTTCCCAGGTGAACAGGATCACACCACATGCTTACTTCCCCTCCGGATTCCTGTATGTGCCTCTGATGAGAATCAGTGCTCTGTATCATTAAATGAACATCTTTTCTGTAAACAGAGCTGGGAGGATTTTCTTAAGAAGGTAAATGGGTCTTACGTACTTGAGCTGGATTACTCTGTCGTCCCTGATGGTGATGGTGTACAAACAGTGCATGTTGTTAGGGTACGCAGAGTAGGAATAGAAAGGGCTCTTGATGACCCCGGTGGAGAGGTTGAACGCACCACCACAGGCTGCAACAGAAGGCGGGGAACAGGCAGAGAATGGTTATGACTCATGGCAGAGGAAAGTCATTTCCAGACATTCTTTACTATGGTACCTTTTTCCCCAAGAGAGATGATAATTCTTTGTCTTAAAGCAATGTAAACCTCTCTTTACTGTGCTTACAAATGCTTCAGATTCTTCCACCGAGGTAGAGGGAAAAGACAGTAAGGGGTGGAAGCAGGGAAGAATGTTTCAAGGCACCTCTTGGAATGGAATAAGTCTGAGCCAAAATAATGGCCACAGTGAAAATGATGAGAAAAAACGTTTCCCATGTTGGAATATAACTGTCCTTTCTCTATAAAGCAGTGACAGATTCAGGGGGACAACAGTGATTGCTGGAAGTTTAGAAAAGGTGAGCAGAATCCAAGGCACATTGTGGGCTTATGAACCCAGGAAGGGCTGTGATCTAAAAATCTTAAATAATATGGATTGGAGTCTCCTGTGTCCATGATAGACGACCGTAAGGTGAAATTTTAGAAATCACTTTTGAAATAATGGAGTTTAGTCCCCTCTTTGGGCTCAAATGCATAGCTCTTGAGTCTCGCGTATTTCTATTTGGTCGTGAGACTGGTAAGGGCCATACTTGACCAAGTTTTATTACCAATCCTCAACAAGCATGAGGAAGGTAGGCCCACCCCGAGTCCAGCAATCAACAGCCCACAGCCCTTAGTCACTACGACTAGTCAATAAAACAACAGCCGTAAAAAGAGAATGAAATCCCATTATACAAAATATAGAATTTTTATTTTTTCGCTTGGCTTTGCATATCAGGAGGATTATTTTGTGCCGTGCAATGATGGAAAGTGCCCTATTCTCACAGCAGTGAGAAAGGTTTATATTTATTTTACTTTACGATTCTAAAATTAGAGTAACGTGAGTATATTTTGATGATATTTTTATGGTTTACATACTATCAATGGACTTATTCCATTTACATATCTTAGAAATGACAACCAGATAGTGGCTGCCATTTAAGGTTATTAAGGTAATTTTTTATTTGTCTGTTTGTTTATTTTGTCTCAATTGAGCCCACATTGCAGGGAAAGCTATTCTCTCTATGCCCATAATTATTCCTGTGCTCAGGCCCCTGGGTACATCTGCAGTGAATTAAATGTTAGATTTGTGTAGCCATTATTCTATTTCATCTTGTTAACAATAATGTGGTCTCTGAAAGCTTGTCAATGCCTAAAATAAGTCCCAAGTTTGTACATTGTCAGGAGTTGAAATTTCGATATCAACCCTCTTTAAAAGAGACTCTCATAGTAGATAATGTGGACCCTTGTATACAGTGTTTTAGGAAAATGAGGGATTAAAGAGTAAAATAATATAAAGTGGGGAGGAAACTCTCCATAACACTAGTTGTACCAAAAGAATAAAACAAGTCACCCCTTCTCTTTATCCAACAGACAACTGGGGGAAGGAATGTTCTGTCTGTGCTAACAGAATCCCTGGGCCACACAGAATCATGCGTTACAAACGGGGCCAGGCCTCGGGGGCAGTTAACGTCCACAAACCACGAAGGCCTGTTTCATGAGTCAATAAACATTTTCAGGCTCTTCTGGGGATGGGAACAATAATTTATTTGAAAGAAAACAATTTGACTTTCTACCTTTAGCAATGGGTTATGTCAAGTAAAGATCAAACAAACATTTTGCAGGATCTTTTTTTGCCCGTGTTACTGAAGTTGGGATGATGTGAAAAAAAATGCTGTCAGCAAACCAGCCAAGTTTATTGCAGGAGAGGAAAAGACCATTCAAAGTAGGGAAATAGAATCTTATGATTTTCAAACAAACATGGATCAAACTGTCTACAAAAAAATGAAACGATGTCGGTAGCTACAAAGGTCTTTGTCCATTCGGCGGCTTGTCTCACCCTGATTTTGATACAGAGAAGCTGCAAATTATCATGTAGTTGAATACATCCATCTTTTCTTTTACGACTTGTGCTTTTTGCATATTGCTAAAAAATTCTTTCCTACCAGAACATCATAAAGATATTCTCTTACATTTTTTCTAAATGTATAAAGGATTGGTTTTCAACAGAGTGACTTGGGAAAATGAAATAGGCACCTGGACAGTCCAGGCCAAAAAGTCACTTTACGCAATGTACGAACAACTGAAGGTAGCAGTTCGTTCTAACTTAAATTATCAAAAATAAATCTCAGGGCTTCCCTGGTGGCGCAGCGGTTGAGAGTCCGCCTGCCGATGCAGGGGACACGGGTTCGTGCCCCGGTCCGGGAAGATCCCACATGCCGCAGAGCGGCTGGGCCCGTGAGCCATGGCCGCTGAGCCTGCGCGTCCAGAGCCTGTGCTCCGCAACGGAAGAGGCCACACAGTGAGAGGCCCACGTACCACAAAAAATAAAAAATAAAAAATAAAAAAAAAAATAAAAATCTCAATCTTCCATTTGATTTTCAAAGAGTAGTTCTGCCAAAGTTCATGAAAAAGGGCCTCCCTTTTTTTTTTTTATGACCATGCACCTAATTAATAATTTTCTCCCTGAAGGTCTCTGAGTCTTCAACTTGGTGATGTGTGAATACAATTAAATCTCCTTATGGAAATTGCTCGAGGGAAAAAGAAAATTCCAAACTACATCATTATGGCTACTCACGGGTTATCCTATAGGAAAACTTGAATCCCAAGTCTGTGGTATGTGCATTTGAGTAGAAGTTAAGCAGCATGGGACCAGAGGTGGTGACAGGGGACAGGCTCTCATCCCCACACAGCGTCGCCAAAGGCGTGGAAGATAAGCTGTAACCCCTGACTATGTGCACACCGTCGTTGACACAGCTTCCCGTTACAGTGGAGCGAGCTGAACAAGGCACGGAACAACCAGAAGCAACATAAGTAATAATCAGAAGCAACATAAATGATTACACGAAAATGTGAGGACGATTCACGCAATTTGGTTTCCTGAGGAACGACCCTCACCCTAGTTACAAAACAAGCACAGGGGTGAGGAAACAGGGAGAACTTCACAACAGTTGAATCCTACTTTGAAACAATACAGAATTTTCTTCCCTATAAAATGACTCCTTTAATTCAGTGATTATAAACTGGGGACAATTTTGCCTCCCAGGGACATTTGGCAGTACCTGAAGACATTGTTTTGCTGTCATGCTGGGGTGTGCCACTGACACGGAGTGGGCAGAGCCCAGGGATGCTGCTAAACATGCTATAATGCTCAGGGCTGCCCCAGGCCCCCTGCCCTCCACCACAACAAGAATGACCCAGCCCAAAACGCCAACGTGCTGCTAGTGAGAAACCTTGCATTTAACAGTGACGCTTACACACAGATAAAGGACTCCTACCACGGAGACGTCATTAGAATCTCAACGTTAATTAAACAAATGTTACAAATGTTCACACAAACAATATTAGCTTAAGAGTTTAGTGATTGTAAAATATATATCATTGTTTTGTTTTCTAATTATAAAACAGATATATACTCCAACCCATTCTAAAGAGAAATACAAAACAGAAAAACAAAAAATTTAAAAAACTTTATTTTTGGTGATGGGATGTTTTCTATTTGCATATTTTGGTTTTTTTTTTTTTTTTGATTTACAATATTGTGTTAGTTTCAGGTGTACAGCAAAGTGATTCATATATCTATTCTTTTTCAGATTCTTTTCCCATATAGGTTATTACAGAATACTGAGCAGAGTTTCCTGTGCTATACAGTAGGTCTTTGTTGGTTATCTATTTTAAATATAGTTAAGAAGACTTTTATTACTACAATGTATCCAATCATTTTTATGGGTGAATCATATAGTTAAAAAATTAATTGGAGACTTCTCTGGTGGCACAGTGGTTAAGAATCCGCCTGCCAATGCAGGAGACACAGGTTCGATCCTTGGTCTGGGAAGATCCCACATGAGCCAAGCAACTAAGCCCATGTGCCACAACTACTGAGCCTGCATTCTAGAGCCCCCAAGCCACAACTACTGAAACCTGCGTGCTCTAGGGCCCGTGCTCTGCAACAAGAGAAGTGACTGCAATGAGAAGCCCGCGCACCGCAACGAAGAGTAGCCCCCGCTCGCCGCAACTAGAGAAAGCCTGCACGCAGCAATGAAGACCCAACACAGCCAAAACAAAACAAAACAAAAACATTGATTGGAATCATCCCGCGTAGGATCTTTTGTAACCTAATTTTTATTAACATGAAATAACATAACATCATGCATTTAATATGATTAAATATCTTTTAAAACACTGAATTTAATGCATCTATCGAACTCTAATATATAGATGTACCATACTATGTTCAATTCATCCCCTACAGCGTAATAATTCTACCTTTTCTAGCTTTTGTGATAAAAATACTGTTGAAACAAACATTTTTATATATAAATATTTGCAGAAGTTTCTCATTATTTCATCAGAATAAATGTTTAGAAGTTGAGTTACTGGTACTAAGGTAAAATTCTTTTTCAGATTTATCAAACAGTCCTTTGGAAAAGTGTTACCAATTCACAGTTCCGCAGAACTTTAGGTATCTGACATTTCCCCCATTTCTACATTTTCATCCCCACGTAGAGAAACCTTGTACCCATTCACAGTCACGCCCCATCCTCCCCCTTTAGTGTTCTCCCAATCCGAGGCAACCACTAACCTACTTTCAGTCTTTGTGGATTTGTCTACTCTGGACATCTCACATAAACAGAATCATATATATATATAATATATAATATTCAGCCCTTTGTGACTGGCTGCTTTTACTTAACATAATGTTTTTGAGGGTCATCCATGTTGTAGCATGTGTCAGTACTTCATTCCTTCCAAGCTCAATAGTATTCCATTGTATGGAGAGACCACATTTTTGTTTATCCATTTTGTAGTTGATGGACATGAGTTTTGCTTGTACCTTTTGGCTATTATAAATAACACTGCTATAGATATTCATGTACAAGGTTTTGTGTGGATACGTGTTTTCAATCTCTTGGGTAAATAAGCAGGAGCAGAATTGCAGACTCATAGAGTAACCCTATGTTTAATGTTTTGAGGACCTATCAGCCTGTTTTCCAAAGAGACTGCACCATCCTGCCACCACAACAGCAATTAGAACCAGCATGAGAGTTCTAATTTCCCACATCCTCACCAACACTTGTTATTGTCTAACTTAGCCACACTATTGAGTATGAAATGGTAGTACATTGTGGTTTTGATTTGCATGTCTCTATGAGTAATGGTGTTGAGCATCTTTTCATGTGCTTATTGGTCATTTGTATATCTTGGAAGAAATATCTGTTCAGATCCTTTGCCATTTTAAAAATATTTAGTTAGGCCACACTGTGTGGCTTGCTTAATCTTAGTTCCCCAACAAGGGACTGAATCCAGACCCTCGGCAGTGAAAGCGAGGAGTCCTAACCACTGGACCACCAGGGAATTCCCTCCTTGGCCATTTTTAAACTGGGATATATGTTTCTTAATGTTCTGTTCTAAGAGTTCTTTTCTATTCTAGATACTAGAATGGTCGTAAATTTTTATTTCTCTTGGGTAAATACCTGGGAGTAGAATTGCTGGGTCATAAATAAGGTATGTATTTAATTCTATAAGAAACTGCCAGTCAAATTCTTCCAAGTGGTTATATCAGTACCTATTCTCATGAGGAATGTATGAAACTTCCAGTTGCTCTGCATGCTTGCCAACATTTGATATTGTCAGTCTTTTTCATTTTAGCCATTCTGTTGTGTGTGAAATGGTACCTCATTGTGATCTTTAATTTATTGTTCTGATGGCTAATGATATAGAATATTTTTCATGTTCTCATTTACAAAAACAAAAGAAAACACTTTTATCTCATCTAGATGATAACTTGAACATGTACCTAACACCTACACACACACACACACACACACACACACACACACACGCACTTTACCTACTTAAAATTCCCCATCGGAACTGCCCAAAACTACGTTACAATCTCTTATACAAGCACATACTATGACATAATGGACTTTACAATCAGACTGCCTGTTTGCTGTTAGAACATTCTTATAAATTAAAGAAACTATGGTATACATTTACTTTATAATTTCAAATCCCCTGGCCATAGATCTTGGTTCAAGGGTGGGCATGTGATCTAGGCCAATCCATTGAGAGTAAATTTCAGGTAAACTGTTTGGAATCTGGAATAGACAGTAGTATGCTGGTAAATAGGACAACCAGCTCTCCGAGGGAAAGAGGCACACCCTCATTTGTACCATTTTCCAATTTCTGTGGTAGAAATACTCCCACTATAGCCAATGTCAAGTTACCAACGCGAGGTCATTAGATGCAGAATTTGGACCAGAGGAGCATGACTGACTCTTGCAAGATGGTACAAGCCAACTCCAGCATGCCACTGGATAGACATCCTCTCTCTTCCTAGACATGCATGAGGGATATGCAAGCCCCACTGCGAGGGCAGCTACCCTACAGCCAAGACAGAAGCCAGCTTTAGGGTGAGACTCACACTGGAGTAGCACAGAGTGAGAACAGGAAAAGTAAAACGTTTGATGACAAAATGAAAATGCTAGATTAAGCGGATATGAGGGACCACCAACTTTGAGGTTGTCTAGAAGGAAAGCCAATAAATTGCCCTTTTATGTTTAAACCAGGTTGAATTAAGTTTCCTGTTAATAGTGCCATAAAAATTCCTAATTGATACAGTAAGGATTATCCTAATCATAATCATGGTTGCAATTATTCTTTATGGAACCCCACTGTCCTGAGCACTGTTGATAGATTGACTGATTACTCCAAGGTAGGATCTCAGACCCCATCTAGGCCAATCAGATGTGTTCAAACTGTAACTGAGTAAGAAGGAGTCAACAGTGGGAGCCAAACATGTTCAACTTGGAAATCAGCAGCAGCGGTCTCCTGACTGCGGTAGGAAGCCAGGCTGTAACAGGAGGAAATGAAGCTGTCGTGCAGAAAGAGAGGGGGAAAGACAGTACGTTTTGAAGGATTCATGTTCTGGAAGCCTATTAGTCCCCTTCTTATTTTTAAACCTTCCTTTGACGAGATGAGATAACCCAGTATCCTTTCTATAAACTCTACATCTAAGCAGACTTGAAGATAATCTACTGCTTTTAACTGAAAGAATCTTGATGTGTGCATTTTCAATATATTTGTACATTAAAAGCCCCCTCCTCTTTTAATTGTATTATCTTAAAGAAAATTGATATTTTTTATCAGAAAATATCTATGCAATTTAAATTTTAAGTCATTTTAGGAACACTTTTGGCATTTTAGCTATGTTTTTATACAACTGAAGAAATTTTGAGGTATCAATTCAAGATATGTTTATTAAAGTAAGCCCAAAGGACTCCTTCATTTTGAAAATCCTGGAATAGAAATGCTTCTAATTGGGAATAAATCTACAAGTTAAAAATGTTAAAGACTTCACTATAATGACCTTACCATGTAATAAGAAACAATATGAGGTTGGAAAAACAGGACAAAAAAGAAATACATTAAACTCAGATTCACAGTTTGAATACTGCCAAATTGTGTACCTTAATTATAGCCTTAGAATTTTTCTTGTTCCAAGAGCGCCATTGGAATTTAAAACATTCAGAGGAGGTGAACGTGAGAATCAAAAAATAGTATGAATTAGCTATAAAAATATCTTTAGCCAGCAACAATACATTAAGTTGTAAAAGCAAAATCACAGAATGAAAGGAAATATTGCTGATGCTAGATTAAAATCTCAGTTCTACTTTGGTCGAATGACCTGCTATGCAGATATCCTTTAAGTACGAAAGAGTTAGTTTTTTAACTCTTTGATGATATAGACTATCACAGTGGTGGTTGTCTTAGAAAATTATGGAAAGGCTGTGAAACGTAAGGTAAAGTATGTCATATACTTACTAAGGTTTCAAAAAAATTAAAGGAACTAATTTAATTGCAGAAAAATCAGTCGTGAAATAGCAGTTGTATATCTATACTGAGACATAGCCAAAATGCACTAGTTGTTTATAAAAGGTCTGTATCAACAATAAGGGGAAGAGAGGAAGCTGAGAGGGTATTTTAATTTTTTTGTAGACGGCAATATATTATCAGTTAACAAAGTAAACCGTTCAAGACAATCTGCTCATTTTCAAACCCTGACTCAATATATCATGAAAGTTGTGATATTTGGCAAGTTGCTTAATGATTAAAACATTCTCGTGTCATTTCCAGTAGTAATTTCTTTAAGGTGGGATGCTCTTCCAAATGTTATCCATAAGAAATCAAACATTACATAATATCAGAATTTGTGAAGTTACCTAAAGTCTAAGAACATATCAAGGATTAGCATAAACAAGGTAATACACAAGAAAATGAGATATAACTATGTCAGCAGGCATCAAATAATTCACACACATACATCTTTTTCTCAAGCTGTACACATCACCTCACTGCATTAGATCAAAGATATCAGTCTGATTCTTCAGTGAGAAGACACGACAAAATCACAGGCGTAAGAAAATAATGATAGGAAACACCTTTCCATAATCATAGGGGAACCAATTGTGATATCTTATATTGCAATCAAAATATACACAAAATTCTCAAGTAGAATATAATTAAATGCAACTAGGATGATTGTCTTCTAGGGAGAGAAAAGAACTTAGTCAAGGTTTAAAAAAAGTTCTTCAAGAAGCAAGATGTGTATCATAGCTGAGTTTATGGCTGGGAGGTAGCATTCAATCAGACACATGAGAACTCGTCAGGAAGAGCGGTACCCTGAAATTGAATGATACTTTCTCCACGGACGTCATGGGACAAGTGGCTACAGTCATTCTTAATCCTATCTTCAGTAACTGATTTGATGAATATTTACTGTTGAAATCTCAGAGGTGTAAAATAATCCTCCATGATTTGTTTTTATGACTATTTTCCATCCTTCTGAAAAACTGTAAGACACATTTATTATTTTAAATGGGTAAGGTTGTATCCAACATAGTGAAAAATAATTTTTATCACATTATTCACATATCTTCATTACAGAGAGCAATGTTCGATTCTGGGTTTCATCATGATTCCAAGAACTTGGAGAGAATTAAAAGGGAAGCCAAGGATGAGCAATTCAGCAAATAATGTAAACTTGTGGAATTTAGATTCCGACTGCACTTTTCCTTCAGAGTCATAGATGGAGAGGCAAAGATGCCAGAGGACTAGAAATAGTGGGAAGTCCTTTTGGTTGAAATATTTTAATATTGCAGATACAATAAAGTCCTTTCAGTAAAATAGCAAAGGGTTCTAGGGAGAGGGATGTGAATTGGGGGGCAGCTCTGAGTAGCCTGGAGACTGGCCTCCCCAGTAGAGGATGATTCCCTGAGAGGGAGAAGCAGGTGCTCGTATAGAACTAAGCTCCACAGAGTGTGAAAGCCAAGGTCTTGTATTATAACACAGGCAAGCAAGGAATCTCACACAACTAAATCGTCTCCTCTGGGGCTTGGCCAATTTGAATAAAATATCAATAAGAACTATTTCAAAAGAACCATTGCCCAGTGCTTTCTAAAATAATGGATTGCAAAATGGGCCTACCTTCTGATTTCTTGAGAAACAACTGAGGAAGTAAAGAAAAGAAATAGTAAGTAGCTGCATGATGCCACTTAAAAAAAAAAAAAAACAGATAATATAGAGAGGAAATGTGAACTAAGACCGCCAAAACTCAGTTATCATGTTTCTTGGTGGGAAAAAAGGGCAAAAGGAAAAAAAATCTAAAAGTAAATTTTCTTCCTTTTTTCTGTTTAGCTTTATATCAGGCGTACCCTGTAAACCAGGACTTCTAAGTTAACGAAGGAGAATTCAGGCAAATATTACCTAGGACTTGCCACGCGGCTGCTCTGGAAATCTAGCCCTATTCCTCTCGGGGCCTTTGAGGCCATCCGTAGAGGACAGTAAACAAAATGCATTTGCATTGGTTCTCGCCCATTTTCTGTGCCAAGGGACTACTCTCTATCCAGTTCTTATCAAGAGATACTCTGGATCTGAGAAAAACTGAGTTTAGAATTTGCCTAGATGTAGGATTTTTTAGTTAAGAATTCTAAACCCCTCATTATCACCAGGGGGAATCAATGTTATTACCCAATTTTTAAAAATAAATTTATTTAATTAATTTATTTATTTTTGGCTGTATTGGGTTTTTGTTGCTGGGTGCGGGCTTGCTCTAGTTGCAGCGAGCGGGGGCTACTCTTCGTTGCGGTGCGTGGACTTCTCATTGCGGTGGCTTCTCTCGTTGCGGAGCACGGGCTCTAGCTGCGCAGGCTCAGTAGTTGTGGCACACAGGCTCAGTAGCTACAGCACGCAGGCTCTACAGCACAGGCTCAGTAGTTGTGGCACACGGGCTTAGTTGCTCCGCGGCATGCGGGATCTTCCCGGACCAGGGGTCGAACCCGTGTCGCCTGCATTGGCAGGCGGATGCTTAACCCCTGTGCCACCAGGGAAGCCCCATTACCCAATTTTAATGATAGCAAAATCAAGGCACAGAAGGCACTGGCTTGTCTTAGGTTACCTCATCTGTTAAGTGTTTTCTTTATCTATAAAGTAAAAAAAAAAAAAAAAAGACCTATAATCCTCCCAGTAACTTGGAGGCATCTACTTGGCCACATGAATAATGAAAACAGAAAAATATACTTTTAGATTGTTCAATATTGGGGAAAATAAAATGAGTATTTATTTGATGACATCTGATTCCAGAATAAGTACTTTGGAGACAGTGATGGTTTCTCCCTCATGCTTTCTCCTTATATTTTGTCCATTTTTGCCATTTTGTTTTTGACCAAAGTAACATTTTGAATTTGTCAAATCTCTATTTTATTTCACAACTTTGGAAGACGCTGTTAAGAATACCAAGAGCCACTTTAGTCTTGAGGTAACTTAAAAAAGTCTTGTAGATGCTCAAATGGAATTTCCTTCTATGACTTTTGATTTCCCTGAAATTTGTATAGTTCAATAGGGATTATATAGGAAACATACGTCTGTATTTCATAGAATGACTAGCATTGGAAATGTAATAATAAGGAGAAAGAGAAACTTAGGCCAACATAAAATACCATAACATAATTTCAGAGCAACGTATTTAGTGGAAGGTAGGTCACTGAACATTTGTAACTTCCCTGCAGGAAGAGCACCAGTGTGTAGGTCAATAACCAATAAACTAGCCTGAATAGTAAAACCTTTCCTAACCCGTTGTCAGTGCTTAGTAAACACGGTGTATGGACAAGTGTGTTTCCCTCTAGTATTCTGTAGCCTGGATCAGTCCATCTTCTTCTTGATAAATCCACCTTTTGTGCCAATGGCCCACCACAAAAAGCAGATCCAGAACTTTCATCTCCACCCAGGTCAACGCAGGGTCTGCTGGCCGCTGGGGCTCAGAAATACTTAGTCATGTGGACAGAATCTCTCAGAAAGAGGTCTATGGCCTCTGGCAGCTAGGAAGACCAACGCTCCTGCAGACAGGCTGTGATTTTTCTTGAGCGCTACTCTCACTCGGTTTCATCACAGTACACTGCACAGGAATTCCTCAGGCTCACTTAAGGGGTGGAAGGTGATTTTTCCTGTAGCTAGTGGATCTCTAACTTGCTGACGGTATTCCATGAACATCGGCACTGATACGATTAGTGATAAGAATATAACCACGAAATAAATCTGATTTAATGTTGCCCTTTTTAGGAATCATCATGATTCATTTAATCTAAGCCAGAAAATACTCACTTAGCAGTTTGAAAACGCTGAGTACATGTAACACTGGAAATTTCACAAGATATTATCGTAAGGATATTATCTTATAAAAAGATCAGTCTCTTCAACTGGGTGAGAACGAGCAAATCCATTAGTAAAAAGAAATCACTTAAGGGCTTCCCTGGTGGCGCAGTGGTTGAAAGTCCGCCTGCCGATGCAGGGGACTTGGGTTCGTGCCCTGGTCCGGGAAGATCCCACATGCCGCGAAGCGGCTAGGCCCGTGAGCCATGGCGCTGAGCCTGCGCGTCCGGAGCCTGTGCTCCGCAACGGGAGAGGCCACAGCACTGAGAAGCCCACTTACCGCAAAAAAAAAAAAAAAAAAAAAGAAATCACTTAATCTGGCAAAACCAAATATCTGTTCGCAGCCGACTTGTGTTAAAGGGCATGTCTGGAGATCCCGACTGGTGGCAGCAAAAATAACAAAACAATGGTTCACAAGGTGTGTTTCTACGGGCATGATCTGACTTTCACAGCTACTATTTTATATCAATATTTTTGTAAAAATTATAGTGATTACCAGAAAGATTAAGTAATTTGTACAAAGTCATGTGACTAGTAAGTGGCCAATCTGGAATTGAGACCGGTCCTAAAATACCGCGCCTGCCCTACCCCACCCCAGGTCAGGTAGTCTAGAGTATGCTCGCCCCTTTACCCCACCTGTCAACTAAACTCAGGGAGCTACTGTGCGGTGTCAGTATAGGTTCCCTTCTAATAATACATGTACCATTGGTATAGGCAGTGCTTTCTGTGGCTATATTATATAGTACATTTACCAGCATCTCCTTTTTCAGTCTAAATAATATTGGCATATGATATTCTTGTGTTTATGTAATGTAGTGAGGACAAATGCACATATAAAGGCACAATCCAAGCCACATGTTTCCCCCTGTTATTAAGATAACTTTTTCACTCAATATCAAAAAACAAACACCCCAATCAAAACATGGGAAGAAGATCTAAACAGAGATTTCCCCAGTGAAGACATACAAATGGCCAACAGGCACTTGAAAAAATGCTCAACATCGATAATTATTAGAGAAATGTGATTCAAAACCACCATGAGGTATCACCTCACATTGGTCAGAATGGCCATCATCAAAAAGTCTACAAATAATAATGTTTGAGAGGGTACAGAGAAGAGGGAACCCTCCTGCACTGCTGGTGGGAATGTAAATTGGTGCAGCCACTATGGAGAACAGTATGGCGGTTCCTTAAAAAACTAAAACTAGAGCTACCATATGACCCACGGATCCCACTCCTGGGCATATAGTTCCTGGAGAAAACTATAATTTGAAAAGATACATGCACCCCAATGTTCACTGCAGCACTATTT
Organism: Orcinus orca; assembly: GCF_937001465.1. Taxonomy (NCBI): domain Eukaryota; kingdom Metazoa; phylum Chordata; class Mammalia; order Artiodactyla; family Delphinidae; genus Orcinus; species Orcinus orca. The sequence continues at coordinate 5,427,343 of NC_064560.1, read as the reverse complement.
ACAACAATCAAGACATGGAAGCACCCTATGTGTCCATTGACAGATGAATGGGTAAAGAAGATGTGAGATATACAGACACACACAGACACACAGACACACAGACACACACACACACACACACACACTGGAATATTACTCAGCCATAAAGAAAGAATGAAATAATGCCATTTGCAGCAATATGGATGGACCTAGAGACTATCATACTAAATGAAGTAAGTCAGACAGAGCAAGACAAATATCATACGACAGCACTTATACGTGGAATCTAAAAATTAACACAAATGAACTTATTTACAATACAGAAACAGACTCAGAGACAGAGAAAACAAACTTAGCGTTACCAAAAGGGAAAAGTGGGGGGAGGGATAAATTAGGAGTTTGGGAGTAACATATACACACTACTGTATATAAAACAGGTAACCAACAGGGCCTACCATATAGCACAGGGAACTATACTCAATATTTTGTAATAACCTAAAAGGGAAAAGAATCTGAAAAAGAATATATATATGTATGTATAACTGAATCACTTTGCTGCACACCTGAAACAAACACAGCATTGTAACCCAACTATACTTCAATAAACATTAAAATAAAAAAATAAAATAAAATAGCATTCCCTTAATTATAAGATAATAGAAAAGATATAAAGAAGAAAATAAATATCACCTATAAATCTATGACACGGTGGTAACAAGTCTTTAAGTACCAGTTAATAGTCTTACAGATTTTATTCACACAGTTTATTTTAAATAAAAAAATAGGATCTCTTATATAAACTGTTTTACCTTCCCTTAATACTTTATAAATCATGAACATCTTCTTATATTACTGGAAGTTTGTGTTAGCAAATGCTGAGAAGATTATACTTGACCTCATAGTGCATTCGTACAGTGACAAACATCAGTCCATACCTGGCATCTTCCAGCAAACACATTCCAAAACCTACAGTATGTAGAGATGTAGGAAAAGGAGGTCCCAGAAAGTGCTCCCAGGGAGAGCCTTTGTATAATTCATCACCCTATGAGAACTGATGTGTCATTTTTATTTTTATGAAACATAAATTTCCTGGATGCTGAATACTGCAGAACACTTTGCTAAGTTTAACTTTTCACCGCCATGGGAGACCAGCCCAAATAGAAAGAAATTTTGGTTGGGCAGATGAAGCTTGGCAAACGTACAGGTTAATTATAATTTAGAAATGAAAAGTGAATTCGTGAAAAATATTAAAATGACTGAGTGGTTGGAGATGCCCATCCACTTGAAGGGAACTTTTCTCTGCTGTATGATACCGCCTGGGTAAACATCGAGCTGTGTCCAGTGTAGTCAGAACCCAGCCCAGACCAGCAGCTCCACTGTCCCCTTCGCCAACAGGCAGGGAATGAACCCAGAGGGGCACTGTGGTTAGGGATTTCCCAGTCCCTGTGGTACTGATGAAGATGAAAATGAAAAAGAAGATGAGAGGGTATCCCACAGTCAGATTTAATGAAAGTAGAACACAAATATTTATTAATTTTATTAATTAATTCATTCCACATTTATGAAGCACCTACTTTGACTCAGAAGGAAGTTTCTCTTGCTAGTTTATAGTGTGTGTGTGTGTGTGTGTGTGTGTGTGTGTGTGTGACTGTGTGAAGGCACCTGTACATGTGTAGAATAAACGCAAATGAATAAATTAGAAACTATGATTAACATGTAATAGATTTCAGACTTATTTTCTTTAGGCCGTTTACGTGATGCTCATGTCCTTAAAGCTCTTGCATTATTTTTTAACTTCTGGATGGAATGTATAGGATGATACTTGTGTTCTTAAAATATTGGATGGAGTTTTAATCAAGTTTACATCAACTCCACTCTGCAACATTTTTAATATTTTCCTCAAATGGTGATTTTAGACAATCTCTGCCTCTGCTTATCTATCACTCATTCATTTATTAAGAACCAATTGTAATTTAGATAAGAATAAACTTACCTTCCAGATGGAAAGACACAAAAGTCAAGAGGACCAGGGACAGAGGACTGGCCTCTATGATGTAGGTGCAGTTCATGTTGTTGTCATATTGCTTTGGGTAGTTTGGAGAAACAATGTAACCTGAAGGATTAGTGAAGTTCCTTCCACATCCTTAGTGGGAAGAAAAAGCCATTATTAGAACATTTGTTCTCCCAGACAAATCTCTCTTTATCAGTGAGGGAAAGCCTCAACTTTCCTAAGCTCTCTAGAAACATATTCTCTGAGCTACTCCAAATGGAAGTAACAATAACTAAAAGAATGGAGCTCTGATTTTAAAATAAATACGCAAAATCAGAATATTATATAGTTTTTACAAAAATGATGCAGAGTTTTGGGCTAAGTAGAAATTTTACCACAAATCCATTGCAAATCACTTAATTTTAAGATATTAAAGGAAGAATAACTTAGCAAAGATTGAAGAGGATTCATGTAGCTAAAGAAATAAAACTAATGAAAAGTGATCTGTACCAGATCAATACGCTTAACAGTTTTAAAATATCTTATTATATTATAGAAAAATATGTTCTTTTCATTACCATTGTAATGTGGCTATAAAAATAATACCTGCTTTATAAAAATGGTTGAGTTTACTAATCCCAACTCAAAAAAGGTCTCACATGATTCCCAGGTGTCAGAAATGAAGAGAACTACCTTTTTACCACTAAAATGACATCTGTTTTATCTAACCACTAACTAGTTAATCCACACACTCCCTATCTATCACATCGATACAAAATATAAGTATCCTTTTAAACTGATATTAAAACACACACATACACAGACACAACGAACCAAGTGAAGACCTAAAATTAGGTCTGCGGTGGTCTTTTGTTACTGCCTTTACACCACCCTCTTATTCATGTCTGAAATACCTGTTCACTGCATTATTTCCTCTGATTCCTTTCGTCAAACTTTTCCCTAGACAGTGGCTTGCAGATAGGTGCTACTTGATTTAATTCAGCCAACAAGCACACACACCACTGTGTCTCAGACTTGAAAACTACACATCCCACTCTTCTACCTGGTGAGTAGTCGTCAGAGAAGGGGAAAACCCGAAGAAAGCGGACCCCAAGGTTAACTGAGCGTGAGAATCCCCTGGGTGAGAGCTCACACGTGCAAGTCCTGCATTCCGACAGGCCTGGGGGGAAGACCGTGTTTTTACAGCCCCAGGTGGGTTCCATGCAGGCAGGCAATGCGCTTCAGGCCCGGCCTGCTGATTGTCTACTAATTACGGCCTCCTGGGCTTCTGCCCAATTCCTGCCCCATGCGGATTTTAGGGTTAATTTCAGACATTAGCGACGGGCACTCAGGTCTTCTACATCATTTCTCTACTGACCTACGGTTGGATTCAGTTCCATTCTTGCTGATTTGGAAGGAAGGGCGCATTCAGGATTAGGTGGCCCACCCAGACTTTCCCCATGGACCTCCAGACCAGCCAACCCTGGAGCAGACCCCTTCCCCCCAAGCCTGCCTGTGGCAGCCACGCCCTTCCAAGGGCCCCTGGGTTTGGTTTTCGGCGCTACTTACGGCTAACGAAGGATGCAGAGAAGCCCTGAGCTGGGACCTCCTGCGACTGGAACACAGCAGTGAAGGCGTTTCTGGGCGTGATGACGGGACCCGGGGCCACGTTCCCGCAGCTCGAGGCTAACAGGGCCTGGTCGGCCTCCTGAGTGCCTGCCCACACCTGGCAAAGCCAGAAACATGACTTAGCGCTCCAGGTTTTCCCTCGTCAATGTTTAATTTGTGCTCAGGCTGGAAAATAATAGCACTCAGGTGTATATAGACTAAACGTAATAGTAAATAAAACACACAAATCTGCAATATTTTCTTTTGAGAACCATTTCTTTAGGCTGCTTTTTTATAGTATAGCCCGTTCGTGACTCTTGCAAGGAGACTGTTCATTTTTGTGTATCTAGGCAGTGATTTAAAAAAAAAAAACAACCCTCAATCACTACCCAGTTTCCTCTTGCTTTTCCCTAGTTGACCTGATCTAGCTCAACTTGCTACATGCCGGGGGAAACAGAGCAGCATGTGTGCTACTGTGGGGTTTACCATTTGTCCTGGATGGCTGGCAAAGTGTGGGTTGCAAGTAGAGAAGATTTACCAAGCACGAAGCCCATGGGAAGAAAGTGGGTATGAATTCCAGGTCTACATGTAATTGGCATGAATTGGGATAAATCATGGAAGACTTCCTGGCACTGTTGAATTTTAAGGTTCATTTTGAAGAAAGGATGAGATTCAGTCTCTGCAATTCACTAAAGACTGCGTCACCAACTCCCAGGTAGACCCTGGCCACTTTACAAGAAGCAAATGATGATACGCTCATTTGAGAAATAGTTGCTGGGGAATAGATTGTGAGGATCAAAATTCCAACTTTGATCAAACCAATCCTAGACCAGCCTAGGGAAGGATATTAATCATAGAATCACGTTTAAATGCAAATTCCAACTGCGAAAGGAGCTGCTGTGGAGCTGCTGAGTGTGTAGGAGGGGCTTTGCCTGACTTCAAGAGAGGCCTGAAGAAGCCCCAGGGGCAGGAAGGGGCAGGGCTAGTTCAAACAGAGCGAAAACTGAGTCAGGAGTGAGGCGGGCTGCAGTCAGTGCAAGCCCCGTGGCAGGTCAGGGGTCCGGGCCACATCCTGAACTTGGCAAGGGGCCTCCAGGAGGCTTGAAGCTCACAGCGGAGACGAGAAGGAAAAGAGAGGACACTGGGAGATCAGCCAGGAGTCTGTGCAGTAGTTCAGGCAAGAGATCATGGTATCTACAGTGATGAGTCACTCAAGGAAAATATTGATATTAGGTGATAAATGCACATTACTGGGGGAAAAGGACGGTTAAACTTGTTTAACCAGTGAGTCTCACCCGGGAGCAATTTTGCCCTTCCTGGGGGCATTTGGTGATGTCTGCCAGTGTTTTCAACGGTCACATTTGGTGTGGGCATGGCATGTAGTGGGCAGGAGCCAGGGGAGCTGCTGAGCGCCCTATGATGCCCCTCCCCAAACCCCCAACTAAGAATTATCTAGCCCGGGAAGGCAAGAAGGCAATTGGGTTTGGATTAGTCTTACTTAACTGTTCAACATTCCCTTCACATCAAATTACTCATTCTGAACATATCACTCTCAGGACTATTCCTCAAACAAAGCAATCACACACCAAGCCGTTACAAATGTTTCTATTAGCAAATAGCACAGGGGAAGAGGTGTGAGGTAACGCCAGTTCAGGGCACCATCAGCTCTTTAAAGTCGTATCATTTCAACTGATTCTCAAACACTGCGAATCCTGCTGTTAATCATCTTACTGAAGTCCAATTATATTTGCCATTTATGAGATATGGGAGGTGCCTGGGACTGGAACAAAAGCAAAGATATTCTGCCAAATCAAAAGATTAAAAAAAGGTCAGGGGGGCTTCCTTGGTGGCGCAGTGGTTGAGAGTCCGCCTGCCGATGCAGGGGACACGGGTTCGTGCTCTGGTCCGGGAAGATCCCACATGCCGCGGAGCGGCTGGGCCCGTGAGCCATGGCCGCTGAGCCTGCGTGTCCAGAGCCTGTGCTCCGCGGCGGGAGAGGCCACAGCAGTGAGAGGCCCACATACCGCAAACAAACAAACAAACAAACAAACAAAAAGGTCAGGAAAGAAGTGCACACTTCCTATTTTCCCTAATATCCCCTTTATGCCCCCTGACCCCCTGCCTTTAACTATCCCGGGAAACAGTATACAGACGTTTTCTAACCACATTCTGTTAAACTGTAAACATGACTTACTGACAGAGAGATCTGCACATGCTACTTCTACAAACATCACTCAAGAGGTGAAGTGATAAGAGCTAAAACTTTTAGGAAAGAATCTCCAGTTCTTTAACAAAGAACTTCAAGAATCCTCACGGGCTTATACTTTTCTGAAGCCATTAATTATGGATCTGACATCTCTACCTTGTGGCTCAAGAACACGGGCGTTATAATGATAATCATGGTAAAGAGTTGTTAAATATTCATCAATACCTGTCAGTCAAGATCTCATTTCATTGGTTCTATGACCTAGAACTCATTTAAATGATATTGGACCTACAAAACGTTACAAAGCTGTCAAAAACTTTCCGACGTTTCTTACAGTTTGTACAATTCAGCCTGGCTTTAGGTGATATTTTATCACTCAAGCAATTTAAAAAGAACGTTTCCTGAGTATCTGCAGATTCACACGCAGTTGTAAGATACAGAGAAATCCCCTGTACCCATTTCCCAGATTCCTCTAACAACGACAGCTTGTAAAACTGTAATGTAATATCATAACCAGGACGCTGACTCGACACAGTCCACCCGTCTTACTCAGTTCCCCAGGCTCACGCACGTGTGTGGGTATTCGGTTACATACAAGCTTATACCACCACATTCAAGACACCAAGCAGCTCCAACACCGAGGTTCCCTGGAGTCGCCCTTTTATAGCCACACACAACTCATGCCCACACTCACATCTTGCTAACCTCTGGTAGTCTGTCCTCCGTTTCTAAGCATTGTCATTTCAAAACTATTATGTAAATGGAACAATAGAGTATGTAACCTTTGGGGATTGGCTTTTTTCACTTGGTTTAATTCCCTGGTGATTTGTTCAGATCGTTAGCCTGTCAAAAGTTTATTTCTACCGAGGACTTGTACTCCACGGTACGGAGGTACCAGAGTTCACTGAGCTATTCACCTGTTGAAGGACATGTGCACGGATTCCAGTCTTTGTCTACTGCCTATACAGCTGCTCTGAACATGTGTGCACAGGTTTTTGTGCAGACATAGTTTACAGTACTCTGGGAGAAGTGCCCAGGAGTATACTTGCTGGGTCTTATGGTAAGTGCACGTTTAGTTTTATCAGAAAGTGCCAAGCTGTTTCTCAGAGTGGTGTGCCATTTTACGTTCCCACTGGCAACAAATAAGGGATGCAGCTTCACTGCAGGCTTGGCAGGATTTGGTGCTGTCGCTGTTTTTATTCTGGGCAGTCTGACAGGTGTGTGGCAATCATTGTGGTTTTAAGTCTCATTCTTCCTAATGGCTATGTAGTGATGTTGAACATCTTTTCGTATGTTTATTCACCACCCGAATATCCTCTTCGGTGAAATATCTGTTCATATCTTTTGCCCATATTCTAATTGGACTCTGTATTTTTACTGTTGGGTGTGAGAGTTCTGTCTATACTTTAGATAGTAGTCTGTTGTCAGGTAAGTGCGTTGGAAATCTTTTCTCCCAGTTTGTAGCTTGTCTTTTCATCTCTTTACAGAAGAACATATTTTTAATTTTGATATGGTAAAATGTATTAATTTTTCCTTTTACGGATTATTCTTTTGAGGTTTAGTCTAAGAACTTTTCATCTATCTCTAGGTCCCAAAGATTTTCTGTTCTTTTTCTCCTCAAAGTTTATACCTGTATATTTACATTTAGGTTCATGGTCTATTTTGAGTTTTTTTTTGTTGTTGTTGTTGTTTTGCGGTACGCGGGCCTCTCACTGTTGTGGCCTCTCCCATTGCGGAGCACAGGCTCCAGACGCGCAGGCTCAGCGGCCATGGCTCACGGGCCCAGCCACTCCGCGGCACGTGGGATCTTCCCAGATCGGGGCACGAACCCGCGTCCCCTGCATCGGCAGGCGGACTCTCAACAACTGCGCCACCAGGGAAGCCCTATTTTGAGTGAATTTTTGTATAAGGTTTGAGGTTAAGGGCTGCTTGCTGGAGCTGAGCCCCTCTTGCCTGTCTTGTTTACCCACCTCAGTATCTCTTGGCAAAAACTGGAGTCTCAGGCCCAGCAGAGAAAGAGTGTGTTTCCCAGGCCACTGAGTTTTGTCAGAGTTCCAGATGGATCCCACCCGCCAGTGGTTCAGCCTTGCCTGCTGTCAGAGGGATTCCCATTCCATCCAGAGGAGAAACGGGACTGAATAACTTTTCACATTCCATTTTTCCAATGAAGAACTTGAAAGACTTTACTTTGTCTATATATTTGATGTTGACTCAATTCCTGAGAGAGTTCATTTGTTTCATGAAAAAAGCAATTAGGAAAAGTGTATACGATGTTTTGTTTTACATGTATTATATACAAGTCTAGGATTTTTATTGAAACAGCATGCATGGATCAGTTAGATATAAAACATAATTTGAGAGATCATGTAAAATAACAACAACATCGACAATACAATCCACTTCTACTCATTAGGTGGTTTTATATTCCAAGTACTGAGCACTATTTATGTTATTATATCATATTACATCTAATGCTTAAAAAACAGTCCTACTAAAGTAGGAATTATTCTCTTCATTTTACAGCTGAGTAATTTAAAGCCCAAATGTGTAATTGGCTCATAGAGGAACATTCAGGTGGTAAATGCAAGAAATGCGGAGCCCAGGTGAATGTTCTTTCCCCTAAAAGGTGTATGTCCTCTTAGCCATAGAACACATGAGATATAAAATAGCACAGATGGAATAAATTTGTAATACAGTTATCACGCTCATAAGTCAATGAATAGTGATGTCAGTGCCACAGGAGCAGTATTTACAACTGGAGAGGAAGAGAGCCTTACTGACTGACCCATGGTCATGATTTTACATGGATGGGTCCCTCACGGTCTGGTCAGCTTGTGGGCGCTTAAGGCTCAGGTGAAGGCTGGCACTAGTGCATGTCTAGCCTTCTGTAATTTTTATAGGATACTCTAAATGTGGCTTGTCATGGTGACTTTGATTCATTTTGTCCTTGAGGGTCTATTAGAAAGAAAGAAAAAAGAAAAGAAAGAGAAAACGAGAAAGAGAGAGAGAGAGAGAGAGAGAGAGAGAGAGGGAGGGAGGGAGGGAGGGAGGAAGGAGGAAAGAAAGAAAGAAAAAGAAAGAAAGAAAGAAAGAAAGAAAGAAAGAGAGAGAGAGGAAGAAAGAAATCTGCCCTTCTCTCTTTAGTTTCTGTAGAAAGGAAGAACCGTAAATGCTCATGAGAATTTAATAAGGCGAGACAATCTCCTAAATTAAGTGTCTTTGCTTATGTATTAGTGAATGAAAGTCACAGGGCAATGTGTGTTGTGGTCCAAATTTTAACTCCTAGTGGTTGAGGTTTCTCACTTTTTCATTCAAGAAATCCAAGCAGCAAAATTGTCCTTCTCCTCCTTTGAGAGGCAGTGAGTCATTTCTAGTCTAAACGTTTACGTTCCTGCAACCAGCTTGGCTCCAATTAAATATACAAGTGCACTGACCTTCACAAAACTGGTCCGACACTGTCCGTCCCCGCTGGGGATGAGGAAGTTGTTGTCAAAGCTGAGTTCCAAGTGTTTACTTTGGTGAGTAATGACTGTCCAGGAACATCTGACGTTCTCGGGAAAATTCTGAGGCCAGTGGGGGGATCTGATTGTACCATTGTCTAAATGAAGTATTCCACCACAACCTGAAAAATTGTCATGGAAAAAGTCATTACTTTGTGATGAAAATAACAATTTTGGTAACTGAAGACTTCTGGAGAGGACACATTTCTAAATGTGAGATATCAGTGTGTCTTTCCTTACATATGAGTCTCTGACCTTCGGGGCAGGTCCACAACAAGGACTCTCAGCAAATGGAAGGTCACTGAAGCCACAGGAGGCTACAGCTGTTACTGTTCCGTTACACCTATACTGAACTCACCTGAGACCATTAATCCTTGCCATGAAGAGGACAGACTTCTATCCTGTCTTCAAACAAGAGCAATAATTTTTACTCCCCTTGAGGCTATGTAGTATTTGTGGCCCAACAATCTCAAGCTTTGTATTTTATTGCCACTAACACCTGAGAATACAAGTCTATACTCATCTGCAATTTTACGTTAACATCCTGGATGGGAGAAAATGATTTTGATCATTTAATCTTAAGATTAAATCTTAAGATTAAGATCACTTAATCTTCCATTAAGTAACCTGGTTCGTTCATATTGAAATGCTGATGGATGAACAATAAATTACAGGGATTGAAAGAAAGAAAAATCTAGAACTATTTTGTAATATTAAAGTATGTTCTTAAGAGATGGCAAAAGAAAAAAAATATGAACTCAAAACAAAATGAAGTTAAAGAGTATTCCCTGTATCCTTTGCTTTTAAACCCTCGGAAAACCAGTGGTTCACCTCAGCTCCCCTCTGCTTCAGCAGCGCTCAGAGAACTCCCCAAACACCTGACTCTTCTAGAAATAGTTGCCCTGTGTGATGCTGCAAGACTACATGAGATCCTGACAAAAGTGTCCAATGCAAGGCTTATATTTTCTGGGAGTTTCCACGAAATGAAATTTCCATGAAATGTCATAGTTTGCAGGTACAACAAGTAATGTTTTGAAATAGAATCTATCATGTTTTGCCCCATACAGAGCATTCATTCTAAGTCACAAATCTTATCTTGTCACTTTGCTGCTCAGAACTCTTCAGATAGCTCCCCACTGCTCGAGGGATAATATAGAAGCCAAGGCTCTCCAGGATGTGGACTCCTTATTTTCCTGCCCTCAGCTCACCACTCAGCATTCTGCCTCCATGGTCCAAATATGTTCAACTACTTGTGATTCCAACACATATTTTCTATTACTTGTGATTCCCTAGTTGTACCATGGCCCTTTGCCTGTGGAGACAGCACGGTGAAGTATTAAGATCAAAGTTTCTGGGCTCTGCTGTCTTCATTCAAATCTTGACTCTGCTGATCGTCAGCTCCACGAGCTGGGCAAATTATCCACCCATTTCTCCTGTTTCCACCCATGCAAGTGGAGAAAATGTGCACTGATACTGTGTCTTCCTTACAAGGTTGCTTCATGAGATGTCACATGTAAACATTTAGAATTGAGTCTGACAGAGAGTAGGTACAAAAGGTATACTTGTCGGGCTAGTTAATAAATTTTAAAAATACATCGATGATAAAAGACAGTAAGCGCAGAGAATGTTCTTTCTTTTACCCAAAGTCTCTGTGTTCCATGTAGCATAAAAGCCACCATTTTGCACCGAGCGGTCCGTGTTAAAAATCACCACCAGCTGGTTGGAACCCGACTGGATTGTCCTGGGGTTTGAATTTCCACAGTAGTGTCCTATGATGGGTGATCCAGGGGAACCACCGTTTCTGACTGTGACAGCATCCCAAGCACAGGTTGAATGGGCTTCAATGTCAAAATCACTGAATGTCAGCTGCAGGAGAAAAGGGAAGAAATGAGGAAACACTCTGAGCTGTAAGTGAGCCTATCTACGTAGAGTTCGACTGAAGTCCTTACACACCCTTTTATTTTGTTTTAATTTATATAATTTGGTATTTATGTCTCTTATTTCATTCTCCCTTGTCCTCCTCTATTTTTTTCTCATTGAAGTTTCTCTTGGAAATTTTGAGAAGGGATATTTCTCCCAGAACGGGAGTCATTGGGGTCATCCTCAGTCCCCTGGGCTGGGATGGCAACTCATATCAAGAATATAAATACATCTCTTTTCTGGATGGGGAACTGTCTTCTATAGAGAGCTTCTCCTGTGCTTGAAAAAGAATGAAAGATATTTCGTT